>NC_056744.1:1554816183-1555078683 GCF_019279795.1 Protopterus annectens
AATGGAGGTTCCTTTATATTTTTGTGTATTTTTGCCACCCCGAATATGCTTGGAATTTTGGGGTTGCATTGCTTCAAAAAATACAAGGTCTTTCCAATAATTCTATTTTCTAATGCATATTCTTCCAACAATGAATCAATCCTCCCATATGCTATGTTAATCTCGTTAAGGGATACTGGTGAATAAGTTTTGGTGTCCAACAAAATATCTGTAATAACGTTGTTGTATTCTTCCATACCATACAAAACAACGCCCCCTCCCTTATCAGGTTTCATAACACGTACATTATTTTCATTCCTTAATTCATTAAGCAGTGCTCTTTCTACCTTCTCTAAATTAGATGGTCCCCTGTTGTTTTTATTCCTGGCAAATGCTTCATATAATTCATCAGTCACATGTTTTTCAAAGGTCGTGAGCACTGGATGAAGGGGGGATTTGTAGTACTTCCCCTGGAGGGACCTGTTTTACTTTCAGGGTCTGGTTCAATACTGTTTTTACACACCATTCCTAGATTAAGCTTTCTTAAATACAACTTCAAATCAACTAAGGCATTAGCTATGTCTCCATAACTAGTAGACACAAATTTAAACCCTTTGAACAATAGCAAGAAATGTTCTTTTCTCAAAATAGTTGTAGTGTAATTGTATATCTTAAATGCATTGTACTCAGCCACAATTCCATCTACATCAGCCTCATAAATTATTTCACTTTCGTTCCTACCCATGTCCAACCCTAGTTTTCTGAGTGTGGTGTCTGTGGATAATTCTGACCTGAATCCATGTTGTATCTGTTCTTGTTGGCCAATCTCTCCGACCTTCTTGGTATATAAAATTTTTTTTGCTGTTCTGAAAAAGAATCTAATTCATCCAAACCTCTGTGTGTCCCATGCCTAGTTCTATTCTCTCTTGTATGTTGAATTGTCCCCCCTTCCCTCAATATGTACTCATCTCCAATCCTATTTTTAATACAGTTCTCATTAGTTTTAGGCCACAGATATTCTTTTTATCTGCATACTGTTTTTTGTCTCTTAATAACTTTTTCCATTTCAAAAAAAAGAAAGAAAGGAGACAGAAAGAAAGAGAGAGAGAGAGAAATTATGTTGTTACATCAGCCTAAGGTTTTGAAGAACAGCAAAACTGGACAAGTTTTGTTATACTGTTAAAGCTGTCTGAACATTAAGGTCTTAATAACCACTAAGTTTATGGTTAACAATGTTCTGACTAGAATGCTACCTTATGTGAAGTAACTAAATCTTGTAAATAATAAAACATAGGAGCTAAAACACAGACCCTGGTAATCTTGACAATTAGTCCACAAAAGATGGTAGCAGGCTAGCTAAAGAAAAATCAAACACTAAAATGCAACAGGTGAACATTCACCTCCCAACAAACAATGCACATGTAGTGGGGTCCATTTGGGAGCAGTTGGCTACATTCGAGAAGAAACTATTTAAATTTAAAAAAACTTCAGCTCAAAAATAGCTATCTTCTAAAATGTACTGACACCAATCAAGTGCCCAAGAGACTCTAGTTGTAGAGATTCCCTAATGATATTGTAAAGGACTTGGCGTTCCATCAGGAACTTTTAAATATTTTTGACACAGCAGGAAATGACATTATGAAATTAATGGTGAGACAGATCAATTCACTGATAGAGCAGTTGTACAGTGATATTGATGGGCTGGACAGATCTGTCAGGGAAGATCTGCTGTTTCCTGATTATCTCACCAATTACAACAATATTTTTAATAATGTTGGCAGAACAGAACCTGTGAAGTTATTCGGAAAACAGCCAAACTCAAGAGATATACAAATAGCTACAGAAATGACACAGTGTATCCCAACCCTCCAGGTTTCCAGGACAACTGCAGAACAGACAATCAGAATTGATCAACTGTCAACGAGGATGGTTCAACATCATCAAATTTACATGGAAAACCACACTTCCACCTGCCCCCTTTAGACAAATTGGGGTTGAGGAGATTGGAGAGGTTAAGGAGCAGGGATCAGCAGAAGAATTTAATGAAACAGAATGATGAAGTATATCGCAAACAGAAGGACAAACTGAAGAACAAATATTACAAGAACCAGAATTACAAGAATTAATGGATCCTATGCTGGTAACTGACTTTGACCAAATTTCTAATGTTGCAATTATATAGAATGATTTAAAAGTATTTAATATTTATAATTTTGTTTCTAATAATATTACCACTGCACACATTAACATTTTGTCACAAAGTTTGACTATGTACTGGCTAGAAGGGCCAACATAGTTGATACTCTATTTGATGTGAAATTGTATACTAGGAGATTTAATTTGGCTATATTGTTTACAAATGGCAACACAAAAGTGGGTTTGTATTTGGGCTGTTTATGTAGACCCATTTGTTTCAACCCCCTGTTAAACCACAATATTTCAATGTCTGAAAAAGTTTGTGATTTGGATATCAGGCATTTAAGTAAGCCATGTGCTGATAAATTTCATAATATGTCAAGTAATGAAATCAAGTCGTTAATAGATATCAGTGATAATGGAAGTGTAAGAGTTATGAAGCCTGATAAGGGGGACAGACTAGTAATCAAATATCAGGAGGATTATAACAACCACATGAATGCTGTTTTACTAGATGACGCTTATATGGAAGTTTCAAAAAACAAAATTCATATTGCATATGCTAGGACAGACAGGATCTTGAAAGACATGCTATTACAGAGCCATAGATCAAAAAAATGAATATGAGTATATGGTCAATGGGAAACCTGTAACTGCAGGGTGTTTGGCATCTCCAGGATCCACAACAATGTAGATAATCCACTATTCAGGCCTATTGTTGATGCAACTAGGTACAAAACTTACTCTATAGCTAAATATTTGGACAGTTTTCTCAAAAATTAGGTGGACAAATTAACCTACTTGTGTTAAGACTCATGGCGATTCCTTAGTCAGGTCAATGATGTAGCATATTTAGATGACACAATTTTTGTGACTATAGATGTGCAAAATCTTTATTCTGTTATACCCCGTAGGGTGGGGTTGGAATGGTTCGAAGAAATATTGTTTAAATTGAGCAGCTTGTCCACTGATAAAATTAATGGACTAGTTGTTCTGATGGAAATGGTCCTGGAAAATGATTATTTGTTTTTTTGAAGAACAGTTTTTCAGAGAAATAACAGGCATAGTGATGTGTGCTACATGCACCACAATTTTCCCTAATATAATTATGGCACATTGGGAAATTAATTTAATTTTCACTAGCAGATTTTCCAAGTAATGGAATCTATACACATGTTTTCTGGATGATATTTTTATATTATGGATTGACAGACAAGATAAATTGTCAGAATTTGTAGCGTACATTAACAGTACAATATATTTTTAAAATTCACATCTAATAATGACAGAGAAAAAAATAGTTTATTTAGATGTAGAATAGTCCAAAAATAGCACCAATCGGTTATTTAGTTCTTGCATTCATAGGAAGCCAACATTCTCAAATGCATACTTGCATTACAATAGTTAACATCCTAAGTTTCAGAAAAAGTCAGTTGTAAAGGGACAATTGGTACATGTGGCTAGGATGACCTCAGATTCAGTGATATTTCACAAGGAATATGAAACTATAGCAGATATGTTCTATAAGAGAGGTTGCCTTAAGGAGTTCATCTATGAAATAAAGAATGAAGTTATTATCAAGACAAGGAATGGTGTTTATACCCCTATTTTGAGTAATGGTGGATTGGATAATAATTGGCAGGGTGCTATACTCTGTGAAAAGCCATATAGCAACAGATCTTGTATTATGACTTTTTTGTTGGATAGTAAGGCAATAAGGGATGTTCTCAATAAAAATTGGAATTTATTTAGATCAGAAGGGACCTTACTAAAATCTTTGGGTCAACATCCACGCATTGTGTTTAAAAAAGATAGAGCTTTTCAAAGATTTATTGCAGTCAACAAATAGTTGGTTAATTCAGAAAATAAGCTAGGTATGAGAAAATGTAGGTGCTATTCTCAAAGCCTGTATATCATCCAAGAAAATTATTTTTGTGTAAAAAGAAAAGTTCTTTAGCAATGGTAAATTCTCCTGCAACTTGAGACAAGTAGTGTATTTTGCTGTGCGTGACCCATGTCCTGCTTTCTATATAGGGAAGACTACTAAGAAACTCAGAGTAGATATATGAGCATTTATTAGATATTAGAAAATGCAGGAATACTAATGCCTTATTTCAACATGTTAAATAGTTTCAATCTCATAAGTTTGGTTTCCTAGTAGTAGAGCAAATGATTAATGACCTTCAGGGTTTTATTCTGAATGAGCATCTGAAAAAAATCTGAATTGACATAGCAGATCATTTTGGATGCTATGAATGCATGGGATCTGAATGATGCATGTTCCATTTACCCGCTACTGAAGTTAAAATATTATGATGCATAATAGCAGTGAATCACTACAACTGATGATGTTTTAGCCCTTTTACTGTTAGGTGTCATTTTAAGAGTAACCAAATTAGAAGAACAGTTAATGTTTCAGTCAATGTATGCACCTCAGTGGTGGTTTTAAATTGTGTGATTTTATGTCAATTATTATTTAAATTAAGTTTTTTAACTGTTTTGTAGTCCTGATGAAGTTCCACTCAGGTTTGGAATGAAAGTGCTCAACATTTATTAAAGTGGTTG
Source organism: Protopterus annectens (assembly GCF_019279795.1). Taxonomy (NCBI): domain Eukaryota; kingdom Metazoa; phylum Chordata; order Ceratodontiformes; family Protopteridae; genus Protopterus; species Protopterus annectens. Next base: position 1,554,820,864 of record NC_056744.1, read on the forward strand.
CATTTTAGTGTCGGATTTTTCTTCAGCTAGCCTGCTACAGTCTTTTGTGGAGTCTCAGTTTGTTTTGTAGTGGTTGGATTTCAATTTTGACAGTTACTTTTAATGTTCTGAAACAGTCATCAGTTTGAATTCAGAGTAAATTCATCATTAATAATGCATTACCAGAAAAAAATGTTGTTCTTTGGTATACCATATTTATATCCACTGTTAGTTATTCAAAAGGATAAGTTAAGTATTAATGTAGCTAATAAAACCAATGCCCATGTTGAAACCACTGTTAATTCGACAGTCTGACCGTCAATCTCCATTGTTCTTCTTTCCAAAGGTGTATTGGTAATGTCCTTTAAGAACCATATCTGTCATATCTGATACAGCACGATCAGATTAGGAAAAATGTGCTGACACTCGCTATTGACTTGTCAGTCATTTTATCTGTAACTGTGTGTCTATGGGCATTCATCCTAGTTCTGAGTAGTTGGCCTGTCTCTGGACATTTCCTGCATTTGATTAGATAAACCACATTGTTGGAAGTACATGTAAATGAACCCTGTACTTTGAAACTTCAGTTCTATGAAATTACTATGCTGAAAGCTGTACAAATCATATGACATGTTTTGCACCTTGCAATGTTGCAGGGCTTTGCATAATTCTGGACTATGTTCTGTTCTTGTCTAAGGAGACAAGAGGATTCTTTAGATTTGGTGGTTGTTTAAATGGCAAGAGTGGGATTGCTTGAACTTGTCATCCTCACTGAACTTCAGTTGGTGATCCCTTATGATTTTGTACAGTTTAAGTTCTGGATAAAATGATGTAATTTTTGGAACATTGTCACAGGGGTTCCCTTCTTTATACTGAAGCATCTGTTCTCATGGCAGCTGTATTACTCTGTCTACAGCTCTGTCAAACTCCCTTGCAGAGTAACCTTGAACAAGCACAACACACTACTTCATCTGTGCTGTGTATCTCTTTCTGCCTCACTAGAACAAATGCAATGAAATGGAAGTGTTTGACTATAAATAACTGACTTCTTAGTGTGGCTGGGATGATTACTACTCCAGTGCAGATACAATCTGTCTGTCATTTGGTTTCTTGTAGACATATGTCTGTAATGTCCCATTTTGTATAGGAACCTTAGCAAGAAGGACGGTTACACTTGAAGTCAAGTATTCCAAGGAATGTTTAACAGATGGGTGGATTCTGTTGTTTTCTTGGTGGGTGCATCATTATACATTTAGTATTACGACTTTCCTTAAATTGCTTTTCAGTAAGTTGATATGGACCCATGTATACTCGCGCGCACACACACACACACACACACACACACACACACACACACACACACACACACACACACACACACACACACACACACACACACACACACACACACACACACACACAAAATGCTTGGTACAACAAAATCTAGTTGAGGGTGTGAGTCTATGCCCACCTTAAAATGGGTAGTAACCTTAACATTGCCCCTCCCCCCAAACATACCCTTACACCTTACCTTAAAAAAACCTTCCCACTATTCTAACGAGTGTGAGGCTAGTGTTACAGGGGAGTTTAATGTGAAGATTGGGAGAGGAAATAGTTTTCCTTTCCTGATCTTTTGTGGGGTTGATCTTTTGGATGTTTGATATTCTGTATGTTTGAACATCTCAATGCTAGTATTTTCATTTGACATTAAGAACACTTGAGCATACAGAGTTGAACCATATATTATATTTATTATGTATATATTTCTAGTTTTTACAGATATTTTGGCAATCACATAGTTAGCAAAGAGCATATGATAGATGGAAACAGGACAAGCATATCCACTGAAATATATTGTATTAGGCATGACTCCCTTCTGGACTTAAATGTTAAGGTTTGCTTCACAATTATGTGAGCAGTGTGTAGGTAGGGATTGGAATATTACCCTCTGCAAGACTCATGTTAAACCTTATCTCATATTTTTGATGGGTGGTGATTTGATGATTAGAATGTAATGTCAGGATCAGTAAGTATTTAACAGTCATGTGCTTGTGTGTGTGTGTGTGTGTGTGTGTGTGTGTGTGTGTATATATATATATATATATATATATATATATATATATATATATATATATTTATATATATATATTTATACATATATGCATCATACCGAAATTAAGAATGGCAAGATGAAAACATCGCAAATGAAATTTAACGAATGTTAACAATGCTGAAAATGTTAAAAATTGAAAACCTAATATGTATGTCCGGAAGCACCATGGAGATTTTGAATGGAGATCATACTGGACTTAGAAAACCATCTTCTTAAGTTAAACATAATAAGTAAGAGAAAAATGTTACATGTTTAATGTTTGCAAATAGAGATCACGGTACAGTGAGGAATGGGAAATTAACCCTCTTCCCCACTGTACTGCAATGTTGGAGTTGGTATATATAATTTGCAGGGGGTGTAGGAGGCACAGGGGAGGTTCCCCCCTGCAAAAACATTTAAAGAGATATATATTTTTTATTGATGTGTTTTAATGAATAAGTTATTTGTTTGAGTTCAGGTCGATCTCCATGGTGCTTCCAGACATGCGTATTAGGTTTTCGATTTTTAACATTTATGGCAATGTTAACATTCGTTACATTCATTTGCAATTTTTTTGTCTCGGCATATTAAATTTTGGTATTATGTTATTTTGATCTGCTGAAGTAGATCCAGTGCCTGTGTGTCTGAAAATGTTAGCGACACTCTGTTAAGTCAGTGCTGTCTTCTTCTGGTCATGGATATGAGTCTCTAATTGAAAGTGTTCTAACGTTGAATGTTTAGTTAATCAGCTTGCAAAGTTTTCATTTTCAAACAACAGTAAGGAAAATGGACTTACTCTGATTTCATTAATCTTCTGTTCTTGTTCTTTCTGTAGGTCGAAAAGGGCATTCATCTTGGATTCCAGTGACAATGAGACATCTTTCAACTTGCTCTTTGGGAAAAAAAAAATAGTTCTATAAAGCTCACTTATGCGAAGAATATGATTCTGTGTAATCAGTGCGTGAATTCAAAAGCAACTTTTTTCAGACCTAAAAAAAATTATACTTCCCCTGAAATTAATCAAGCACTTAAAATATAAGCCACCAGGTGAATACAGTTAATAAGGGAGATTCTAACACCTCTTAATGCTGATCTGGGTAACATCCATGGAAAGGAAAGAAAATAATTAAAATAATGTAACTAAAATACTTTCCCTAAGTTTGTTCCTGTCATCCAAAAATGAGTTATGTTTCATCTATTTTCCTAGATCGAGAAGCATTACTCAGAAATGGCTAAAAACACACATAAATGAGTTTTTGCGAGGAGCAAGACCCCAGTTCTCCTCATGTGGGTGGCTGGGCACCCATTATCTTTAACTTATATATACCAAATCAGCAGTTCTACAACAATGGGGGAATGTGACAAAAACACTATGTGCACTACCAGCTCACATAAAGTGCAAGCAGTTATAGCAAACCATGATTAAAAGAAATCATAGAATCATAGACTATAAAAGTCAACTTGGCCACATGGTCATTTATGTCTTGCCAGTACCGACAGACCTCATCTCCTTTTTCAAGGAGCAATAGGCCAGACATACTGGGGGTGAATTTGCAGAAGCAGAAATTTAGCAAAGCCATTGCCAACTTATCATTTGCTATGAGCATTAGACGTACTCACTTCCAGTATACAAGATTAGGCACATTCTTTACCACGTAAAGTTTAACTCAGTAATTACCTTGCAGAAATAAAATCTCTCTTTTTTTCAACATTTCATCTCAAGTTATTGCAAGTTGCAAGGCATATCAACCAGTGTTTAGCACTCACAGCAAGATTCTGCAGCAAGTACTGCAACTCACAGTCTGAACAACGAAAGCTGTAATTGTACCAGTTAAATTAAACAGCACCATTTCCATGGTACTCTAAGCTCACTCACTGTCCGCTGATATAGCACACATTTTACTGACAGGCTTATATTTCAAGTCACTATTTAAGTCCTCTGAAAACATCTATTCTTTTTCCTCAGCAGTGAACTGGAAGGAAAAGGAATTTGATGGTCTTATATCATGTGAAAGTATGCAGTAACACTACAGTGCACCTGATCAGTCACTCAGATATTTAGTTGGTGTACGGTTGGGTATAGTGTCAACAGACTTCTCAGCCTTCTGTCATTAAAATGTGATTAAACCTTCCAAAATCTGCATTATTGTTAGATACAACTAGGAAAATACAAATACAAGGTACTATAGAGGCCACTGTTTTACACACACACACACATACACACACACACACACACACACACACACACACACACACACACACACACACACACACACACATATGGCTTAATTCAGATTCTGCACAGGAACATATTGTTAAATGTTGCATTTGATGCTGAAATAGAAATGTCAGCATGAATGCACAGTCACAGCATGACTCTTTCTACATCCACTCTCTCGTTATTTTGGAATTCATTTTTATTCTGTTAAATTGCACTACTTGCGCTGCATTTCATTTTTTTTTTGTAATAGCATTTAACAAATTAGCAAAGAACATATATATGAGGGAAAGAAAATGTACAATAATTAAACAAAGAATATGACACCATGAGGGATATTCAGAAACAAGTATTACAGTGACAGAGTTAACCAAACATAAATAGAGCTATATCTGTACAGAGGAGAGATAGAATATCTGGAAAATTTAGAATTTTACGGAAGAAATTATTGAAGTCTATTTGATGTATAAAAGTATTTGTGCAGAGGATGTTTCCAGAATCAGGACTTTATTAATGGAAATATGAAATGTAAAAGGAGACTGAGTACATATTTTTTGAGATGTGATAAGCTTGTACAGTTTATCACTCATAATTTTCTGACCTCACTAACCAGGCAGTATAAGCTTATTATATGCTAGAATCTCTTAGCAACACACTGTATTTTACTTCACAGTTAATACACTTACTTTATCTAACATTCTGATAGACTCAGCAATAACCCATCAATGACAACACTTCCTCATACTGAGATCAGATTTTATCTAAGCATTCCCCTTTCTTTCTCAAGCCAAACTCTGTCTTCACTCACCTTACCGCTACATTGTAAACATTTGCTTCCCCATATACGTATACATTTCTCTCTCACTAAGTGTAATTACCTTTTTCCTTTGCACATTTCTGGTTTAGAGAAGTGCTCTACTATACTAGGAATTTTGTTTAACTAGAACTTGTCTCATAAGCCGCCCCTTCTTTTCACCCACTACTTCCTTCCCTTGATTTCTCATCCTCTCAATCCACTTTTTTTACCTTGCTTCTACTTGAGTCCTGACTATTCCACTCTTTATGCACTTATTACAACAACCAAGGCAGTAGAAATGTTGATAAAATTTAAACTTGGCACAAAGCCCAGCTAGGGTTCAGGCACTTAGGCAGTGAGGCATTTCCCTGTGGTACATTTGAATGGGGACACATGGCTGAAGTGACATTCAGCTGCAGAGAAATATGGCTATTTGCAAATTCCCTGTGCACAAAGAGAAGCACACACTGCCATGCTTGCAGCTTTAATAACCAAATACATGGTGGCAGTAGAAGTAATGAGTGTTGTGCTCAGTGTACAGTACATGCTTATGTAACTACAACATGTAGACGTGTGCTACAGCATGGAGGAAATCCTGCAGGCTACTGTAGGCATATTTATGCTCCAGTATGTGTTTTAGGTAATGTTCCCTAGACTCTGTGAAGGGGGTAGTAGTCCACACACACTGATTATAAAGGCAATGCCCATTGTGCACTGCATTTTTACTGCCACTGACATACCCTCTAGCCAGCCTGCTGCTGATGCCTGCCATATTGCCTACTGTCTCATGTTCCCTTGGGGACCATGGACATTGTTTTCCTCCTGTGCATTTGGTTATTGATGTTGTGGGAATGACAACACAGTCTTCTCTTTGCCCACAGAGAATTTCTCTGCAGCTGAATGTCACTTCAGCCATATGTTCCCCGTCAAATGTACCACAGGGAAATGTCTTGCTGCCTAGGCGGCTAAACCCACTCAGATAGTATATAGGCTGTTCATCTTGTACTTTTGCCAGATCCTCAGTTCTCTTAGTCATTCATTGCATATCCTATGAGCTCTTCATTGCAGACTTCATCTCTAACAGCCTAGGTGGCAGACAGGCTGATCTCCTTCTCTCATTAGGCCTTTTACCCCACTCCAGCAATCTAAGCAGCAGTTAGACTCTACAATTTAACATGTGCACACAGCCTAGGTGGCAGGTGGGCTGTTACTTAACCTATACACATAGCCTAGGAGGCAGGTAGGCTGTACTATTTACCCTTTCATTTTCAGCTATTTCAACCTCTATCCTACTACTCCAACAGTGTAGGTAACAGATAGGCCATGCTACTTACCTATACACACAGAGTAGGTGTGAGGTGGTCCTTCTCTTCTCTGGCCATTTTAATTCTTAGCCTAGATGACGGGCTGCATGTACACTTCTTTTAGCTCATAGCCTAGGGTGCAGATATAGACTGCACTTTCAGTTCATTTCCTGCCATAGCCTTTGTAGCTGATAAAGTAGGCTCTTTTCTTCTGTCTTCTGAGTGGAATACACTGGATTTACAGCACTGACAACATTTAGGCTAGGGTGTTTCTTTTATTCACCTTCCCACCTCCTCTTATTAGAATGAAAAAGACATTGTTACATTACTTATTGTTCCAAACTCCTACCAGCCCATTCCCCCCATTTTACCACCTCTCTCACCCTCCAGGTATCCTGGTATATTATCTATTACAGGTCTAAGATTTCCCCATCCACACTTTGTTTCTGTTTTTGAAGTTATAATCCCAACTATGTTGCAAGCTCATAATGCCAGTTGCTAATCCCACAATACTTTCTTTAGCATGCTGTCTTACTATTTTGTCTGCCACGTTAGCCTTCAGTCTATTCATTACAGATACTTAGTCTCGTTCTCATCCATCCAGCCCTACTCAGACCGACTACTGGCAAATAAGAATACACAATCTACTGAGTTACAGCAGCAGAAAACTCACTTATGCTACTAGGAAACAATTTCTACTGCATTCTATACTCCTAAACAGGTCACTAATCCCCATCCCAAAAACTAAGGATCTTCTCTCAAAACTCCCCATCTCCTACTCAAGCTTATATATTCAGGAGGTATTCTCGAAAACCAGGACTATCTCATTTCATCTTTCAGTTTCAGAACCAAATTGCCTATCTTATTAGAAATAAATACCTTAAAATTGCTTGCCTCAGTGCATGCAGTCTTAATAACAAATGAACCAGTCTTGAAGCATGGCTGGTAACAGGAAAGCCCCTTGTTCTTGCTATATCAGAAATCTGGTTGAAAGATGATTGCTGTCCCTCTACTTTTATACAGAGTAACTACTATTTATTTATTTATTTATTTATTTTACAACAGACGAGGCCCTGGATCTGGTGATGGTGCTTCAATTTTAAGCAAAAGGATTACCTCAATTACAGTTGAGGATTGTACTAATTCTCATACTGTAGATCATAACGAGTCCCAGTTGGGTATTCGCTCACATCACATTAGGTGGTCATATTCCCATGTGGATTGCAGCAGTTTACATCCTTCTACATGTCTCTCTCTCTCATTCTCTCGCTCTCTCTCTTGTACGTGAAATTCTATAACATACATTACCTAAAGATGTATATACCAACATAGTTATGCTTGGTGATTTCAATATCAGTGCTATTGGAAAGGACACTCTGCCTCTGAACAAAATGTTGGAGCACTTTAGCCTGGCCTAAATAATACAAGCTTCTGCTCAAACTAATACAAGAACTGGCTCTAACTCCACACTTGAGCTAATAGTAAACAACATACAAAATAGGTGGCGCCACAATTTAATAATATCCAATGCTCCAAGTGACTACTCTTTATCTGAACCCACCTCTGCTTTACAATTTTTCAACACAGAACTGACCACAATTCAGGATACATGTACTCTCCTAACAAAAAAAGAAGGCTTAGATCACAGTGTTGCCTATGGCTTTTAGTGTATATTGTAAACAGAATAAAAGCTAGAGATTCAGCATGGAAGAACTGGAAAAGGAATCCCAACAATACAGAGCTAAACCAAACTTTTCCGAGTTTAAGGAAAAAAGCAAGAAATGCAACAAATACTGCAAAAGACCTTTACCTTAGACAGAAACAGGAAGCAAACTGATCTAGACAAAATCAATTTTGGAAAGAAATAGAATGCTTAACAGGGACATTACCACTTCGGCTACCAAGAATGAGCCTTTAACATTGAATCATTCCCCCTTTGCTAATGATTATGCTCCCTTTTTGCAGCCCACCATATCTGACATAACTTAAGTCTTTCCAACAATTTACTCCCTCAACAGCAAAGAACCTTCATCCCCTGATCTATACCCTCCAGCTTCTTATGCAACAGCTTTTCACTACTCTGACATTTCTTCTCAGATTCAGTAATTCAGGATTTAATAACATCAGTCTTCATCCTACCTTCCTAAGGCTTGCAAATGAAAAATTGGTAAACCTCTTATTTATATCTAAAACCTCTCTCTCACCTCAAGCACATTCCCACTAGCATTCAAGCATGCAGTTATAATCCCTCTACCTAAAGTCACTTCTCCTAGTGGGATGAAGGATTATAGACCTACGTCTACCTTTTTTAGTTTCTCCAAGTCTTTTGGGTTTCTAATACCATGACGGGAAAGGGCCCTATTCTTAAGTCAAAGTATGATTAAAGTTCATGAAATTAGTATTGTTTCAATCTTTGATGTCAGCCAGAAATGCTATTTGCAGCACCTGCAATGTGCCCAGGAATGACTCATTCTGCAACTCGTATGAGATTACATATATTGGTAACATATCTAAATATGAGTGTAGATTCTCTTTTATAAAACCTGTTGCTCCTACTACTGTTGGAACTGTCTGGGTTTTTTTTTCCACATTGCTCTTGTTTCTGCCTACAAATCCTGATATTTTATGAGTTTGTGTCTCTCTGTACGCAAGACACTGTAGTCACTGGATGTGGTGATTTCAACAATCAGTGCTACTTTTGCCTTCTTTTCCTGGACAGCTATATCTGGTTTTCTAGCATCTATCTTTTGAACTGTTGGTAATGGGTGATCCCATGTGATATAAACTTAATTTCCCATGATGCTTTGTGGCTCATGTTTCCAGCCACTTCAATATCATAATGTTTGCACAATCCCCAGTGCAACAGTCTTGACACATTATTATGCCTTTCACTATACAGTCCTTTTGCCATTAGTATGTCACAACCAGCAATGAGGTGTACCACTGTTTCCAATTCAGTTTTACAAAACCTACATTTGTCTGTTTCTCCCACATGTTCAGTGGACTTTGTAAACCTACATGTACGTAGCCCACTATCTCGGGCTGCCAATATTAAACTTTCATTTCTTGGTTTGAATTTGCCTCTCATCTCCTTAACCATTCCTGCATTTGTTCTTGATCAACATGAGGTTCCTCCAGATGTTTTCTATACTTGCAACTTTATTTATGCATTTTCCACATTTCTTGCCTTCTCATCTGGTCCTTCACCTTATATTCTTTCTTTTGATTTTTGGCACATTCAGTTGCTGCCTGACTTTTATCTACTTCTGGTTTGATCTCCATTCCTGCTTGACACCAATATGCTTCAGCTAGATTAAGCAGAGAAGTCATCTTAGATTTATTCTCCTCATGTTTCAAAACTTTCACTATGTTTGGGTCTTGTCAGGTCAGCAGATTTGTGTGGAGTCCCACGATTGCAGAGCTAGACATGTAATATATTTCAAGGAGACCCATCCCTCCTTCGGAACAGGGAATATATAATCTTGGTATACACTGATTTTTGTAAATCATTTGGTGAGCGTGAAGCATACTTCTTGTTCTCCTGTGTAATCTATCCAACACATTTTGAAGCCATTCACTCCAAAATTGTAAATTAGGACAGGAAGAGCAAATTGGTTTATAGTTTGGATTTTGTTCCTAGATGTCAGTGCTGTTTTTGGGATTAATTTAAGTCTTTTAAAGTATTCCTTACTAATTTTTGATCACATTTGTTCATATTTTATTGTTGATCCTTCATCAATTCCCAAATATTTATACGCTCCCCTCTTGCTCAAGTTCTGTAAGTTTTGTATCAGATTCTTGTCCCAAACTGATGTTTTCCTGGTGCTGCAGTTTTCCTGCTTTAAATGTTGCTTTTGTACATTTATCAAGACCAAATAACATTCTTCTATCATCTGAAAAAGTTTTGACAACTTGCAGTTGTGCTTTCAGTTCCTCATCTGATGAGCTATATAGTCTTAAATCATCCACAAAGAGAAGATGAATGTTTTCACACTTTGTTGTTTTCTAAGAGCCAAATTATAGCCATGGCCTAAGTTGTTAAGTAGACAGCTTAATGGGTTAAGGGCAAGGCAGAATAGCAGCAGTGACAGACAGTCACCCGGGAATATTCCCCTTTGTATTTTTATCCCTGGAATAATAATTTGCCCTTCATCATGGCTTAATTGTAAAGTAGTCTGCCACTGTTTTGTGGTCACTGTAATGTAGTCGTTCAGTGTAGGGTGTATCTTATACTTTTTAAGTACTCTTTTATCCATAAATGTGGGATACTATCTGTCAATGATAAACTATGCTTTTGTGTAGTCAGTCCATGCCATACTTAGATTCTTTCCCTTTTTACAATTCAACTCTAAATTCATTATAAATTATCTATTTATTTCCTTTGTGAAACACATTTATTCTCTCTTACTTCTTTTTAACGCATTAAGCTTCAAGATTGGAGTTATAGAACTCCATTCATTGATTCCTGTCCAGCTGTCTGCTTGTAACCATACTTGCCATTCAAGCTCTCTCAGTTCTAATAACAAGCCCCATGCTTTTTTATCATCTGTTACTACACTGTCAATAATGAATTTAGAGTTGAATAAGGTTTTATATGCATGAATGGGACAGCATTGTCGTGTGTGTTTTTTTTTAAAACTGAATATTGCTTTAAATGAAATGTTACTTGATTAAGAGGAAATTATGTCACTATAAGGAAATGTATTTAAAATGGAGGGAAAAATTTAAAATGATGTCTGAAGAAGTTTAATATTTATTTAAACAAAAGCGCTAACATTTTAATACAGTTTTATTTTTGGAATAAAGCTTGCGATCATTTTATACTTCTAAGTGGTGGTTCATCTTTGTGGATTTAGCTGACACATTGCCTGCTTTTATGTTCCACAGGATCTTCATAGATACTTCTACAAATGTATCTATTTCTACATTTTACCTTGTTTCCAAGATCTCTATAAAACTTTTTTGGGTCATCAATAAATTGCTTATTTTGTACTTTTCATTTAGATTTATCGGCATATCATCTAGGTTTTTCTGCCTGGGCTGAGATTTTTAGTTTGTTATTTGCGATAGTGCATGATAGATCCTGGTCTGTTCTAATACTGTGCATTGCTTTTATCACGTCTATCTTTCTTAATATTTTTGTTTATCTGTTCCCTATTGTATATTCTTCTAACAGTGACACTTCTTGTCTTAATTGCTTTATAGTTTTCTCTAGTCCATATTTCCATGACGGTTTTCAATTTTTCCCCTTCCTTTCCCTCACTACCCTGTGTTCCTGTGGTAGAACTTTATCAGTTATTAATTTAGCTGCACAGTAACATATCCTGTTTACTTCTGTTATATATCACACAGATCCCTATGGACAGTCCCAATTACTGTGTTCATTTGTTTTATCAAACTTTTGACTTTTTGTTTTTTATACCTTCTACAGTCTATTTCTTTCATTGATCTTAATAAGTCTATCTATGTCCATTAAATCAAGCAACTCTTCTCTTAGCTCATTTTTTTTTTCAAAACTGAGGGCACATTTTTTGCTTTCCATTTCCTGTGGGCATTCTACAGAAAGTTCTATAGCATCTTTCTGTGGCTCATTCTCTTCAATTTCATCCTGTGCCATCCGTTGCTCTATCATATGGGAACCCACTTGCCTATCACTCCTCAACATTGACTGCGTCAGAGTTTCTATGGTTTCCAGTTCCTTCCCTTGGTGTCCAGCTTCAAGTGGACATTTACACTGGTGTCTTGTGGAAAGCTCCAAAATATCTTCAGCAGGCATCTGACCAATTGCTTCCTGTTCCACTAGTTTCCCCTTAATTTGGATATCCATTGCTCTATCCTGTTGTGGTGCTTTCTGCATAAGATTTTCTACACTAAATCCTACACTTCACAGGTTCTCCATAACCTCAGTTTCTATTTCTTTAACTTCTCCATTACTAATCTCATTTTCTACTTTTCCTCTTTGTATTCTTCTTTATGTATTGCAAAGTTTTCATTGTCCAGATTCCTTTTCTTGTATTTCTCTTTAAATATCTCTGGTGCTGCTCTTTTTATATTAATTAGTTTTGCTTTCTCCTTTGCATAAATATTACACCATATTAAATCTCTTTTTCTTTCCCATGTCCACATTTCTTCTTCAGATGTCTCCTGATCTTCCTGCTTCTCCTTACTTTGGGGACTCACTCCATCATGCTGTGATGTAACCCATGTTAGACCTTCTACATCAAATCCTTCACTTCACAGACACTCCATAACTTCAACACGTTTATTTTTTAACTTCTACTTTACTAATCTTCTTTTCTACATTCCCTCTTTGTGATACTTTTTATTGTGAAAATTTCCATATCTGGATGCCTTTGCCTGTATTTCTCTTTAAATATCTTTGGGGCTGCCTTCTTTATGCTGATTAATTTGGCTTTCTCCTTTACATAAATATTGCACCAAATCAAATCTGTCTTTCTTTCTCATGTCCATATTTCTTCTTTATACTTTTCAAAAACTTCTAGGTTTTGTTGTTTATATTTTTACACTTCCTCAGATGCTTCTTTTTCCAAATAGAACTACGTTTCTTGATCTATATACTGTTTTTCACAAATCTGTTACAGTAATGAATACAAATTTTTATTTCAAGCTTCTGACAGTTTTTCTTGCGGAAGTATTTTTCTTTCCTCTAATTTCTCAATCATTTTGTATATCTTCTGTCTGGAAATTCTGTGCTGTTTGCATAATAATAACAATACATAATTTCTTTCTTATCCTCAATTTTTGTGATTTTTGTGGACTACTACTTCCTTCTACAGTGTGGGGGGGGGTGGCATCCTCCACCTGTGCCTGGCCCTATTGTAGGAATGTTTCTGTATTTTGAGGATTCTACACTGTCATCTTTTCCAGTCCTGGCATCAGTGCACCTACCAAGATTGGGCAGTTTCTTATTCTGGGTCTTGAGCACCCAGCTACTTTTAGCGTACTTCTGTCCATGATATATGCTACATAAATACAGTCTATATATCAGTGGCATCTTGGTGAGATTTTGTAAAACAACAGGGTCCACCTCATGAAGGTACTCACCAAGACTTGAGGATGAATTCAATTTCAGCAATACTACACTCCCTTGCTTGTTGCTTTATCATGTCTCCCTTCAGACTCTGTGCCATATTACTGATGGGTATGCTCCTCTCCTCTCCTCTCCTCTCCCTTTCCCTTGGAAATCTAGAAGGATGTAGCTTGCTTAGAAATTTCCAGACTCAATGTCCTGGTATAAATAGGAACAAAAAGTTGGTCAGATTTATGAAAGTCCTTTGTTTCGTCTAAATAATATCTGATCTGTCTAAGGAAGTCCAAGATATGAAGAAATTTCTCACTACCATACTGTGGAGAATGGAAAAAGGAAGGAAGCTGGATAGACTGATTAAGGGCCCTCTCATAAACCACATTGGGCATAAAGGAAGAATTTATACGGAGAGGAACTCTCACCATAAAAAAAAAAAAAAAAAAAAAAAAAAAAAGTAGGAGCTGCCTTCAAGACCTGGAGTTCAGAAACTCTTATGGCACAGGGTAAAGCAATCAATAAAACAGTCTTCTAGGTTCAATGTTACAAAAAAGAGGAATCAGCAGGTTCAAAAGGAGCCCAAGTCAGTTTCTCAAGGAAAAAAATGAAGACCCCCAAAGAAGGAGGAATAGCCTTTCTTGGGTATCTGATATGAAAGAGGCCTTACAGAAATTGCTTGACTTCAAATCTAGAGGCCAGAGGAGGAATCAGTGGCAGGCAGACAGAAATTGTTGACAAATGAGCTTTCATCTAAGAATATGTTAGGCCAGCATGTAGCAGTTCACACAGGTAAAAATGAACCAAGGGGGCCCCCCACTTGAAAGGGATCCTGGTGATGTGGAAGACACAAGTCAGAAAATCTCTTCCACTTGGACATATATGATTTTCTGATATTGGGTTTCCTGGCCTCCTGCAGGATCCTAAGCACGTCTTCCAAAAATTAGTGTCAGAAAGGAATCAAAACCCTATCACCCAAAGTGTCAGTTGAACAGTGGACAAGTGAGGGTGGAGGAATGATCCATTGTCCTTTGTGAGAATGCCTATACAGTGAAGTAACTTGTGTTAATTGCCCCTGGCAGGATGGAATAAAGGAGGGAACCTGTGCTTTCCAGACTAAAAGAGAGTTAACAACAAGATTTATGGAGTGTCTTTCCTGATCTTGTGAAGGACCTTGGGAAGAAGAGGAAGGAGAGGAAAGGCATACAGAAATGAACATTCCCTTCCAATAGAAAGACATGGCATCCACTTTCCAAGCCAAAGGACTTGGGACCCTGGAACAGAACTGAGGGTGTTACCTGCTCAGAGGGGAGGCAAAGAAATTCACTTGAGGAATACCACACCAATGAACTATGTCCAGAAAAACATCTCTGTGAAGCATTCGATCATAAGGCTGTGTTTGGGACCTGCTGAGAGAATCTGTCTCAGGACTGAGCTCTGAAGGTCTGTACACTGCCTGTATGGTCACCTGCAGATTAATGGCTATTTCCCAGGCTTGAAGGTCTAGTCTGTAAAGAAGGTCAAGACCTCATGCCCCCTTTCTTGTTGATGTACCACATAACTGCAGTATTTTCTATAGAAAATCTTCAAAGGACTTGGCACCCAGAGCAAGAGGAAAGCTTGAAGATCCAGAATGATAGCCCCCATATCCTTGATGTTGCTATGATTTGCCATCTGTTGAGGTGACCAAAGGCATAAACCTTTAGGGTGCCTGAATCAGCTCATCACTCCACCTCTGAGGTATCTATGAATAGTTCCTGGGATGACTGACAAGGATGGAAGGGAACACCCAGGTAGAGACATACCCATTGAATCTGGCATTGAACTTCCAGTTTGAGACAAGGGAGCAAAGAAACCAGAGAATCTAGCAGCTGGAAATGTTGAAGCCACACTGATCTGAGATACTAATGAATCTTTCTCAAGTGAAGCCTGGCCCAGGGAAGCATGGGGATGGTAAAGGTCATGAACCCCACAGCCTTTAGAAACTCCCTGGCCAGAAGACTGGAGAAGGAAAGCAGGGAAAGAAAATAATTTGTGAGAGACAAAACCTTGGTGGCAAGATGAGAGGCTTGCATTGAAACAGTTTGGATCCTACAGCCTAGAAAGATGTGATCCTGAGATGGAGTCAGCACTGACTTCTGAAAGATGACCGTGAACCACAGTCTGTTCAATAGAAGCTGGGTAAAATGAAGATCCTGCACTAACTTGGGGCCTGAAGCAGGAGGTTAACCAGATAGGGAAATCGCTGAATGCCCCAAAGGCTGCTAAAGGTAACCACTGGAGCTAGTCATTTGGAAAATACCCTTGGGGCTGGTGAAATCCCAATTGGCAAAGAAAACTGAAAATGAAAGGAAGAAACAGAAACACAAACATTTCCTGAATAGAGGGTGGACTTGAAGTTGAATGTAGGCATCCTTTAGGTCCAGGGAAAATAGAAAAGCCTTGGGAAGCAACAGAGTCTTAAGAGAAATCATTCAGAATGATGGCACTATAAGAAAAGTGTTCAGAAAGGAAAGATCCAGAACAGGTCTCCCAAGACCCCTCTTTCATGGGGACTAGAAACATTCTGGAATATAACCCTAGACACCTCTCAGTCTGAGGAACCAGTTGAATAGTACTCAGTGTAACAGACCCTGAAATATGCCTGCAAAATGAAGGAGTTGTTCTGTAGGAAGTCGAGGGATACAGGAGAAGGAAGGAAGGGTTTTCCAGGCCATAAAGTAACTCTGCCTGATAATGGAGAGAACCCAAAAGTCTGGTGAATTTTGCCAAACTGGGAGAGACAGAAAAAGCAAGAGGAACAAGGGAACCTGGCCAAGATGAAGGGAGGGTAGAAAGTCAGAACGGTGCACACTTGTCAGGAAAGCAATGCTTCTGGGGCCTAGGCATTTGAGTAGGCTTATCAGAAAATACACGCCTAGGTGCCTTCTTACCCTTGGAGGACTGTCCAGGCAGTCCATGTAAAAAGGCAGTCTTACTAGAATAGATCCTCTAAAATTTGGGACTGGGAGAAACAAATCTTTCATGACTTTACCCTGATCCTGTAAAGTCTTAAAGAGATATGTCTCAGCAGTGCCAGACACGTTTTGGTTATCCAGAGAAGCATCCAGGAATTCTGCTTTAATATCATCTGGCAAGGTCTGAAGGTGAAAACATGAACAGCACCTTATCACAGAGCCAGAGGCAGCAGCCCTAGACAAGGCATCTGCTGCATGACAGCTGCATTGTATAGAGTGAGGGGCAACTTGGGAAGTGAACCTTAGTACGAAAAGAGCTGAGGTCTTACCCACAGAGTCAGACATATCAGAAACAGTCTTTCCAATCTGGGAAAGAAGATACAAAATGTATTTTGTCATATGGTTCCGTTGATTTATAGCCCTAAAGGCTAAAGTAACTGAAGTATATACTTTGTTACCAATCCTCTCCATAGCTCTACTGTCCTTGTCCAGGGAAGGCGCTTAAAAGAGGGAAAAATAACTGCTGGATCAGAGGAGGGGCATTTGTACAAGAACTTGCAGGCATCCATCACCTTATAGAACCTATCATCTTCTTAGGGGCAGGAGGCTAGGAGTCTGGTGCTAGGGAAGCAACTGAGAAGGTATCCAACAGAGCAGCCAGCAGAGGAGAGACAGAAGAAGGTTTAGGAGAATCCATTTGTAATAACATAATAACATAGGACATCGGATATCTGGGAACAATGTCACTTAAAATGTTCAGTCATATACAGATCCATGTCTCCAATGGATAATACATACAAAGGAGGATCAGGACTGACAGTTTCCTCTATCCCCCGACCCATAGTCTAAAAGTGAAGGCAAATGAGAGGAGTAAGCTAAAGAATCAGCATCAGAGTCAGAATTCTCATCTAAGGACTCAGGGTCCCTTGCCATTTTGGGGGTTGAGGACCAAGGGAGGGTGCAGGAACTGAAAACCCCTGGGGAGGTATTAATGCCATCAGAGCATTGAACAAGCCTTGGTTGAAGTCCTGCCATTCTCTTGGTAGCTGACACCACATGTTTAGTCTTCTGTCTTTTCTTCAATGGGATGTGTGTTCTGACAAAGTGTGGTGGTTTGGACCCGTGCTTTGATTCGATCAAGGTACCTGGCACCTCCTCACTAAAAACAATCTGAAGAATATCTTTTGGCTCCTCAGAGATAATTAGCCATGGTTCCCCCTCAGTGTCTGCAGTGGACATCTACAAGACCTCTAAGGATGTGCAAGAGGTGGATCCATGCTGGCCCCAAGAAGGTCACAGTAGAGGAAACCAAAGGCAAGACCAGATTGTCCTCCAGGTTATCATGCACCTCAAGAGAGACTTCCTGTGGAGGCTGGGCAGCAGCAGACTCAGTCCTAGATTTCTTGGCCTTCTGGATTGGGGCAAGAGGATGCTGCCAATGTACCTTGAGCCAGCAGCTTGAGATATTGGTTCTCAAGGTAAATGGAAAGGGAAAAAATATAGCAACATAAAGTCTAAGGTACAAAAACCTGACAGATGGAACACTGAGTGTGGTCATGAGACACACCTACGCAAACACACAGCTACTGTGGTGGTCCTTAAGGAGTGCATCCCACACTGTCATTTCTCTTTCTTGGATGACATGTAACCCACTGAAAAATATAAGAAAAAGAAAAAGGAACCCCAATGGGGTAATTATCTTGAAGTTGTAGGCTTCGTATAACCAGCAAGGTGAAGGGCATTCAGACCGATGTACAATAATGGCAATTGGACTAATGGCAACAAAGTTCTGGATTGAAAGCATATACATGTCACCTGTATGCCCTACACTTGTGCAGACAGCATATGTCTGATGTGTAATGCTTCTAGGTAATAAAGACTTTGGTATACTGGCTGGACGTTAAGCTACCCTTGGCAGGAGATCCTAAGGGTGATGAATACTGCAACAGTGATATGGAAGGACATTTACTAAATCTTAAATTAAAAATGTATACAGATGATATGCCGCTACTACAATTCAGAAATAGTCACTCTGACCAGCAAACCAAGTTACAGAACAATTTCATTCAGTAATGCACTACTAACAAACTACTAATTAATCTCAAGAAAACCAATGTCATGGTCTTTGCCTCAGCCAAGAAATTACCCACAATTCCTGCTATTCTCCTAACAGATCTTAATTGGAACAGAATACCTAATGCCACTGAACAGAGACACCTAAGCCTAATACTTGACCATAACTTTTTCATTACCACACATATACAGATTTTGTTAACTAATAAAGTCCTTGCTCAATTAAAACTATGTTACAAGATCAGTCACCTCCTTTCATCTGCTAAAATATTTTAATACCCAGCCTTGAGTATGGCCTTCCTTTCCTCATTATGCATTCACCTTACAATACTCACAGAACTACCTTTACAAGACAAGTGTCACTGCAGGAAGCTGCGCTCCATTGTTGCAGGTGTGACAGCTTTCTCTAGACTGCAGCCTGCTATGTAGAATCACCGGCCTACATTCATCAAAAATCTAGAAACAATTAAAAGCTTCAGAGATGCACTTAAAGAACATCTGTTTACTAACTCTACCTGGAACTGCTACCATGACAATGGTTAGCTTACTTACCTTCCTATATCATGAATACTAGAACGCATTTAATAAACTTTTCTCAGCCTCTTAATGTGGTATCTTATATGCCAATATTTCACTCGAATATAGGAGTTTATGAATTATATGTATAATTGCACTGTATTTTATGCATATCTTTGCTTGCATTTCATATATATCTTTTTTCAGTGCACTCTGACTACATCTTTTTACTGTTACCCCATATATATATTTTTTTCAATGCACTCTGACTAGATCTTTTTAATGTTACCCCATCTTACTATGTTCTGGATTTTGCTTTGTACTCATTTTGTATGCAATACTGTTGACTGAAGGACTTTGATGTTATTTTTTGCTCTTTGAGCTTGGCTTGTGGCTGAAAAGGTTTAATAGACCAGTCTACTTAACCAGTACACAAATAGCAAGTAAGTAAATGAATAAATAAATAAATAAAAAGGACTTAGAAACCATGATAGCTGAACTATTAAACAAACATGTTGAAATAAAAATAAATTACTTTTTAATGAGATGAATAGATACTCATAAAAAAGTGACGGTTGCCTTAATTTTGTTAGTGGCCAAAAAAAATAAGAAAGTGGAAATCTATCCAGCAACCGTACTATACATGAGGATAAACTCTTAATGCAGGAAATATGAAACCAAAAACTAAGATTACTAAAACAGCAACCCAGTTTAATTCATGATAAGAAATGGGCAACTTAAGACATGCATCTAGTAGAAAATTATGTTTTATTTATTTTATTTTTACATTTGATTACTGGAAAAGTCTGACTGGACGGAATGCCCATTTTCAGCCACGGCCCGGGGAGAAAAGCTCCACATAGAACAGAGAAAAGATGTCTTAAAGTAAAGATATAAGAGAAGGAAGATTGCAAATAAAAAAAAAAACAGCTGTATACAGAGTATAATTTTTCATAGTTTAGATACTAACAAATGTGTACAAATAAAGGTATAACTGAGATAAAAATAAGTAGCATAATGGGGTGTGAAATAATATTGGGTTATAGTTAATACACAAAAATCCACAGTTAAGAAACCTGGGTTAAGATGTTAGTAAGAAGAAAGAGTTTGTAGGATTTTTAGTCTGGGGCAGAGCCATTTAGTGGCAAGGTGGGTTTTTAGTATTTGTTTAAATTTAGTTAATGTAGTGCTAGATGTGATGTTACTAGGTAGAGAGTTCCAAATCTTAGCAATATAATGAGTAGGTGAACTCTCCAGCATGATTGTGTGCTGTTGAGGTTTGTATGACGGGCTTATTGTTTGACCGCAGAACAGACTTAGTTTGAGTAATTCAGTTTTAGATCAGTATAAAGTGAGACCATACAAGAATCCAACTCTTTCTATGTCAGTAAGGGCTATGGAATCTAGAATGAAAAACCTGTTTTTAAGGACAGTATCTTCACGAAAACATAACTGCATAATGCATTCGGGCTCTGGGTTGACCTTGTTGTATTAAATTTCATAATAGAATTTGTAATTTTCTAAAGCGGATTAGGCGAGCTGTAAGAAATACTGAAAAATGTACCATGTTAAATGATTGTACTTTTGTAAACTAATTTTCTTAATAAAGCAACATGTTGTTTAAAAAAGAAAACTAATCCATGCAATAATGTGCTCAGTTCATGCAATATAGTATATTGTGCCCATGTTGTGCATAAGTCATAATGCAGCCCACACAAGTCTGAGGGCTGGGCATTGTCATCATCATCATTTACATGAGTAGGGTGCAGCACAGTGGCAGGGTAAAACTAATATCAATGGAAGGGTGGATGGGTTATGTAAACAAGGTACAGTAGACAGCTGGGTGGTTGAGGGAGCTGAGTAACATGATGTACAGGGACACATTTTAGCTTCCAAGATGGGGAGCACTGGATGGACAGTCTGAGTGGTCCTGCAGTACTGGTTAGTATAGGAGGCTTCCTGTGCAGTGGATTGTACAGCACATTTAAATATGTAAATGACACCTAGTGTTGCCCCATAGGTGAAGGGGAGATACGATGTGGGCAGCCACATCAATGGGAATGGTCCCATTGATGCACTGCTCACTGGACATCACCATATGGAATGGATTATATCAATCTGCATGAGCCACAGGCCCTGTGGGACATACACCCTGGAGGCAGAGGTACATCAGCTGTGATTTAGGGCACTGGCCTTAGAGTGTGTACAATGGTCATATCCCTGCAGGTGGCTGGTGGCTCTGTTGTGTAGCAGCATGCTGAGCACTACCGGATAGTACGGACAGCATGGAACTGTGTGAGCTTAACTAGCTGGCTTTGTAGGGTGTAGCCATGGAGACAAAGGAAAGTAACCACAACAGTGGGCACATTTGTGCATCAAGGGTGGAGGCAGTCATGGAAAGTATGATAGGCAGAACAGGCTCTAGAGTTCGACCAATGCCCAAATCATGCATGTCTTCTCTTGCTACCTACATCCCTTGTCAGTGTGCAGACAATGCAGGTCCTCAGGCATATCATGCATCACAGTGATTATTTGTGACAGGTCATGAGTGACATCTGTCTGTGTGTGGATTACCGGTCTGAACATCTGCTGAGTGATACCAGGATGACACTCAGGTCTAAGAATGAGTGGGAGTTGTGGCAGTGTGGCCAACAACATGCCTTTCCCACCTATCCCAACACTAAAAGTCTCAGTACTAATATCCCATCCCAAGTAAAGTTGGCATACCATGACATCCATGCCCAAAGTCACTCTGGATAAATTACTCTGACATGTATAAAGTAGAACATGGATAGTGACATAATGTCCTGTGTCAACAGGTGATTACAGAGGTCACTTTAGAATAAAATAATCCCCTACTCATGAAGAAAACGATGTGGCTGCATCTGAAAGTAAGCTGAAGTTCATTACACTGCTATCAGCAACATGAGTGGAACCCATATCTTTTATTTTATTTATTTATTTTATTTTACATTTGTTGACCAGGCTAGTCTAACTGGATATATGTCCATTTTCAGTAGAGGCCCGGGGAGAAAAGCTCCACATAAAATAAGCAGCACATTAAAAATTCAGTTTCAAGACATTAAACTTCAATTAAAGATACTAGTCATACAAAACATGTGCTACAAAGTAAATAAGCATATGTGATATAAGAAAGTAGAACAAAATAAGACACCCCTTAATTATTTTTGCCCCCCCGCCAATCACTGTGTGAAGGAAATATTCAGAAGGATGAGAAGATTCAAGAACAAAGTTTTAATTAAGGAGAGACTAGTTTAAAGAGAACAGAGTTGGGAGAAAATTAGTTGAGGGGTAGTAACTCAGAGTGACAGGGGAGAAGTTCATTATGTATATCTTGGGTAGAATAAGTCCAACATAGAGGTAGTGGACTTTAAAGTGACAACTGAGTAGAGGTGGAATAGCAAAGGAAGAAACAGATGATAATGATAGGACGAGAAAATCTTAGTCTGGGTTAGTACAGGGACAGAGCCAGTGGCTAGTTACATATAATTTAAGGTTCTGTTTGAAAAGTGTAGTAGAGGGGAGAGAGGTAAGTTCAGAAGGAAGTAGGTTCCAGCTTTTACCCACTGCATTAGAGAAGAGGGAATCACCTGCTTTATTGTAGGGTTTATGTATAGATACCAGTAGTTTGTTGGCTGAGCGTAGATTTGTAAGATTGTTATATGGGCTGATAAGATTTGCGAGAATTGGTGTTTTACCTGGATAATAAAGGGTTTTATGGGTAATAATTAGTTGTTGAAATAAAATCTGATTGTGCAGTTCAAGCCAACCCAGTTGCTTCAGATTTTGGAAGTGGTGGGTTCTAAAGGGGGAGCCAGTAGCAAATCTGGCTATACTAAGAGATTGCAAGCTTGTTGAGGTTAGTTTTAGATAGACTGGTATATATAGGAGAGGCATAAAAGAGAGTAGAGATAAGGTGGGTGTGGGCAATAGTAGTTCTGGCTGAGGGAGTAAGGAAGGGTTTAATTTTGTAGAGGGAGCCTAGTTTTCGGTTAACTATTTTATTGTGGAGTTGATATGAGTATCATAGTTAAGGCTGTGATCAATAGTAACTCCTAAGAGTTTGGTAGAAGTGTCAGGAGATATGACTGTGCCATTTTTGGATTTGATAGAGAACTGAAATGGGGTAGATTTCTGTGTAGGAGTAAATATTAGTAGTTTAGTCTTTTTTGGGTTGAGGAGGAGACTGCATTGTAAAAACCATTCTTCTACAAGCTCAAAGACATTTTGGGTAAGGGACTGCAGTTCAGAAGGCCCTGTAGCTGAGGATATTAATGTGGAGTCATCAGCGTATTGTATAGCTACAGCTTGAGGGATCCTATTAGACAGATCGTTTATAAAGATGGAGAATAGAAGAGGGCCTAAAATAGATCCTTGGGGTACGCCAAGGGTGACAGGAAGAGGGGCAGATAGAGTGTTTTCCCAAAGCACTGCTTGTTGCCTGTTATCTATGTAGGACTTGAACCACTGCAGTGCTTGAGTATCTAGTGAGAGGGGCTTGAGAAGATTCAACAGTAGTTGATGGTTAACCATGTTGAATGTTTTTGAAAGATCAATAAAGATAGCAGAGGACAATGTATAGTTGTTACCGTTTTTATTAATGTGGTCAGAAAATGACAGGAGGGCAGTAGTGGTGCTGTGGAAGGGTTGAAAGCCATGCTGAGAGTTGGCTAGTAGGCCATTTAGGAGAAGGTGGTCTAGTAGTTGGTGGTAGATGCATTTTTCCATGATTTTAGCTATAGGTGAGAGTAGGGCAATAGGATGATAGTTGGAAAGTTCAGTTGAGTTGCCACCCTTATGTAGGGAGATAATGTATAAGACTTTCCAGATAGATGGAATGGTACCTTCTTTAATGGTTCTGTTTATTAGGCTCGAGATAGGATAAGCAATAACTTTGGCTGCTATTTGAAGATACTTAGCTGGTAAGTGGTCAGCTGAAGGGGTAGAGGGTTTGAGTTTCTGAAGGAGGGTATTCTATCTTAACATCTAGAATGAGAAACCTGTTTTTAAGGGCAGTATCTTACCTACAGAGAGTGGGAAAAACATTCAAGAATAAAACACATCATGTCAGAATAAAAAGGAATTCCTTCCCCCTCCTCCACATGGGACATGCATCCATGATCCTTGCAATGCAGAGATCACAATACCTTCAGTGTTCAGCAATAAATATAATAATAAACTGAAACTTATGCGGCATGATATTAAAAAAAGAACATAAAGCAGTCAAGTTGCATATTGTTTAGTGTTGACCTCTGCAGCTGTTTTAATAAGGACTGCTCAGTCATTTTATTTTCCTAAGAGTACCATCTCTCAGTCATGGTGGTCTACAACAGGAAACATTCCTTTTTCAGTGGACGTTTCTGTAAACTCAGAAAATGGCAGGAAAATGTACTGAAAATAGCAATGAGAAGGAAAGTCTCTGGCACACAACATGGGCATACCATGTCCTCTACAAATCATTATTCAAACTCTGGTGTCTTCACTGGGGTACCTAAAGAAAAATGCAAATTTCTGTTGGAGCCAGATGCAGTCTGTACAGGTAACTCATGGGATAAGTCAGTTTTCCTACAGGGTGAGCATATATCCCGAGATGAAAGTGACTAAGTAAGTTTCATATTCTGAGGAATAGAGCATGTAGGTGCTTTTTTACTGACAATGCTGCAAGAAACCTTACCTTCTTTAGTATTTGGGGGCCTTGATCTTTAATTCTCAAAGTGTCAAGGAGCAGACACACAGTGTCAAAGAAAAGAGTGCTGCAATAAGATGTGGATCTGACAACAGAGCTGGTGATCCCATACATTATTCATAATTTCGAAGACTATTTTAGCACTTCATTGTAAATTAAAAAGTTGGAGAACCTGACAATAATGTGCCTTGGGAGGTTGGTACTAACTTCAGCATTCATTTTATGGGTCTCCTCTCTTTTAGTTGGCTTCAGTTTATTAAGGAATATCATCATCCTTTTAGAAATAAAAGTAACATTCTCCATACCTTAAGCAAGCCAATTACTAACAGATTATTCTAATGAGATATGTTTCCTAAAATATCAACCTTTATCTCTAGTTGTTTATTCCACAGTTGGTGCTTCTCTGTTTGTAGTGCATAAACTGTGGTGATCATTCTGTTCCACCAATGTAGCTTGTTGGCTTTCCAGGCATTAGTCTATCATAGCAAGCAGTTGGTGACAGCTGACTTCATAGAGTTGGTCCTGCAAAAGCTTATTTGAACATGGAGAAGAGAAGTAATATAGAACTGCAGGAAATTAAAGTTTTCTTTACCCATATCATTAATACCTAATTTTGTCCCATCACTAGCAATTTTCCTGATGTTCTCACTACAGTATGAGGCACCACAAATTCACAAAACAGAGAATTCACTACAATCACAGCAATGAAACTCATATTCTAAATATGTTAAAACATCTCTCCAACCAATGCAAAATTTCAGGTTACCAAACAAAAAACCCCGAAATTTAAAACCCCCCCCCAGGAAGGAAAACCCCCTTCTTCTCCCCGCCCGTTCAAAAGAAACAGGTTTTTCAAAATTTTTTTAAACCCCCGCAACTTTTATGAGAACCTTTCACTGGTGTTAAAAATACTTTGGGAAACCCAAAAAAAAGATGTTTTCCCAAAAAGGAACCCTTCGGGGGGAAAATTGGCAAATAACCCAAAAGGGAAAAAATGTTCCCCAAAAAAAGGGAAACCCCCCGGTCAAATCCTTACCATAAAAAAACCCCGAATCCCCATAAAACCCCAAACCCCCCTTAAAGGGAAAATTTAAAAATTTCCAAAGCCCCCAAGGTTCAAGTTTTGAAGTCAAATGGCAAACTTTAAACCCCACCAGAAGGGACTAAATTCGACCCAAGGGAATTCCTACCTGGCAACTTTAGGCCAACCCCCCCTCCACCCCCAAAGGGGAATTAAACCAAAAATTCCAAAACCCAAACAGAAAACCCAAAAAACCCCTTTTCCAAAAAAGGGAAACCCCAAACCTGGGTGGTCCCCTGGTTTTCAAACTTTCAAAAGAAGGAAAAACTGTTTGCAAAAAGGAAAACCCAGGGGTGGGGAAAACTCCTTACCCGCCCCAAAGGGGGGAAGCCTTTGGGTCCCCAATAAAATCCCTCAAAAGCCCATTAAAAGGGAAAATTTTAAAATTTCCCAAAAAATTCCCCAAAAACAACCCCCCCCAAAGGGGGGGTTTAGGGGTTTGTTTTGAAACTAAAAAGGGTTCCCCAATCGCTCCGAGCTTAAAAGGAAGGGGCCCCAAATTCTGGGTCCCAAGGTTTGCCCAAAATCCCGGCAAAATAAAATTTAAATGGGGGAAAAAAACCCCCCTTACCCCCAAAAAAGGGCCCAATCTTCAAAACCCAAAAAAATTGCCAAATTTCCAAATCCCCCCAACAAGGGGAAAAACCTCCCGGGCTGTTACCCCTCCTTTTTGGGATCAGAAGACACCCCAAGGGCTTGACTAAAAAAACTCAAAATGAAAATGGCCAAAAATTTCCCCCAAGTGTATTTTAAAAAGGGGCCTTCCAACCTTCCCGGCCATGGGGCCCCCCTTAATGGCCGAAAGTACAGTTATCCCCTTTAAAAAACTGTTACCCGGGGAATTTCCACCCCTAGGTTTCAAGGGGCCCAAAAAATTTAAAAGGGATGGAAAGGGCCCTTACATGGAAATTTATAAACAAAAACATTGGAAACCTTCAAGTGGACCCCACCCCCTTTGGGTTTTTGGGGGTCTTGTCCCAAAATGACTCTTCCCCCAAATCCCTTTAAAAGTTTGGGCCCCGGGGAAGGCCTCCCCAAGCCTTTTGGAAAACCCCGGAAAAGGGCCCGAAATCCCCACTTGGGAAACAAGGTTTAAACAATAAGCTGGGCCCCTTAAAAAACCCTTTTTCCCAATTTACTGAGGATTTTTCCAACGGCCTTAAAATGACGGGGGTGTACTTTTAAAAAATCCCCAACCCCCCCAAACCCCCGGGCTCCGACAAATGAAAAAAAGTGGAGGGGGTAGGGGTTTTTGCCGGGAACCCCTTTTTGGAAAAACTTCCCTAAGTCAAGGCCCAACACCCCAAGGGCCCCCTTCAAAAAATTTAGGGGTGGGGGTGGAAAACCGGGAAGCCCTTACCCCGAACCCCAAAGAAGTAAAAATTTAAAAATTCCCGAAAAGATGGCCCGGTTTCCAAAAGGGCCCCCGGGCTAAGCCCTTAAAATGCCAAAGAAATGTAAATTACCCCGGAAAAACTGTACCCATGAATTTTTTCCCCAAAAAATTCCCCGGGCACAAAATTGAAAATTTTAAAAGACTTAGGGAACCCAGGGGAAGTGGTTCCTCACTTTGATTTAACCAAAAGGGCCCCAAAAAAGTTTTAGGAAACCTTCTTTGGTTTGGGAAAACCCCAACAAAATAAAAGGGAAAAAATTTTCAAACCAAGGAAAAAATTTTCCTTGTATTAAATCATCCCCCCCTTAAATCCCTTTAAAATATAATGCCCTTTTATGTACCTCAAAAAAAACACCAAACCCGCTGGAAAGGAAGGGGAAATAAACCCCCTAAAAGAAACCGGGCCAAAAACAAAAAGCCTATGCTGAATTAAAAACTCCCAAACTTTCTGTGGTTCACCAAAGGGGATTTTTTTCCTTAAAAACAAAAACCCAAAGGGGGTTCAAACCCGAAAACTGGGTTTGGAAAAATGCCCCCCAAAAAAGAAATCCCAATTTTCCCCAGAGGACACCCAGGGAAACTTTTAAAATTTTTTACAAGAACAAAAATGCCCAAAGGGGAATTTTGAACCCGAAACCCCTCTTGGAAAAAAGATGCCCAAAAAGGGCAAGAGGCCCCCTAATTGGCCCCCTTCCCCGGAACCCTTTTTGGGTATTTAAAATTTGGAAATTCAAAGGGTCCCCTTATCAACCCCGGTAGACAGGGGCCTTAAAGAATTTTAAAAAATTTTTGGGGGAAAAAATAAAACCCAAAATTGTTTGGCAAAAACCCAAGGGTAGGGCTGATTTTGGAAAAATAAATTTTTGAATATAAAGGCAAAAATTGGTTTAAAAATTGGGCCCGGGAAAATTCTTAATGATTTTTTTTCCCCCAGAAAAAAAAATCCTTTTTGAAAGGAATTGGTTTTAAACCATGGCATTAGGAAAAAAAACCCAAAAAAAAGGAAAATGCCAAAAAAAACAACCCTGTGTTATTTTTTTTGGGAGTCGAAAGAGGGACAAAAAGGGTTTTAGTTCTTGTTTATTAAGGAAAATAACAACCTTTTGAAATGTAAAATTTCCATCAAAAAGGGAAAAAAATTACCTTTAAAAAATTTTTTAATAAATTTTTCCAAAATATTAAAATTCTGAAAATTTATTGGGAAAACAAAAAATTTTATGATAAAAAAAAGCAAAAAAGGAAACAAAAACAACCCAAAACCCGATTATGCAAGGAAGAAAAAAGGGGGAGAAAGGGGGAAAAACCTTTTTTCTTTTTCAAGTTTGGAAAAAAAAAATGCTTGGAAAAAAATAAAATTTTTTTTTGGTGGTTC
Organism: Protopterus annectens; assembly: GCF_019279795.1. Lineage (NCBI taxonomy): Eukaryota > Metazoa > Chordata > Ceratodontiformes > Protopteridae > Protopterus > Protopterus annectens. Next base: position 1,554,849,397 of record NC_056744.1, read on the forward strand.
TTGGGGTTTTCCCTTTGGGGCCTTAAAATTTTTTTAAAATATGGGGAATAAACCTTGGGATATGAAAAAATACCCGGTTTTGGGTTCAACATGCCCTTTTAAAGGCAAAGAAAAACCAAAATTTAACCAACTTTAAAAAATACACCAGGTTTTTAAAAAGGGGGTTTTGAAAAAGGACATAGAATTAAAAAACCTTTCGACATTGTTTTTCAGCACTTAAAAAAGTAAGTTTGGGAAAAATAAAAGGCTTTTTTCCATTTTTAAAGGGGTTTCACCTTTGGTTAATGTTTGGGGGGCTCACAAAAAAAAACCCTTTAAAAGGTCCAAAAAATCAAATTTTGGGAAAATAGTTTTTTTCTGGAAAACCTTTGTTCCTTTCCCCTAAGGGGGAAGGAATGTTTGGAACCCTAAAAGGCAAACAATCCTTTTTACTTATTTAACCCTTGGTTTGGCAAAAACCCGGAAAAAAAGGATGTTTTAGAGGTTTTAAAAATTTTTGGAATATAAAGGGCAGGTTTTTTCCCCAAAATTATGTTGCCCTTGGTTTGGAAATTTAAATTTAAATTTTTTTACAAAAACCCCCAAAAAAACCCATAGGGGGTTCCTTTTTATTTGGGAATTTTGCAAAAAAATGGCCTTTTTCCGGAAAAATTACCAAAAAAAATTATGGAAAGAACCAAAAATTTTTAAAGAAGCCCAAATTTTTCATTTAAAAATAAGGGAAATCGAAAGGGGACAAAAGGTTTTAAAATTTGGCCCCTTCCCGTTTTTTAAAGGAAAAATATCATTTTTAAAAAAAAGTAAAAAAATTTTATAAATTGCGCCAAATTCTAAAGATTTTTCTAATGAAGGGAAAAATTTTTAAAATTATTCCCAAATTTTAAAGAAAATGTTATTGGAATTAAAATTCCTTTAAAACCCAAAAAAAGCAGAAAACCCAAAAAAAAAAATTTTTTTTTGAGGGAGCAAAAACAGTGTATCAAACAATTAATTTTTTGGACTGGAAAAAGACAGGAAAATTTGGATTTTTTTAAAATTTGGGGAAAAAGAAAAAAATGGCCTTTGGAAAAATATAAAAATTTTTCAGTTTTTAACTTCCCTTGGTTTCCCTTTAAGAAAAAAAAAAAATTTTTTTGAAAAGGGTGAAAAAAGGGCCCGAAATCAAACCCTTTTTTTTTGAAAAAGATCCCGTTTTTGGGGTGAGGGAAATGTTTTTTAAGTTTAAAACTTTTTCAAGAAAAGGTTTAAAGAAAAACCCCTTTAAAAAATTTTTCCCCAAAGAAATCAGGGTTTTAAAAAGGGAAAAAACCCTTAAAAATTAATTTTTTTTGCTTAATTTGGGGTTTTTAACAGAAAACCCGTAAAATTAAGGTTAAGTTAAAGGAAATTACAAAAAAAGGCTTTGGTTTTCCCTTTAAAACGGTTTTGGTCCCTTATGGGGAACTGTGGGTTTTTTACCCCAGAAAAAGAAGAACCCAAATGGTTGAGAATTTTAAATTTTAAAAAATCACTTTAAATCACATTTTTATCATTAGAAAAGGCCAAGTTTTGTTCAAATTTCCACTCAAGGAGAGGCCCCTTTTTGGGAAAATTTTAAATTGGGCCCAAAAACTTTTTTTTTAAAGGGATAAAATAAAAATAAAAAAATTTTAAAACCCTTTAAAAATTGGGTTTTTTAAAAATTTTGGAGAAAGTTGTTTCCTAAATTTTTTTAAAAAAAAACTTTTTTACATAAAATTTAAAATGATTTCCCTTTTGGTAAATTTACCCCGGTATTTTGGGGGGCCCAAACTTGGGAACCCCCTTTTTTTTAAACAATGGCCTTTCCCTAAAAAAATTTGGATATCTTGGTTTTTCCTTTTTCCTTTGGAATGAATAGGGAAACAAAAAAAATTTTTCTTTTTTGAAAAACATAAAAGGGGGGCTTATTTGGTTAAAACAAAAATCCCCCCAGGAAAGGGGGAAAATTTCCCCTTGAAACTTAAAACTTTACCTCAGGGGGGGTAAAGAATTTAAAAATCGGGGAAAAGGAAGACAAAATTTTAGGTTTAAGAAAGGGCCACGAAAACATTTCCCTTGGGTAAAATAAAAGGGGATCTTTTCACACCCTCATGTTCTCAGAAATTGTGGGTTTCCCAAGAAAAACATCAAAGAAAATTTTTGGGCCCGGGAATTCGGTAAAATATCAGGGAATGGAAACCCCAAACCCTGAAAGCAAAAACCTGGGGAAAAGGAATTTTTTTTTTTTTTTTTTTTTTTTTTTTTTTTTTTTTTTTTTTTTTTTTTTTTTTTTTTTTTTTTTTTTTTTTTTTTTTTTTTTTTTTTTTTTTTTTTTTTTTTTTTTTTTTTTTTTTTTTTTTTTTTTTTTTTTTTTTTTTTTTTTTTTTTTTTTTTTTTTTTTTTTTTTTTTTTTTTTTTTTTTTTTTTTTTTTTAAAAAAAAAAAAAAAAAAAAAAAAAAAAAAAAAAAAAAAAAAAAAAAAAAAAAAAAAAAAAAAAAAAAAAAAAAAAAAAAAAAAAAAAAAAAAAAAAAAAAAAAAAAAAAAAAAAAAAAAAAAAAAAAAAAAAAAAAAAAAAAAAAAAAAAAAAAAAAAAAAAAAAAAAAAAAAAAAAAAAAAAAAAAAAAAAAAAAAAAAAAAAAAAATTCCTTCAAGGCCCACCCCTTTTTTAAAAAAAGAAAAAAAAACCATTTTTCCCAGGTTTAAAATTGCCCAAAAAAAAACCCCTTCCTTGGTTTCCCCCCTTCCCAAAAATTTCTTAACTGGCCTTTTTCCTTTTGGGAAAAAAACCTCCAATGGGCCAGGATTTTCAAAGCTAGAGGGCAAAAAAAGACCATTCAAAACACTTAATTTGGTGTATTTAGCTGGGTGCAGATTTGAGCATGTTTCCTAACAGAAGTACCTGTGGAGGCAGCTGTAATACAGGCATCTAAGTAATAGCAACACTTGACAATACAACAGTCAGTCATGTCTGATGCTTTTAAATAACATCATTAATGCTGGTTTATGTCGTCCCTTATGCCAGGTCATACATGTGTTTTTAAAATGTACCTCTAGTAATGTAAGGGTATGATTACTGATAGCCCTAATCATCAGAGTTGCAGAATGGTATATTTTTGTATTTTAACCCATCACTTACATCACTTATCTTATTATACTTATTATTTGATAAAGTAATGACAGCATATGCATTTTTAGATCTCTTGTGAACAGTCGGATTTCCGACATCAGTATCTGCCAGTAGCTTCTTCTATAGAACTAGTTATAACGTTCCTAGATCCTACAAAATCTGTTTTTTTTCTTGGAGCCAGTGACTAACAGTATAACTGAATGGACAACAATTTAAAGACATCCTCAAAAAATGGTATTACAGAAGGAATGTCAAGAGATGTAGAAGCCTCTGTGTTCAACATCATATATGTCATCTCAAGAAAAGATAACTTTTTGGTACATAATTAAAATGATCTGTCATCAACTGGTAAAGTTTACCCACAGAAAATATTCTGGAGGAGAACCAAACAAATGGAACCCTCATCACCAGAATCAATAGCCATTCCAGTGGGATAAACAATTTGGTACTCATAACTTAGGTGTTCTTTCTCCTCCTTAGAGTTAGATGAAGGTGGAGGAAGACAAGGAAAACGACCCTTTTTCTTTTTGAAAAAACACTAGAAACGGGAGGCTTAGTGGTGGCTGCTGAAGCAACAGACTCCCGTTTTAGCAAGGTACAATACTCCCTTGCAAACTTAAAATCAAATTTAGCCTCAGGGAGATAAAGAATATCAAACATCTGGGGAACAGGAAGACAAATATCAGGCTTTCAGAGAACAGGCACACAGAAAACTGATATCTGGGAATCAGGCATAAAGATATCAGAAGCGTGATGCTTGCACATTCTGGTCTCATGTGTCTCAGAATTGTGGGAATATCACAATGCAAAGGCATCAGAGAGACATAGTGAGTCACTGGGATTACTTCTGGTACAATATCAGACACCTAGGAAACAGATCCCAGGGTGAGAGACATATTCATTTTTAACCTGAAAGGACTATTCTCAGCCACTTTTAAGAATCATTTCAGGTATTGCATCATCTTGTCCCTCCACTGCTACTGCTCCTGTGACCTCATGTCAAGGTAGTGAGACGCATGGAACAGCATGAGATCCAGGAAGTAAAGCAACCGCTGATGCAGAGGAGTAAATATGAAAAGCAACAGCTAAGGACTGAGCTTCCTTGCTAGCAAAACATGCAAGGGCCTTTCAATCATGAACTCCTGACAAAGAGCCAAACCTAGTTTCTTCACTCTCCCATTGAATGAAGTCTTTCAGATATTGTGAGAAAGGTCTTCTAATGTCTGTTTTTGGTCTTTTCCTTCTCAAAGTCTTTTTATTAGCAACAGAAGCAGAAAGCGGAGAAGAGTCACTAATTTCCTGCCTTTACGAAAAGACTGAAAATCCACATCTTCTATGTTTTCAATTAGTGCAGTGTTCACAGCATGGTGATCCGCTGTTAGACAGAATAAGTACCATTAATGGAATTCCATGGAAACGTCTGATGTTTGAAAAACATTTAGTGGTAGTTTTGAAAATAATTAATTACTGAAAAATGCTCACATATTTCTGAATTTCTCAGATTGTGGGCACCTCCAAGAAAAACTCAGTACAATAAATATGACCTAACATTGACTTACAGCACATATCTAAACCATCATAGCTCAACTGGACTCTATTGGGGTTGTTGCGTAAAAGCAACCATTTCTACAAGACCAACAAAAACTGCATGAACCTTTGCAATGGCTGCAAGGTGGGTAAGGTGACTATTCATAAAGGGAAAGCAAGCAACTTCGCAAACCAATACAATGGCAGTTACCAAGCCATTTTGGAAAAATGAGTTCCTCTAAATTAATAGAAATTCTTTATGCATCTACCCAGCCTCAAATGAGACTCCACAGTAAACCTCTCCTGACAGGCCAAAACAGTTCAATATTTGTTTTACTTAACAAGAGACAGGTAGGTCCAATCCCACAGCCCTCACAATTCACTCCAACACACTACTTCAGGCCTCTAAGAACTAAAGAAGTGTCACAAGAAATTCCACCTGATGCCCCTGTGCCTTACTATCTCCATTACATCTACCATTTGGAAATAAGTCATCATAAAACCCATCCCAAAAAGTAAAACATCTCAAACAATCAATGGCTTCAGATCAATTTCAAAGACTTCCAACACTTAGAAAGGTGCTAAAAAATTTATATTCTCCAAGATACTTAATGCATTAAAATAAAGGGGTACTCTTTAGTCTAGCAGAAGCATAATTACAGCCGTAAACATGACATTCCACAAAGCATTAATAAAGACCTCTTCACCAAAGCAATTTACATTCATTTAACCAAGGCATTTCATCTGGTTGACTAGTTCCTCCTGTTAAACTCCCTAACTTATGGAAGTTTTAGTAACAATAATCTAAATTGATTTAAAGATCTTCTCCCCAACAAGAGCTCAAAAAAAAAAACAAAATTCTTTCTTGTCTCCCAAACACTCACTAGCCAAAAAAGTGTTTCCCAAAAATCTGTAATCTGTACTATCCTTCTTCTATTTTCCCAGACTTCCATCTGATTTGCCAAAGCTATCAACCATTTTATATAAAGAACACATGATATAGGTCAGAACAGTCCCATTCAAGCATCAAAAATATTTAGATATTTAATCATATTCATTTGTATTTGTTTTCTTCTGAATATGAAAAAGTCCATGTGGGCCAGAGGGTGCCTTTCAGCTGTTCACATTTTGGAGGAATGCCCTTGTTTTCATACTTTTGCTCCATCTATCCTAAAAATTGAAATTTTAAATTAATAGTACCATAATTTTAAAAATGTTCCATATTTGGGGCCTTTTTCCCCACTTCATTTTTTGCTTTGCTCATAACTCTGGAGGTATAAGTTGAGAGGAGTTCCAGAGATCTACTTCAGTTAGCAAATTAAAATAATTAAGTACATCATTTTGCCATATACACCTTAGGGCTTACAGTTATCTGGTATAGCTACAGGCTAAATTCCAGGAAAATTTGTACAGGTAACTCACTACCACCTTTGAACATGAAGGTCAGTTTGCAGATTCTAACTATGATGTTTGACAAAAGTAGTATGTTAATTTAGCACTTGTCAAGTTTACTGCTCAATGTTCTTAGAAGAGACAGGGAAGTGTTTTTGTCTCGGAATTTGAATTACTTTTGACACTGTGGGCTATTCATTCTTCTCAGGACCTCCTTACTCCACTAGTAGAGTCCCACAGTATCTTAGTGGTTACTAATTCATCAGTGGTACAGATACCATCAAGTTGAATGACCTCCTATTCTCTTATCCCAAACACCAAAATATATATTGTGTTTCTTAAGGATCAGTGATCAACACCCTGTTGTACCTTAACCTCTGGAGCGTCTCTATAAGCTATGATGTCATCTGCCTTACTGACCTTTGAATAACCTGTGGGAATCTTAATGTATAAACACATGGTACATTTTAATTCACATCAGCTATCATACCAACAGTACTCAGACTTCATCACAAAACACACTCTCAGCACAACAATATACCTTCTCAACTCATCTAATATTAAGCAAGTGCTCTTTGATGTTATCAATATGACAGGGAGTACAGGAAAGATATTTTATGACTCTAACTTATAAACACTTCTTGTTGGTACACGGAAGGCTACCAACATACACATATTTAGGAATTTATGCAATCAGAAAAATACGTATTCCACCTATGCATCTGACATAACTCCAGAACCAAAAGGAAACCTGTGTTTTTTCACTGCACTAAAGTCTATATAACGTAAGAAACCATAGGAGGGATTCAGGAAGGATACAGACAGTGTTTAAGTGAATCACATTTGTGTAATGCTAATTTGTACATAAGACATATTTAGAGATAGGATAATTACACAAAAAGTGTTCTACTTTACACAGAAGCACTGCATTCAGACCATTCATGTAAGAGTTTGAATGCAAATGTCTTGCAGAATGTGCAAAACTGAGTATTTGTGCGCCTGCATGAGAAAGACAGCAATCACAAAGCAAATGGTTGCATGTTATAGCAACTCCCCTCTTCAACGTTCACTACATAGTTAAAGGAAGAATACAGCTTTTAAAAGAATAAATAAGTGCCCACATATGATGACAGAAGTTTACTTAATCTGAGCAAAGTTGAGACGAATTTATTGTTTTTTAAATTATTATAGGTTCATAGGTAGGTACTAGGCTATCTGCCCGAGGGCACTTATAAGCCTAGCCAGAGTGTGTCGGCTTTCACCACCCCATTGATTAATTAACTGAGCCTCTATCAAGCAGAGCCAATGAAGTGATACCAGGGGTGTATTTCCTGTTACCCATCCACTCATCAAGGTTTCTTTTGAAGAGTGTTAGTGAGGGGCTCTGCCTAATGTAGTTAGGAATTTTGTTCCAAAGCATAGGGAGTCTCTGTGAAAGGAATCTATCCCTCCAGCATGTTCTATTTATTGTTGTGGCGAGGTTTAGTTCACTAGAGCACGTGGCTCGCAGTGACTTGGATTTCTTTAGGTGGAGCATGTCCATCAATTCTGAGTTGGACATGGATTTGTAAGTCAGGCAGAGATCACCTCTAAGTAAGCAATATGTCACTGAGTACAGCCGGAGTTTTTTCAGTCGACTGCATAGGACATATGTTTGAGGCCAGTAATCCTCTTGGTGAGGTACTTTTTTAGTCTTTCCAGCTGTTGGAAGTGTCTTGTAAGGTACATCTCAAATGGGGCATTATACTCTATGATGGGTCTGATGAATGATGAGTAGAGGGGCACTATAACCTCTTTATTTCTAGATGCGAACCCTTTAGTAATTAGATGGGCCACACAGAAGGATTTCCTAACTACTATTTGGCTATTTTATCATAGTTTATGTTGTTCCACTTTGTAATGTCCAGTAACAGCTTGATGAAGCTACAATGAAATTTACACAAACACTGATGTCCTTCAAGGATGCATCTGCAGTCATCACATATGGGTTGTCCTGCCTCAGGCAGCCCTTCGGTCGGCCGGATTCCAAAGTCTGGGTCCGGCGTCGGCTGATGTCGCACTTTCCCCGACGTCAGAGCGCCTGGGGTATAAAAGCATCAGCCGACGCCATCTTCCTCAGTCTTTCTTGCCGCATGGTGCCCGAAGCAGAAGCAGTTCGCAAGTGCTGGTCAGCCAGCTCCTGTAATTCAGCTACCGAAGACTTCAAAAAGCTAAGTACCCCGTTGGGGACGCTTTCTTGCCTCAGCTAATGTCAGATAAAGTTAATAATTGTTTAACTTGTGGGAAACAAATACCTCATAAGGATTTCCACTCTTACTGCCTACCTTGTCTAGGCCCAGACCACGACGTCTCGGCCTGTTCAGCCTGTGCTTCCTTCAACCGACACACTCTTAGACGTCGGGCGGACATTGCAGAGGAATTTTTTGGGGCTAGTTTTTCGTATAAGATGCCGTCGGGGACTCCGACTTCTCATTTAGTTAAGAAACGGAAGGACAAGGACCGACACACGCGGGCCGCGGTTTAGGCTGAAACCACGGCCAGGCCTACCGCGAGTGTCTCGGTCTCGGCTGAAACTGAGTCCTTGGTACTTCCAATTACTGAAACCGCTCAACCGACTACCTCGGTCCCGGAGGCCCCGGCTGAGTCGGTTATTGAATTTCCGACAGAAACTGGTGTCCTGGAACCTTCTGACACCATTCCTTTAGACAAATCTACACCAGCACGTGGTGCAGCCAGGCCTCCTGCATCCATGTCCATTAAGGCATTCTCCAGGGCTAAAGCTGCTAAACTCTCAAAAGCTTTGCCTCCCAAGGTTATCCCTCAGGGACCCTCTACTGGTTCACAGATTCTAAGCTTAGCAGAGGATCTTATCTCCTTAATTAGGGGCTCTCAACCTCATCCAGACAGGGGCTCTCAACCTCCTCCAGACAAAAGGCCCAGGGTTGAGCCCTCTGATCCCCACTCCTCAGATGAGGCCTCTGATGGCTCTACTCTCTCGGACCACCAGGAGGAGGCTTTTTCGGCCTACGAGGATTCTGATGCAGAGGAATCTATTCCCTCGGCCTCCCCTCCTGAAGAGTTTTCCTTTGGGGAGACACTACACACCATGAGAGAGCATTTCCAATGGCAGGGCCAGGAATTCTCTGATTCCAGGAAAAAGCTAAGGACCTTTTTACATTTGCCTCAGCATAGGCCTTTAGCTATTCCTCCTGTTTTGAATGTCATTGATGATGTGTACTCTGACTCTAGCACAACCCCTGATTCTCTCCCTCTGGCTCCTGCCAAACCCGATAGGTACTACAGGGTCCCGGACTCGCATCTTTACCTTTACAAGGCCCACTCTGCTGATCCAGAAACTATTTCCCAGGGCCCTAAAGGGGTTGCAGCTGCCACTGCTAAAAATCCTCTCCCCTCTGAAAGGCAGTCCAGAGCTTTAGAGAGATGGGGTAAAAAAGTGTATACTTCTGCTACTCTTTCTCTTTCTATGAGGGCATTAAATTGTCAATTTCATATGATACAGTACCAAGAGTATTTGTTAGATGAATTGCATAAAAAACTGTCTTCACCTGACCCCCTAGACCGCAAGTCACTTCAGGATCTGGTACATAACTCACAACAGGTTAGCAACCATTTCTTGCAATGTGGTTATGATGCATTGGAAGCTTCATGTAGGTCAGCTATGACTGGCGCAGTCATACGTAGGCATGCTTGGATGAAGGAACAATCTCTGCCAGACCATGTTAAAGCAAAGCTGCTGGATGCTCCTCTGGAAAAGCAAAAGTTATTTGGCTTCACATCTCAGGAGGTCCTAAAGAAATTTGAAGAAAAGGCAAAATCCGTACAAACAGTCAAGGATTTTCTCCAAGTACAACCACCAAGATTCAGCAGGAATTGGCCTTCCAAGAATTGATCCTTTCCAGACACAGAGAGGTTTCAGAGAGGCAAGAACAGGCGTGCCAGAGGTAGAGGGCAAGCTAGAGGCTCCTACAGAGGATGTCAATGGCAGCCTCCCAACCAGAGAGGTAATGCAGGACCTTCAACTGCTGCACAAGGACAGGCTCAATGACTTTACTTTGACACCGCCAACCAGGGCTCAATTGGAAGCACCTTTGAGCAGAAAGCTTTCTTTATTCTCAGAAAATTGGCACAGTATTACAAGGGACAAATGGACACTACAAATAATAGACAAAGGATACAGGTTTCATTTCCACACATTACCAAAAAGAAAGGGCATGCCAGACCTGCCACCGAATCAAAGGGCAGAGGCTTTGAAACAAATTTCCAGCTTAATGCAAATGAAAGCTATAGAAAAGGTTCCTCTCTCAGAACATGGCCAAGGATTTTATTCAAGACTATTCCTTGTTCCAAGAAAAGAAAAACAATGGAGGCCTATTCTCGACTTGTCCGCACTGAATACTTATCTCATTGTGCCAAAGTTCAAAATGCTGACTCTACAGCAGCTCCTTCCCATGCTGGGCAAGGGGTCTTGGCTGGTAACTCTAGACCTCAAGGAGGCATACCTGCATGTCCCTATCAGACAAAGTTGCAGAAGACACCTCAGATTTCTTGCAGGGTCAGAGCATTATCAATTCTCAGCATTGCCTTTTGGCTTATCTACTGCACCCAGAGTATTCACGAAATGCCTGGCATCAGTAATTGCACACTGCAGACTTCAGGGGATTCAAATATACCCATATCTGGACGACTGCCTTATATAAGCGGACAGCCAACAAACTTTGGTAAAACACTTGAATTATGCCATCCAACTACTTCAGGCCTTGGGATATACAGTCAACTTTCACAAATCAAGGCTTGTTCCATCCCAAAGAATAACCTTTCTGAGTGCAGATCTAGATACAACCACCCAAATGGCCTTCCTCACAGAAGAAAAACAAAGTCAACTACCAGATTACTTCAAAAATCTGACAAGACAAACCCAGCTGACTGCAAGGAAAATCCTGCAGGCCCTGGGAGGCCCTGGGTTACATGGCTTCTTGCATCCTTCTGATTCCGCAAGCAAGACTACATATGAGGAAACTACAATGGTACTTAAGGAGTTTATGGACTCAGAACAGTCACAGCCTGGAAACTTTGATACCACTCATTCCATGCCTTCAAAAGGAATTTCTGTGGTGGGCTCAAGCAAGCCAGTCAAACAGGGGTCCGCTTTTCAGCAAACCAATAGCCAGCCAAACCATTACAACAGACGCTTCAGACCATGGATGGGGAGCGCACATGGAGGGCAGATGCATTCAAGGTCTATGGTCGCAAAAAGAGCTACGCATGCACATAAACCAAAAGGAAATGCTGGCAGTGATACATGCAGTCGAAGCCTTCAAACCCTTTCTGCATCATGGCCATCTGCTAATAAGGACAGAAAACACCACGGTTATGTGGTACATAAACAAGCAAGGAGGCACCCATTCCTAAACTCTCTGCAGGCTGGCAATGAATCTATGGGAACTTTCCTTGAAACTCAATATACAGCTACAATCCCAGTTTGTGCCAGGGAAAGACAATATACTGGCGGACAGCTTAAGCAGAAATATCATGGATGCACACAAATGGATGCTGCACCCAGACATCTTTCTACAGATAACACAATCATGGAGGAGGCCGGACTTAGATCTTTTTGCCTCCCCCCCACAATCATCAACTGAAGAAATTCTGCTCAAGGACATACCACCCACAAGCATGGAAAGTGGACGCCCTCTCTTTCAGCTGGAGAACTCTAACAGTATATGCATTTCCACCTCTCCCATTAATGACCAAGGTTTTGCTGAAGATCAGGTCAGAGCAGCCAAAAGTGATTCTGATAGCTCCGGACTGGCCAAGACAGCACTGGTACCCACTGTTAAAGAGCCTGTCATGCACGAAACCATGGCCTCTTCCTCTATGACCACTTCTACTGACACAGTACAATTACAAAACTCTGCATTCCAACCTGAAAACCTTGCAACTAACAGCCTGGAAAATACCTTGACTCCTCCTCAGGACAAGCTATCCCAGAGAGTGAAGGATATTATTATGGAAGCTCGCCGGCCTTCCACAAGAAAGGCATATTCAGCAAAATGGAAAAGATTTCACATTTGGAACACCACAAAGGGCCTAGATGCGACAGTGATGAACATGGCACATATCCTGGAATACTTGGCAGAAATGTTCCACAGTGGTCTGTCTTACTCTTCCATTAAAATTCATGCTTCAGCAATTTCAGCAGAGTACAATACTGATCCACCTGTCTTCTCTCATCCTCTCCTAAGACAGTTTCTAAGAGGAATCAAAAACATCAATCCTCTAAGGAAACCACCTCTACCTACTTGGGACCTTAACTTTGTGTTGGAAAAACTAACACTGCCTCCCTTTGAACCAGCAGCATCTGCAGAACTACAGTTCCTGTCTTGGAAGACTGCTTTCCTTCTGGCCATAACCTCAGCAAGAAGAGCATCTGAGTTACAGGCCCTTATGGCAGTACAGCCATTCCTTATTTTTCATCAGGACAGAGTTTCATTGAGAACCAATCCTACATTTATGCCAAAGGTAGTATCCAGGGTTTCATTAAATCAAGCTATTCACTTGCCTACCTTCTTTCCAAACCCACAAAACAAAGGGGAGAAACTTCTGCACACCCTGGACATACACAGACAGTTGCGCTACTACTTGGACAGAACTAAAGGTTACAGAAAAACTGACCAGCTGTTGGTAGCATATGCTGCTGGTACACAAGGAAAAGCAATTTCCAAACAGACAATTTCAAAATGGATAGGGAATTGCATTTGTTTTTGTTACTCCTTTCATGGAAAAACTGTGCCAGCTAACATTAGACCTCATTCCACGAGAGCCACAGCCACCTCCACAGCCTTCTTAAGAGGGGTGGCTACCAAGGACATTTTAGAAGCTGCTGCATGGAGCTCCGTGCATACATTTGCCAAGCATTACAATTTACCTTTATATTCCAGATCTAGAGCAGGCTTTGCTACGGCAGTCCTGCAGGGCATTTTAGCTACACCATCCTTTATATAGTTCCTCCACCCCCAGATTGGCTATGGTATTCTACCCATATGTGATGACTGCAGATGCATCCTTGAAGGACATAGTACAGTTTTGTACCTACCATAAATGTAGATGTCCGATAGGTGTGCATCTGCAGTCAGGTTTACCCTCCCTCCTTCCCCTCTGTGGTATTTCTTGGGTCCTTACCCCTCTTATAGCTAGCTGGCGGGATCTATTATGCTGTATTTGTTTTTATATTATTGTGCATGTTTGGATTTTTAAATGCATCTCTCCAAATTTAGCCTTCCTTAGAGGGCACCTGGCATCTGGGGCAAGAAAAACTGAGGAAGATGGCGTCGGCTGATGCTTTTATACCCCAGGCGCTCTGACATCGGGGAAAGTGCGACATCAGCCGACGCCGGACCCAGACTTTGGAATCCAGCCGACCGAAGGGCTGCCTGAGGCAGGACAACCCATATGTGATGACTGCAGACGCATACCTATCGGACATCTACATTTATGGAAGGTACAAAACTGTACTTTGCAGCTGTTTACATATAGCAGGTATGTAACTCTCTTTCAAAACAGACATAACTAAACACTGTGTGCAAAACAATAGCCAAACTGGTAGCAGAAAGGGGAGCTCAACTTAGCTTGTACTGCCACCAGGGCTGGCTTTAGCAACTGCAGGGCTCAATTTGGGGCATTTTTGGGGGTCCCCATGCAACACCCCCTCTCAACAAGCCAACCCCCTTACCCTTTGTCACACCCCTTTCTCTATTGAACTGTTTTTCAAATAATGTAGGAATTCTACTCCTTAAGTACAGCCTGAGCACTAGGCATTTCTAACCAAGCCTAAAATTTTCTTGCCCACACAGGCCATTATAAATGTAATTCTTTGCTCTTCTCTCCCTAAAAATGATTTAGCTAAGTTTAGTTCCTTATGATACATACAAAACTGTTACCACCTGACCAAAATATTCCCAATCAACTCTTAAACGTTCTTGTACAAAATGCAGACCTGTATCCTTCCCGCTACAATTGTAAACACACACACACACACACACACACACACACACACACACACACACACACTGAAGTGACTATTAATTACAACCACTTGTTTATGTATATTTCAGATGCCTGAAATCAAATAAATGAATGAATACATAAAATTAACCAAGAAATGTATCTCAGATTGCTAGTAGCAAAACCATCCAGTGCAACCAACTGCAGTATCCTTGCCCTCACAAATTCTGAGATCAAATCAGACACAAAGACTCAAAATCAGGAGCAGATATTAAGATTGCTACTATAAGTTTAGAAAGTAGAATAACACACTCCATAAACTTCATTTTTCTTTATGAGATTAAGTCTGAATCTCACATGCCTACCATTATTTAGTTATTTGCATACCAATTTGTCATAAATCCACAAATCTTATGACGAACAGAGCAATAGGAGACAAATCAGGGACAGTTGAAACAGGTATGGCCTCTGCACAAACACAAGATGCTGTTGTACTAATGCTGCTGTTTTAAAATTTAATAACATATACTGACCTAGATATAAATTTGTTTCCAGACAAACAGTAAGGCATTTAATAAGCAAACTGTAAACATTGTACCCATCTTAGATACACAGAAAGTGACTCAACTTTCCAGTTCACTTTGAAGCAGAAATGCATTGCATTCCACCAATGAAAACAGAAGCAATGAGCAGCATGTATTAGAGGGAGATTAGAGTAAAAAAAAACATGCGCGTCGATAAAGTCAGTCCTCATAAAACCAAGAAAAACAGCAAAAAGAGACTGAACAGCATGGCTAAAAGCAGATACATTGTTTATTCACTAAGCACTTTCACTCTCTTATGGCGCTCATCAGACCACACATACAGATAAAACCCAAGACTCTTATATACATCACCATATACAAAATGATCATCAATTAATCAATTAATTACAAATACCACAACATTTCATGACTGGTTTTAAGGGTATAGTCTCATTCACAGCATAACCTTTATCAGCCTATAACACTGTCATCCATTTTAGTTCACAGTCCTCAGTTTTATTTTCCATGTCTCCAAGTCTTAAATCTTTAGACATAAGTTGTAGGACCATAAATTTGAAATGACATACATTGCCATAAGAATTATCATGCTTAGCTAGTGCACTTGTGCTTTTAGATTTATGTATATCACACAGATGCTCATGAATTTGCTCTCTAAGTGAGCAGTTAGTTTTACCTACAAATACGTAAATCTAAAAGCACATTCACGCCCATGCTTTTATATCGGGAAAATGGAGAGAAAACTTTGTGACTGAATTTATAAACAAAGTTATCATGTCAAGAAAAAGAAATTGATAAATGCACTAGCTAATCATATTAATGAAAATCTTACACATGACTTTAAATTTTGTATTGTTGAGCAAATACGGGCATATGACAGACATGGTCCCATAGCAACTACATCTTGAACTTAAATTCTAACAACTGGTCTGGTTTAAATGGTCATCTCTCTATTAACTGATTGTTGCGGTTAAAAGCTTTAGAAAGACAGCTATAGTTTTTTAAATTAACAGGGTGGACAATTTGATCAGTTTTTTTTTCTGGTATAGAATGCTGCTTCTTCTTCTTTTGGCTTTTCCCGATTAGGGGTCGCCACAGCGGATCACCTGTCTGCTCATGATTGGCAGTAGAGTTTTACAGTGTCAAGTTGCCAGCCCGGCGCCCAACCTTCCACAGAAGGCACACACACACTTATGCCTAAGGCCAATTTAGAGTGTCCAATCCACCTACAGCATGTCTTTGGGATGTGGGAGGAAACCGGAGCACCCGGAGGAAACCCACACGATCACAGGGAAGACATGCAGACTCTGCACAGAAGACACCCCAGCTGAGGATCGAACCGGAGAACTTTTTGCTGTGAGATGACAATGCTAACCGCTGCACCAACGTGGTCTCCCCTGGTCTAGAATGCTGCTATGGTGTTAAATACATGCTTAGAAAACATTTTTTGAAACAATAACTTCATGACATATGTATATATTTTATATTAATTTTTACATATTTTATATTGTTTATTTCCACAAACATATTCATACATATTTTTCATGTATATTTAAATATTGGTTCATGTTATTCATTCAAGTCATAGATTGCATGCATTTTATTTAATTTAAAAAAAATTGCACTTTAAAAGTTGAAGGTTTGTTACATTTGGTTTGATTTGTTAATATGTGTGCCTTATTTCTTAAGACATGTTAGTATATTTTTTAACTTGTAAGTCTTTTAACTTGTACAATTCTTAAAAAGAACAACATGGCTTAGGAAACTATGCTGGGGGGTTGGCTAACAGATGACTGTGTTTATCAATTCTGACTGATTTAAGATACTATAAAGGGAAGTGGAAATGCTTACATGATTATCTGATGAAGTTTCAAACGCAAAGACAAAAGCGCTTATGTTTTTTGTTTTTATTCATTTGGTTGATATTAGTTTATTTAATAAATTAACCTTGTCTGGAGGAGTTTGAGGTGTGGACAAGTCCACTGTTTTTTTATACTAGTTTGTGCCTTCTTTTCATTTGTTCAAAGCCAAAAATAATGGGGGGACAAAGCCCCAAAAATAGGGACAATTTTTAAATATTGCTCTTATAAACCTAGCTAAAGTAAAAGGTCTTGTGTTATCATGCATTTTCTGAAGAATATGAATTCTGAAACTCAAATGACTGTCATTATTTAGTTCAGTTTATTTATTTTCTTCACTAATTTGCCTCAAAAACCTAGAAAATCACAAATGTTATGAGGACCCAACCAAAAATACTAGGCAAAAATCTGCACATTCTGCTAAAACTGGATGGTTGAGAGGTATGCTGCGACCCTCTGAAAAAAGCACCATCTCCAACTGAAGAAGAAGTTGAATGGTCTACCTGTTTCAAGACAATTCTGAATATCTGTGTTTTTTCTTCCCGGAAAAAAATATTTACATTTGTCTTTTGTCAAAAAAAAAAACTTGACCTTGCTTCTGAGTTTGATCTCACTTACACTAAACACCATCTACACACCACAGACTAACTCAGTACCAACAAGAGTCACAAAGGATTGAGGGATATGTAGTCTGCTGCACTAAATAAGCTGATGTCTAAATAGGGAGCAAAACTCCACATCCTTAAATGATTTGCTCCACCACAGTAGCATCTTATTGTTACTGATCATGCAAGATGCATCTTTTTCCTGCAAGGTAGAGGGCAAGGTTAGAGAGATGGGACTAGGAAGTTCCTCTTTGCAATACTGAAGGTCAGAAGTATGGGGGCCCCCCATAGCTGTGGGGATATATTACATCTAATTGGTCAAAATGGCTTAAGACTGGCCCTGACTGCCACTCTCTTTTCCTGCTAGCCTACGCTATGCAACATCCCTCTCAAACAACATTTCAATACTGCCTTTAAATTCCACCTCTTATAAGATTAAAGGCATCCAAGTATTACAGAAATAAGCTATCAAAGTATCAAAGAGTTCCAATCCTTGGATTACTACTACCATGAAATTTTCTGATCACATAAAACTGTCGGCAATAAAGCCGACAGTGTTCCTGCTTCCCATATTCATAGGTTCATAGGTGTGTACTAGGCTAATGGCCCTGGAGCCTTTACAAGCCTACCCCATAGGATTACCCTGGCATCGTGCCACCCGACCTTAGTTTCCAGTGCCTCTGTCGAGCAAAGCCACTGGAGTGATCCCTGGGATGAATTTTCTATTTCCCATCCACTCATCAAAATTTCTCTTGAAGAGGGCCAGTGAGGTGCTCTGCTTGACATGTATGGGAAGTCTATTCCATAGCATGTGCAATCTCTGGGTTATGAACCTGTACCTCCAGCATGTTCTATTGATTGTGGTAATGAGGTTGAGGTCTCTGCAGCGTGTGGTGTTGAGGGATTGGGATTTCTTTAGATGTAGCATTTCTAACAGAGCTGGGTCAGGCATGGCTTTGTAAATCATGCAGAGATTGCCTCTAAGTAGGCGATATGAGACAGAGAATAGTTGGAGTTTTTTTTGTCTGTTCATGTAGGACAAATGTTTAAGGCCTAGGATCCTCTTTGTGAGGTACTTTTGCTGCCTCTCCAGTTGTTGCAGGTGTCTAGTGAGGTACATGCCAAATGGGGCATTGTACTCAATGATTGGCCTAATGAGGGAAGAGTAGAGGGAGACAATGATCTCTTTCTTCCTGGATGCAAAACCCTTAGTAATGAGATGTGCCACATAGAAGGACTTTCTGACCACAGTGGCAATGTGGTGGTCAAAAGAGAGGTTGCTGTCAACCTGTGTTCCCAGATCTCTTGTAACGCCTTCTGTGTTCAGTGGACTAACATCGATGTGGTAATTCATGGGAACTGGGTTTTTCAATAAAAACACCAACAAAGAAACTGTTTGCAAAAAATCACCGGAGACACTGAAGAGAATGAGTATCCACACTTTACTGATAATTTTGGTACCTCGGCTTCAAAAAGCCTTCCAAGGAATAGATTTTTCATCAGGGATACCTTCCTATATATCACAAACAATTACCCAATTACCATCAATAATTGCACTTAATAAAAAGCTGCAATAAAACACCAACGATTTGATGTGCAAATTACAAAACACAATGCAGAAACACAATTTGATTACATACATCATGCCATAGAAAACAATGAAAAACTCTGAAAATTACTAAACATTTCAAAAAGCCTAAATGAGTATATCTATATCTACAGACTGAGATTACACATTTAAGTCAAGTTCTAAATTCAGACCATAAGGTCACAAGGTGTTGAAATCAATAATATATTTTGTTTCCAACCTTAATAAAGCTCTGATCAGATCCTGACAAAACTTTTGCCAATACACTGAAAATTAAACTATAGGATGACCCTCCATGTACCTTATGGAAATGTTGGGTGACTGGGCTCTCCATTCTACCTTTCCTAATATCCCCCAGGTGTTCCATGATTCTTTTTTTAACTACTCTCTTTGTCTGACCGATGTACCACATGGGCAGTGCACAACCACACCCCAAAATGTACACCACACATGAGGTACCACAATCAAAACACCCCCGTGATCGATGAATCTTGACATTAATTCTCTCTCCTTCCAAACTTCTAATATTACAGCATACCTTACATCCCCACAAGGGTACGTGCCCTTTCTGGATCCCAAAGGATTATAAACTCTACTATTCAGGATCTCCTTCAAATTTGAACACCTGCTAAAAGAAAAAGTAACCTTTTCAGGAAACAAATGACCTACTTCACTATCCTGTTTCACTATGGGCCAGAACCTGCTAACTGTGTCTTAAACCGGGTTTTTCCCAAAGGGGATAGGATGTCAACATCACTCAGGGAGTTAATAATAGCTTCCAACTTGCAATTGTCTGCAAACTTTATCAGCCAGAGTACCTTCGTGTTGGCCTGCACTTCTGAGAAGTAGATACCAAATAGGAGAGGACCCAGGACTGAACCATGTGGGACTCCGCTCGTGACTGGTCAACAGTCTGACTTGGAGTCAGCTACTTTCACACTGTGGTTTCTACCCGTGAGCTGGTTTGCAACCCACCTAGTGATATAGGAGTTGATGCCTAGCTTAGTGAGTTTTTCTATGATTCCTGAGTAGGGAATGGTATCAAAGGCCTTGGCCAGATCAGGGTAGGCTATATGAACCACCTTGCCTTCATCCACAGCTCTGGTGACTGATTCAAAGAAGTTGACCAAGTTGAGCAGGCATGGTCGACCCTTCACAAAACCAAACTGTGTGGGATCCAGAGTTTGGAGATTCCCTATATCCTTGTTTATTAAGTCCATGATGATGCGTTCCATAGCTTTACATATCAGACTCATCAGGTTAATGGGGCGATAGTTCCCAGGGTTTGTAGTCACTCCTCCTTTGTGAAGAGGGATAACTGTAGCAGTGCGCCATTTGGTAGGGACAAAGCCTGAGGTGAGGCTGTGACTGAACAGGGCACACAAGTGAGGTGCCAGTTCACTCTGCAGTTCATATAGAACACAGCCAGGGATATTGTCAGGTCCCATAGAAGCTGTATTCCTGGCCTTGGACGGTGCTGTTTTAACCTGTGCAGCAGTAATACTGGGTGCCTGGCAATCTACTGGTATTGTGACTGGTCCCTTGGAGGGGGGTAAAGTTGGCACTGAATCTGATGGCCAGTATATTTGCAATATCTGTTGTCTCGGTATAGGAGGTACCATTGTACAGTAGCTCAGAGCAAATTTGGGTATTGCTGTGGAGATTCTTTACATAACTATAGAAGGCCTTGTGGTTTTCTTTACTATCTGCTGCAATTGTGTCTTCATAGCTAGCTTTACAGGATATGATGAGGGATCTCAACTTTGTGTTGAGGCTGATAAGGGAGTTTTTCCAGTCTTGGGACTTCACCTTACTCTGCATCAGTTTCCTCCTTCTGTTGTAGAGTTTGTTTATGGCAGGGGACCACCAGATTGGCTTCCTTCTTTTGGAAGAGAGTGTCTTGGTTCTGTTGGGTATGGTGAGATCCATGCATTTGTGTACATGTTCATACAGTGCATTGGTGTATTATTTGGCGGTCATGCAACTGATGTCCATTTGTATGGGTGTCGTGAAATTAGCCACCTCTGTTTTTAGGAGCCCAAAGTTAGCTTTGGAGAAGTTTTTCATGGTGATTATCTTTGCGGGGGATGGGGGTGCCTGGATTTCCAAGGTGATTAGTTTGTGGTCAGATCTAACCAGGGAGGAGTTGACTACTGGTGTATAGCGATGGTTGCCCATGTTAGTAACAACCAGGTTAAGGATATTTCTACCTCTAGTGGGGATCAGAATGAGCTGGTCCAGGGCAATGGAATTAATGAATTCCAGGAAGTGTTGGGCAAGTGTATTGGTACATGAGTAGTTTTCCCAGTTAATGGAAGGGTAGCTGACATCACCCAGTATGAGAGCATTAGGCTGGACCCTAATATTTTCCAGGGTGCTTAGGAACATGGAGTGTGAGTCTTGAGACATGGTTGGGGACCTATAGCAGGCTACAACCTGAATTGCTGTCTTACCCAATGTTAGCTGCACCTGAAGTATCTCAGATGAGTTATGTTTGGCTACTAGCCTGGAGGTGTGCACATCCTTTATGAATATGGAAACACCACCGCCTTTATAGCTTTGGTCCAAGTACTGGGGCCGAAAGGTGTGGAATGAGTTATAGCCTGGTAGTGCAGGGGTGCTTTCTGCTGCCTTGAACCAGGTCTCTGTTATGGCACAAATGTTGATGTTCTCCATTTTAAGGAGTGCTTTGAGCAAGTGCATTTTGAGATTTAGATTTCTAGCGTTGAGCAGCATGACCCTCAGATTGCATTTGTTTGTAGCTGTTACAGTGGTAATTTGGTCTTTGGAACACCGCCTAAAAAAGACACTGTAAGGATGGCAAGAGCCTTGGCCATTATCCAGAAGCCCAGGGGTGACAGATGCAGGCCATCTCTGGGAAAGCATCCAGGTCTGTCAGTCATGTCATCCCAGGCTGACAGACACTGGATTCCCTTAGAATGACACCAGAAACTTAGCCAATTGTTGAAATCAATCATTTTCTGCTTATACTGTGGGATCATTCTAGGTGATGGTAGAATGCTACTCAGGGCTAGGGTCATACCCGCCTGGGCTACATAATCCGAGACCTCTTCCATGTCTCTTTTCATGTAGTCCAGGGAGGTACTTCTCAGATCATTCACACCCACATGTACAATGACAGAGTCATATTTGAATTTATTGTTGAGGGACCTGAGTGCATGGGTTATGTGGCAGATCCTGGCGCCTGACAGCCAACTGACTGTTACTTTCTCCTTATTCAACCTAGTGAGTGGGACATCAGTGGGCCTAACTATCAAGTCACCTATGACTAGTGCGTTGGGGATGCTGTTTTGCCTTAGGGGCTTTGGTTGTGTGGCATACTGTTTAGCAGAGCTATATGTCTCGTGATTAGTGTTGTGTTGTGGTGGTTGAGTGCGTTTCTGCCTTGGAGGGCTCTGCTGTTTGAGTAGATTTTTATTGAGAGCCTCCATGAAGGTGGGTGTGTGGTATGTGTTTTTATGTGAAGGCAGTGCTGGTGTGTGTTCTGGTGGGCTATGTGTTCCATGTGGTGTGGTGCAAGTGTTAACCTTCTCCTCTTGACCAGCTATTCTGGTCTTGGCTGGAGAGTGCATGGCTTCCAATTTGGATATATAAGTGAATCTCTCGCAAGTCTGAGTGTTAACAGGTAAGAGGAGAGGGCTGTCAGTGTACATGAGGCAGTTGCAACATTGCCTCAGGATGCCCAAGTTCACCAGGTTAATAGGAGAATGCACAGGGAACTCATCTTTAGACATGCCTGGAGGGGTAGGCATTAATAATAAGTACTGGAGCTATTTCCTTGTAGAATGTTTAGTGGTGGTAGCACTTTTGTGTGCTACAATAATTGCTACAAGAAGTCTGGTAAAGTGCTAGACTAATAAGCTAGTAAAAGTGTAGGAGAGGAGAGAACTAGTAGATCTAAGGGAAAAATTGAAGTGCAGACCGCTCAGAAGCTTACAAACAGTCCTGGATACAGCAAATCTGTATCTGGACTAGACTAGTTACAGGGAAGGTGGCAAACAAGTGCAAATGTGGGGTTTTAAACCAGAAAGTTCAAAGAGATGGAAAAACTGCCCAAACGGCCAGTAAACTGCAATTTCTGGGCCAGAAACCACTCCTCTTGTGGTACATAGCTACCTAGTACTTACCACTCCCACTAATAAGCTAGAAGGCTTCCCTCCAACACAGAAAGGCTTGGTGGCCTCAAAAGCTTACATACAGTCCTGGATACAGCAAATCTGTATTTGGACACCATACATTCTGGGATGCAATCTACTCCTTTAATATGTGCATTCAAGAGGGTACCATGATCCCTACTCAAAAGGCAACTGTTAAAGTTTAAGAATCACTTAATTTTCTATGTAACTCCTCACTTAACCTTCTGTTTTGCTTTAGCAATCCCTTCCCATTCCCTCTCAGTTCCTGACTTTGTACTGCCCCATTCTCCATCTACTTACCCAACCAACACCTTCCTTTACCCTGAAATTAGATATTCCCCAACTACTTTTTTCCTTCCAACTTTTCCTCTACTCTCTTGTACCTCACATGACCTTGCCATTCACATCAACTCCTGTCCATCATCAGATTTGTCCCCTTCTCAGAGTAATTTAGAGCAAATGACCTGCAACCTTTTCCTGTTACCACCCTCTCACTCCAGCATGCTCTTATCCCCATCCTTTCACAAGTTACACCTATCACCAGCTTCTAATATTCACTTAAATTACATTTGGAACATTTCTGTGTGGCCATACCAGAAACTACCATCCCCTTGGTTACTGGAATCATAGATTAAGTGACCTTGAGCCTTCTGGGCTTCTATCCCTCCACCCATCACTTCTCTTTTACAAACATTACACTTTTTAAGTATTTGACTGTGTGCCCTAAGCTGGAGCAATAGCAAACTGGCTACTTAATCTGTGAGGACAGCTACACATTTTATCAAGAATCGCAACTACAAATGCTTTTTGATTTTTTTTTTATCTGCAATGTATTGTACTGTCTTCTTAATACCAGACCACTGTACTAGGACCACAACCATCTTATTTATATTATAGTGTGCTGTTAAATTTTGTGTGCTTTGGTTTGGTCATATCTACGCACTCACTGCTTAAACATATATTGACAAATGTGAGTAAGCATTTTATTATTACATATAATGGGAATGTGTTCATATTTCTCTAAAGCACCCTCATTGGGTTACATCCAAAAAGTTCTTCAGGCTCACTGATACCTACCTGATTGTTAAACTCATTTGGTCAGTAAATTAACAAATACATATTACTAATCGTGACTGGGACATATCCATTGTAAATGGCAGCATAATAACTTACAAACTTAACTAAAAATAGATGCCAAGAAAAAAAAAACGGATGAGACCAGAGAAGTTCCTATCTGTGTGCCAATAGGTGGGCCTCCTGCACCATAGAATTTCTGCTCTGGATTTCTCCTATATTTCTTTTAGCACTGTAAGCTCCCTATCACCAGTACACCGCATGTCCATTCATCCCACTTGATGGTTAAGGGTACTATATCCCATCATTTCCCAGTTGTGGAGTGACTTATAAACCCATTCATTTCTTTGAAGTGATATGAGGGAGCTGGGAGTAAGCCATCATGCATACAGGGCATCCAAACTTCTCAGGGCTTCATCCATCCCTGTGGTGCATTGTGAAGCTTGCACTGATTGCTGTCATAGAAAGATTAATACATGAATCATATACACACATGCCAAGGCCCCAGGCTTACATGCAATGTGGTATCACCTTAGCTATAATGCTGCATGTAGGGGCAGCAGTGTAAAAGACCTGACAGCATGTCCCCCAAAGGATGAGCAGTCTGGTCTCAGCCACTCCTTTCCAGCCTCTACTGCATGAGTCATCTATGGAATAGTCGGGAATTTATCCATATTTGGCTTTCACTTGCAAGGAACTTCATTACAAATTTACCAAAAGAAAGCACAACTTTTAGATGTTATAAAGAATATTCACTTCCAATCAGTGCTCACCCTGTCCCCCACAGCAAATATAAGTGGCACAAGTAAGTGGTAAACTTTCTGAATGAGCCGATCCTGAAATTTTCCTTGGAGCTAGAATTTGGGTAGCTGAGGTTGTAAAGGTTGGGAGTGTGCAGGACACAGCAAGGTGCCATTACAAAATGACACACGGGTGAATTAAATTGGTATTTCAGTTTTGGGTTACAGTTTGAAAGACACTGGCAGATAGGTTCTGATAAAACAGAAAATAAATAGTAACAAGAAAAAGTCATCATATAATATGAAGTAATACACTTTAGGCTGAGTGATCCTGAGATTTTGGTGATGAATCCTGAGACCCTAATATTTACACAAAATCTGAATCTTTAGATATACAGAAATATGCAGATTACAGTTACTATCACAATGCTCATAATCAGATTTCAGAAATGGCAATACAGCAACTGCATCAGACTGTAAATGTATGCCTTGACTAGCCCTGGCACTAAACAGACAACCTATTTCCTAGCAGAGTAACAAAGCAAAGTCGGAAGGAAGATGCATCTGCTCAGGCCATGCTGTCCAAGCCAGACAAATAAACAGTAATTAATATTCTCCATTTGGGTTGTCTTCTCTGACATACTGTCAGCTTGCTCTACCCCATTTTGGATGTTCCAGTTTAAACAAACAGTTTTCACCACAGCTGTATCTTTTATGGGAGAGCAGCACAGACTGCTTAAAATTCCATAAATGTCTGCGTGCTGAACAAAAGGTTAAGCACTAGCTCGTAAAGCTCCTCCCTAGGAACAGCCCTCCCCAAAGCAGCAACTGGCTACTAACCCACTGCAGAACATACACTGTGTGGTGTCAAAGTACAAGGACAGCAGTAAACATTACCTTATAAATTCCAACTACATTTTGTAGGGTTGTGAAGCTGTGGCCACGATGCTTGGGTGTTTCAAGACAACTATCACAAACAGGAGTCTTGTCCTTTTCGCAGAAAAATCTTAACCTTTCACCATGCTCTCTGCATTGCAGATTTGATCCTGTGTAAGGCCAGTCTGTCAGAGTGTCATTTTCCTTGGCTGTGTACAGGTCTTTTCTTCCCTGGTCTAGGTTCCACATCTCTGCCTTCTCTGCTATGTTTGTTAGTGTTCTGTTGGTTATATATTTCTTAGCTGAACATTTTTCTCTACAGGTGGGACACAAAGCTTCCTGGCTGTCCCAGTAACTATCAATGCAAGATTTACAGAAGTTGTGTCCACACTCCAGCGTTACAGCATTATTAAAGAATTCTAAACAGACTGGGCAAATCAAATCATCTACAGAATTTCCTCTGGAAGCCATTCTCTCAGTTCTGTAGTTTCACTTTTTCTTTCTCGAGAAAATAACTTCCTTGTTAGGTCACATGGTTCCTTAACTCTTTTCATACTGATTCAGAGCATAGCGAGCATAGCAATTTGACAGGCAATTTACTATCTTACTTTTCACAGCGTATTTCTTACCTGTCATGCTGCAAAAGAAAACACTACATTGACAATTTATGTTAACTACTTTGCATGCCATAATGAAGTGCCTTCATATCTACTGCTATATTTATTTTAGATTAATTTACTCTTAACATCTATTTTGTTTTGTGAGACTGAGTACAGGTTGTCGCATGTCTCGTATCAAATGAGACACTGAGGATAGCAAATACTGTAAATAGTTATTGAATGTTATGAATGTATTGAATTATTGTGTTATTTCATCAAAATAAAAATCATTTGAGTAAGGAGCTGTAGCTGGAACATTTATTTAAGTTAAGTGACTGACTCATTACTTCAAATGCACTCATGTGCATCTCCATTCATGCCTGCACTCACTCTGACTATACAAAATGGCACTCATCTTGCACATGCACAGTAACTTTTACGCATGTGCTATCTAGCTAGAGTGGCTGACTAGGTACAATACACACAATGATCTACATCCTCCCTATTTGATTTGTTCGACATGCAATAGGAGAACAAGATATTTTACAAGCTAGACATCACATCAACATTTAACAACAAATGAATTCAAGTCCAAGTCGATACATATTTCAGATTGGGTCTCGAAATTCTACCCAATCTAGTGACATAAAAACTTTAACTAGGTTTAGTAACAGGGACAGTCTCTGGGCATTCTTTTACAATTGGAACTTTGGGGACCGCATCAGGATTACTTGAAGTAAGTACACTGTTCTCTGGAATTTGCACAAGGGTAAAGTCAATGGCACAGGTGATCTGCTAAGGAGACTGGTATTGTGTCTTCGATTCCTCCTGAAATCCACTCAGACTGTACGATGTAAGATCTCGGTTCTTCACAAATATGTTTGACAATTCCCACTCAGTCATATCCTTTAAATGTTTGCACTCTCACAATCTATCCTTGTCTTAATGGTCTGAGAGGTTTGTTGAATTTATTGTAGTACAACTTTTGTGACTGGCATTTTTTCAAAAGTTGTGTCTTGACCATTCTGTTGTTCTTTGCATTTGGTATCAATAACTGTTCACTGATCAAAAGAGTTATACTAGTCTGTCTAGACATCAACCTCTGAACAAGTGAACCAAGCAAATTATCTCGAGGAATGTTTCTGAGATTAAGTAGGTTACGAAAAACATCTGTAACATCTCTCTTGGATTTCTCCAAGTACTCCGCATTTTGAACTGCACGCTCAGCTAATCCATTGGACTGTGGAAACTCAAAACTACTAGTAACATGGACAGAGTCCCAAGACTCAGCGAATTTGTTGAACTGCTGACTTGTAAACTGTGCACCCTTGTCAGATATGACTTTATGTGCACTACCATGGACAGAAAAATGTCTCTTCGACTTTGACATGACAGTGCTGGATGTTAAGCTAGGAAGAAGGTCAACCTCAAACCAATTCAAATAAGAATCAACTAACACAAAGTAAAGCTGACCATTCCATTTGAAAATATCAGTAGCAACTGTCAACCATGGTAATTCAGGAATCTGGTTTAGCTGAAGTGGTTCTTTTTGTTGGTGCGATTTAGTGCTATTACAAATTGACCATGTTAGAGTTTCCCTCTCTATACCTTTTCACATAGAAGACCAAAATACTATGTCCTTTGCCCTTCTTTTGGTTGAACCAGTACACGGGTGACCACAATGTAAAATCTTGATATATTCCTGTTGTAATGCTCCAGGAATTACCAGTTTAGGACCTTTCATGATGATTTCATCTTCCATCATGTGCTCATCTTTGTAAGGAAAATGCTTCAGTATGGCAAGTGATAAACTAGTTTGTCATGCTGGCCATCCTTGGCTGATGACATGTTTCAGCTTCTGGAGAATTAGGTCTGAAGATGTGTGATTTCTGAGCTCATCAAGACATGATGAGGAAAGGTTTCGGACTTTCATGACTTCAAAATCTGCTTTCTCATTGTCATGCTGTTCTGTTACTTGTCTGTGCAGTCTTGATAAAGCATCAGCAAGGTATAGAAAATTGCCTTTGTATAGACAATATTGAAATTGTACTTTTGCAATTTTAACGTCATGCATTGCATGCATGCTGGGGCAGTATGTATTGGCTTTTCAGAACTGTCATTATAGGTTGGTGATCAGTCTCTATTTGGATAGGTTTGCCATAAATATAATCACTGAACTTTGAACATGCGAATGCTACTGCCAAAAGCTCTTTCTCAATTTGTGCATAATGCATTTCAGTTTGTGTTAAAGTTCTGGATGCATAGGCTACTGGTATGCCTTCTTGAAGGCACGCTGCACCAAGGCCATACTTTAAAGCATCACACAAAAGAGTTACAGGTTTGTGAACATCATAATATCTCAATGTGGATGAACTGGAAATTTTCTGTTTCAGAACGTCAAATGCTTTTTGGTGTTGTTCCAACCAGGACCAGTTTACATTCTTGCGTGTCAACTCACGTAATGGTGCTGAAAGCTCACTCAATTCTAGGATGAACTTTCCTAAATAGTTGACCATACCAAGAAAATGTTGTAAAGATGTGGCATTTTCTGGAACTGTCCTCTCAAGAATTGCTGCTTGCTTAGACAAATCTGGTTGTAAGTCAGAACTGGTAAAACGTGACCCACATAATTAACTTATTTTAGTTTGAATTTGCATTTCTGAGGATTCAGTTTAAGATTTAATTCACGTGCATGATCTAGAACTTTCTTGAGGTTTCTATCATGTTTGTCTTCATTACTGTCCCCTACTATAATGTCATCTACTATGATAGCCCATGGATAACCAGACAAAATTTGCTCTGTCTCACGTTGAAATACTTCACTGGCAGAATTTATCCCAAATGGCATTTTTAAAAATCTGTATCTACCAAATGGTGCACTGAAAGTGGTTAACAATGAAGATTTCTGATCTAGCAAAATTTGGCAAAAGGAACTTTTTACATCTAAGACAAAAAAACAATAGCATTTGACATGATATTGGCTACTTCTTCTACTATAAGCATTGGATGATGAGGTTGTTTAAGTGCTTTGTTTAAATCTCTCATATCATTATATATTCGAATATCATCTGGCTTTTCTTATGTGCTATAACCATGGAGGATACTCATTCTTTTGGTTCTTTTACTGCAGCAAGGACACCTAAATTCACCATTTTGTCACATTCTGCTTTTACTTTGCTCTGCATTGGTACTGCAACCTTCCTTGCTGGTCTGACATCTGGGTACACTTCATGGTTTAACTGCATAGAATATGTGACTGGAAGTATGCCAAGCTCGTCTTTGGTCAGCATATTCAGTAAAAATATTCTGTGTAAAACTATCATGGTTGTTCAGACTTAGATGGTGGACCTCTTTATTAAATAAAAGCAGTCCTATTTTTAAACTGTCTTTGAGGCCTAACAATAACTGCATATGTCTTTTGACTATGTAAAACTGCAAGCCATAGCTGTTCCCAGCAGAATGGCATGTGAGAACTATTGCACCATCAATTTGAATCTCTTCCCCACCATAAGCAACAGGTTTTGTGCACACTGCTGAATCAATTTTCTCACCAGCTTTTACTTTGGCAAACATTTCTGCTGATATAACTTTGCACTTTGACCCAGTGGCTACTTTAAGCTCTACAGATTTCCCATTAATTCGTACAGTACAAAATATTTCACTCTTTGCTGCCAACTAATAACTTACTGTGTTAACAGTTTCTTTAATCACAAAGACACCATAAACATAGAAATATTGCTGATCTACTTGCTTCTTTGGATGTTTTCTTTTAATAAAAGTATGTGCCACTTTAGACTTGCAAAGCCTTCTGAAATTATGCCACTTTTTACATTTGTGACACTGCTGACTAAAAGCTAAGCACTTCACTCATTTAGTTCACGTCTGCCTCCACAATTATGACAGTTAACAATGAGGTTGGGTGTTATGGCCCCATTTGGTTTATATTTCTTTTTCATCTTAGCTTTATGTTAGACACTATCAACATTTGAACAGGCAGGTACTGCAAACATGCTTTTCTCATTTGTAAGTATATTTGTATGCTTTTCTGTAAGCTCATGTATTTGACAAATCTCAATGACTTTGCTCAACATTAAATCACTGAGTCTAAGCAAAATCTTTCTCACTGCATCATTATTAACACCACATATACACCTGTCTTTTTTCAATTCATCTCTCATATCACCAAATCTGTATGTTTTTTGGCTTTATTTCTTCAGTCAGTAATATATGTCGCTAAAGTTTCACTAGGCTTTTGATTTCTTGTGTAAAACGTGCTTTTCCATTATAATATTAGTTTGAGGGTTACACATTTCTCTAAATTTACGTTTTAAGCATTCAGGGGCTTCCCGAATTTTAGCCTGTGCCTCTGTATGATGGTTCTCCCCCTCCTCTGCATACACGTCAGGTGCATACAGAAATGAATGTTCCTTCTCAATGCCTTCTAAGCCAACTAAATTAATAAGTATGAATGCCTTTGTGCATGCATCTTTATCAAAAAATGCAGCTTGTATGCAAATATCATATTCTTGCTCAAACACTCGCCAATTCTCAGCAATATTATTATCAAACACCAGCGGTCCAGGTCTGCAAAATCCCTCTGCCATAACAACAAAATTAGTTTAAATATATGCATAAACCAGGTACTTGTAATTATGCTCAAATGCACAACAATCTCTCTGAAAAGGCTTCATTTTAACACAGCA
This sequence comes from Protopterus annectens, assembly GCF_019279795.1. Lineage (NCBI taxonomy): Eukaryota > Metazoa > Chordata > Ceratodontiformes > Protopteridae > Protopterus > Protopterus annectens. Next base: position 1,554,880,208 of record NC_056744.1, read on the forward strand.
AACACTGCAAACATTCCAGAAACGTTGGACACCACAAAAGATTTTAGTTAATGTGAAAAAGTAGTACATTGTGAAAAAATTCAGTCATCTTAGCCTTTTCATACATTTTAAATACTTTGGAAATTATTTTGAACACTTCTGTATTTATTTTCAATACTTTTATCATTATGTCACTATTTCGGACATTTCATTTATCTTGGTAATTATTTTGAACATTCTGAATGCTTATTCTGCGACTGAAAAATCATTTAAACAAGTTTAAGTACCTTTGAATAACAACTGACCTGTTTACGAGTTGACTTTTGTATATTTCTCCACTTCTAACTGTGTGCCTCATGGTTTGTAAGCAGCTTCAACTTTGGATCCCATTCTGACACCATGTTGCATGTTTCGTGTATCAAATGAGACACTGATGCTGGCTATTCATTCAAGTCATTTATTGTACATGAACACATCAGGAGCTGTAGCTGGAATGTATATTTAAGCTAAATGACTGACACATTACTTCAAACACACTCACATGTGCATCTTCATTCATGCCTGCACTCACTCTGACTGACTATACAAAATGGCACTGATCTTGCATGTGCTCAGTAACTTATATGCATGTGCTATCTAGCTACAGTAGCTGACCAGGTACAATACACACAATGATCTACACAGGTCTTGGGTGTAACAAGGTAATGGTCAGCAAATTCATTTTTAAGTATCAGCATTTTGCCCAGCATGATGACACCAGATTTCCTTCTTGCAAATAAATAAATGAACTTAAATTGTAACATCTGAGCCAAAAGAGAACATACTATTTAGTACCATGATGTAAGAGTTAAGTATTATGTGTGCACATTTAATTCAATATTAAGCCTGCATACCATATGTGGAAGGGTAGTTATGTTAAGGATTTGGCTTTTAAATAAGAAATACACAGCTACGTCTGGGGAAGGAGAGGAATATCTGAAGGCAGCATACACTTCCCAAAATCTTGTTTTACACTCCAGTGGGAAGTGATCTATGTATAGGGGACATACTTGCACAAAAGCACTGGCACTTAAGAAAGGCAGCAAGCTGGCTCTCCATTCTTCAAAGATAAGTGCTTAACTCCTTACTTGTTGTATGCAGTGAAGTTTAAAACTTCTAGAGTGATTTGTGGAGTTACACCAGCATGCTTGCCTACTCTTATATACGTAGAAGTTATTTACTGTACTGGTTATTCAGAAGCCATCGCTAGATCACCAGATGACTCAAATGAGCTCTGAATCATGTGAACACAGAAACAGCTGAACAAAAGGAATGACAGCTAATGGCCTACAGTATACTGTACTATTTTTTATTTCAGTTTGCCTTCACTATCTATACGTGTTACAGATAGTAAAACTGAGAGGCACACCATCTGAAACCAAATTAGAAAAAACAGCTAGCTGTCTTTTGGAAGCTTTATTAACATAAAGGTTAAGTGCTTTCATCCAATTGTTACTAAAGACTTGATCAGAACTGACATTCAAACACCTTACACATCTTTCAATACCTTCAAACCAATGACATCATTAAAAAATCATATAGTATCATTTACTTAAACTTACTCCTATAACTCAAGCTAAAACAGCTTTTAGAAGTACCACACACATTTACTGATTCTTCTGCTAAGATGTCTAAATGCAGATGATGTAAATAATGTGTATATGTGTGTGTGTATATATATATATATATATATATATATATATATATATATATATATATATATATATATATATATATATTTATAGGCTCACTACGAAATTTCGAAATCCCAAAATCTCGAGTTTCAGAATATCGAGTTCAGAATCTCGAGATCTTGGAATTTTGAAATTGTCAACCCCCCCCTCAAAACACCATCCAACACACTAAAACATGTGTATGCAGGGGGTCACGCCCACCTGCACCCCCCACACCCCCCACAACTTAAATATACCAACTCACAAATCGCACTACAGCGAGGACATGGGAAATCTCCCGGTCCGTGCCATATGCCAATCTACGGTCAGGATTTTGAAGTTTTGAAACTTCGAACATATGATCTTCAATCACATGAAATTCAGAGTTTTGAGCTTCGAAATTCTGAACGGAACCCATATATATATATATATATATATATATATATATATATATATATATATATATATATATACACATGCATACATATAGGTGTAAATATTTCCATATACGAGTATCTAATTGTTATAAGATGCACTGAAAAATGTATACCTAGACAAGTGTCACACGTGCAATTGGTTTTATGTTGGGAAAACTGAAAGGCCTTTGTATCATCAGATTTATGAACATTATTATGTTATCAAAATGAAAGATGAGAAATGTGCACCTTTTATACACTCAGTACAGTGTAAGAATTAAAAAGACAACTTATTTTTTATTTTAGAAGTGGTTGAGAATAAGACAAGGGGCATGGTCTGGGAGACCTTATTGGAGTTCCGGGAGTTGATATGGCAACTCAAGCTAAATGTAGCTGAATTCACAGGCTTGAATGAAACTGTTTCTGTTGATCTAGCTGTATTCAACTGGATGTATAAGAGAATTTAAGTACCTTTTTATCTGCACTTTTTTCAAATACTACAGTATTTAAATTGATTTAATTGTGTTGCATGAATATTAACTGAATCGGAAGTTTTTTTTTTTTTCAATCATTTTTATTTTTATTTTTACATTAATAAATGTCACAAATAAAAAACATCTTACAACATGGCCGTGTGCATATATATATATATATATATATATATATATATATATATATATATATATATATATATATATACATACACATATAAACATACACATACATACATATATATATATATATATATATATATATATATATATATACATACATACATACACACATATATACATACATATACATACACACATATACATATGTTATACATTGATGTCAAATACCACAGGATATAGGTCATACAACATATCTATTTACACTATGTACATAGATGCTTTCATTGTTAATTCCACAGTTATATAGACAGTATATACATTCGTAATATCCAAGTTATTATTTAATATCTGAACTTGTATGTGTTCTTTGGTTCCATTATAGTGTATTTCTAAGTTGCTGTGTGATGAATTATGCTAATATGATGTTAAAGGTTTGTTCCCAAATTTCTCTGGATTTCATGTTTTTGTTTCTTTTATCTATTACTATTTTATGAGCTAAAAGGTGTTGTATAGCTACTTGTTTAAAACCCTCCCAAGAGATATTTATCGTATCTAGTCATTTAAAAGCTATATACAGTTTCATTAGTAGGAAAATTGTTAAAAGTGTATTTGCTTGTTTTCTTGGGATGTTGGGTGGGAGAATGTGTAACAGAGTGAATTCCCAAGTTAATGTTGATGTTTGATAACCCGTTTTTTGTAATTGTACCTTGAGAGAGTTCCAGAGTTTATAGACACATTTACAGCTCCAAAATACATGGATTAAGTCAGCTATCTGGTCCATACAGTGTGGGCAGAATGGTGATTTTGATGTGTTAAATTTGTGTAGGATTGCAGGTGTAAAATAAGCATTATTATTGATCATGAGCTGAGTGTATGCTAACTTTTTGAGGGGTAGAATCTTCAGTGTTAGATTGATTGCCTGGCTTATTTGCTGATCATCTATGGATGGTTTAATTTTTCTCCAGTAGTTAGAGAAGAGGAGGTTCTTCTGGTATTTGATTTCATTTATCATTTTATATGAATTGGTAATAGTTTTCTTTGTTGTGATTATAGTTTTCAAAAGCCTTCTACAAGTTTCTATGTCACTATAGGTCATAGTAATATTTTGGAGATAAATGGAACACAGTTCTTTGATTTGTCTTAGGATTATTATATGTGATTTAGGGAAGTTTAAGTTGGTCCTCATTTCTTGTATTGTACAGTTAAGGTAGGGATAGATATCTTGGATTGTTTTATCTTTTAGTCTGGGAAAAGGGACTAAGTCCAGCATCTTATTGTTTATTTTTAAATTTGGGTTTTTGTGAAGGGGTTGCAGTATTGTCATGGCATGTCTAAGGTTCAAGAATTGAAAGAGTTTTTGCGCTAGGTTGATAGAATGTTTTAAGGGCTCTATAATGTTATAAGTTTGTATTTCTTTCTGCTTCAGGAATGGAAGTGCTTTGGGATTGAAACCTAGAGCTTTAATATATCTATAATATATTGTCACCCAGAGAGGAGACCAATTTTTCATTGACGGGTTATGTTCAGCTATTCTCAATATTCTGTTAGTGTTAATGATCGAGTAGTACATTTTAAAATCTGGTAGATTTAGTCCTCCTTTGCTTTTGGGGAGTGTTAATTTTGGATAGGAGATTCTGTTTTTTTTGGTTCCCATATAAATTTTGCTAGGAAGGTATGAATTTGTTTGAAGAATATATTATGTATTGTTGTCTGTGATGTCATGAATATATACATTAATCTCGATAAAATGTTCATTTTGATTATTGATACTTTGGCCAAGAATGGTAGTTTTAGGTTGTTCCATCTTTTGCAGTCTTGCATTATATTTTGCAATTTAAGGTTTTCATTGTGTTGGTAGAAGTCTTTGTTACTCTGGAAAAAGGTGATTCCCAGGTATTTAGTTTCTTCTTTAATTTTTATTGTGTTTAACAATGGTATTAGTGAGATGAGTTTGGGTGTTTTTAGGGGGAAAATATTAGTTTTATTAAGGTTTAGTTTGTAGTTAGACATAGTCGAGAAATGTTCAATTGCAGCTATTATTTTGTTTATACCCCAAAACTAAAAAATTACACGAATTCCAACTCGTCACTCGAAACAGCTCAGTGTTTATTTGAAGTGCGTTAAAATATCAGTACACTTTTCGTCAAGGCCACTGCCCTAATTTCTTCAGAAAAAACGGAAAACAACTAGTAACCGCCATTTATAATAAAAATGTAACAATCATTAATTAATCAATTTACCCTCTTTTTAAAGACACAAGACATAATTCAGACTAACATACCCTATCAAATATAACCCCAGTATTCCAATTATCATAATTTTAAAAATACTTAAAACCAATAGACTGAATCTATACTCGTAAAAGAATAACTATATAAACACACACAAGTATGTAACAATGTCACCATTCGGGGACATTAAAAAAAATTATCAAAAAGCAATACAGTTATTAAAAAATATTTATTAATTATGTAATTTGATCAATGCTCAAAGTATGGCTTTAACTACTCATAAAAGCACATGTTGGGAGACCCTAACATTTGATAATAAACATTGATGTATAAAACACATTGATGTATAAAAAATGAATGAATAAAAAATGAAAAATATATGCATACATGTGTGTATAAAAAATCCGCAAATATGTATACATTAAGGTAGAAATACATATACGTAAATACAAGAATGCATCACAGACAAAAATGAATATCCTAACAAATAAAATGCATGAAAAATGTGGAAATAGTAGAAAGTGTGCATGTACATCCTTATAGAAGAATGTAATACATTAATCTTTATATATACACACCTATCCATACCATTTGGTCAGACAAATCTCCACTTTTTCAGTTATTTAATTTTATTTTGTCCCATTTAATTTATTTTATTTTATTTTATGCTGGATGATCAATCATTTTATTTTATTATATTTCATTTCATATTATCATATTTTATTATATTACCTAATTAGGTTTTTTAACCTTAAAATGCACATAATAGAACACATTTCATTAATGCCTGGATATTGGCAGGCATTTGTCCTAAGTTGCCATAGAAGTTCCTTCCTCTCAAGTTTCAAAGACTCCGGTCCTCCCCTTCTGTCTTTTCCAATTGCTCAATAACCCTAAATTTAAATTCATGGCCATTAAACTCACTAATGTGTCTAGCTAGTGCATTTTCTAGCTTATTTCTATTGATACAGTAAATATGCTCGTATATTCTTTCACTAAGCTTTCTATCAGTTTTACCGATATAGAATGCTGGACAGTGTATACATTTAGCTAGATATACTACTTGTTTGCTGCTACAGTTAAACCTCCCATTGGTCTTGTATTTCAAGCTGCCTATTTTGAAATTACAGCCTTCATCAATGTGTTTACAAACCCTACACATATTGCACTTAAACATCCCCTCTTTAGTAATAAATCTTCGACTATTAGCTTGTAGGATTTCTTTCAAGTTGTTACCACGCTTAAAGATAATTTTTGGTCTCTCTGGAAATAAATCTCTAAGGTGGTGGTCACTCATCAGGAACTCCCAATTTTTCATAATAATGTTCATTATTCTATAGGAGTCTATATTGAAAATACATATAAACCCATTGGTGTTAATCAATTCCTTATTTACACTAGGTGCCATACTCCCTCCTTTTACCTTGTTCAGTATTGGCACGTAGTGTCCTATAAGTCTTTTATGCTGCACCTCATTAAGAGTATCCTGAAGAAAATGTAAAGGGTAACCCCTCTCTTGAAAGAAATTAATCATCAAAGTACATTCTTCTTCAAACTCTTCATCTTTATTTGTCATTCTGGCTGCCCTAACTAGCTGTCCCTTAACCACAGATCTCTTCTGGTGTATAGGATGACAGCTAGTGTAATGCAAAAACGTATTGGAATAGGTATTTTTCCTATAAATTTTGGAAACAAACATCCTATCATCATACTCCTTTCTTAGGTCCACGTCTAGGTATGCTATCCTATCTTTACTAAAATTAGACGTAAATTTAAGGAAATCAGTACTAGTGTTGAACAGTGCTAACATACCACTAAGTTCATCATCTGTTCCCTGGAATAGTATAAATATATCATCCAGAAAATGCGTGTAAAACAATATTTTATCTCCAATGTCCGGACTGTTCAACACAAAAGACCTTTCCCAATATGCCATTACTAGGTTCGCCAGTCCTGCTCCACATGGGGAGCCCATTGCGACTCCAATTTTTTGGTGGTAAATATCATCATTAAACATTACATAATTATAGGAAAGGAGTGTATCTATCAGTTCTTCCACTAGTTTGATTTCGTTAGTAGGTGCATCCAATAGTCTTAACATACATGAAACCCATTCAATCCCAACAGCATGCGGGATGGAGGAGTATAAGTCCTTTACATCTACCGTAACAAAAACACTATCAGCACAAAACTCTAAGTTGTTAATAGCTTGTAAAAATGACCAAGAATCTTTTGAAATTTGACACTCATTTTTAATATATTTCTGTAAAATTTTATCCACTACCTTAGCACACGTGTAGGTAATACTATCTCTCCCGTCAACCAAAGGTCTCATGGGTGGGTTACTCACACATTTATGTACTTTAGGAATTCTGAAAAGGACCGGAACTCTAGGTGCTGGCTGCTGTAAATAAATGTATAAGCTTTTATCAATACTAGCTTCAATATAAAGTTCCTCTATTAAAGCTGAAACCTTCCTGTATGCCCCATACATCTCATTCGTGGAGGCTTTCAGATAAGTGTCACTGTCCAAGATATTTAACATTCTAGTATTATAGTCATCGGTGGTCATTATAGCAAGGCCCCCACCTTTATCAGGTTTCATAATAAGAATTGGAGCCTGACTTAAAAATCTCAAAATCTCCCTCTCTTCTCTACTTACATTATGTTTATAACTATTTATTTGGCCAGGTATTGATTTAACTTTATTTAAATTTCGTAAGTCAACTTCACTTACTTTTTCGAAGAGAGCAATGAGTGGGTGTAACAGGGGATTATAGACACTGGAAACATAGTAGTCAGATTTCTTATTCAAATTCTCACCCATTAGGGCCAACAGGTTAAGTTTCCTAGTGAAAATTTTTAGATCAATTAATGTGTTAGCCACATCTAGCTGGACAGTAGGGACAAATGAAAACCCTTTCGACAACAAATCTATTGTTTCTGTACAAATTGTCATATCTGTGTAGTTGAAAATCTTAAAATCACGACTGGAATTAAACAATACATTACATCGAGTTTCATCATCGAAAAAAACATCCAAAACATTATTAACTACCATTTTTTCTTTTTGTTTTTCATGTTCCTGTTGTTCTGTGTCCCTGGCTTCGAGGCCGGGGCCCGAAAATTTCTTTCTTTAAAGTTACCTCCCATTTTATTCTGTCCTCCATTGTTTAGGGCAGAAAAATTGGTATTGGTGTTTTTGGTGTTTTTTGCTAGTCTTTCACTCCAACGAATAAACCCTTGATTGTCCTGTTGGCTGTTCCCCGAATATGTGCCATTAGTATTAAAAGAATCCCTTATCTCAGTCTCAGCTCCTTGATTGTCATTAGCCCTGTTACCTGGGGCATTACTGTTATTATCAATATTAACAAATGCTCCTCTTTGGGAGCTAGGTGGATTTGGGTATGCATTTCCTGCCCCGTAGTCTTTGAGATCCCATTTTATTTTCTTTATTTTGGTGGTGTTCAACTTCGATAGGTATTGGTCAATACTAACAAAAATATGGTCATATTCAAACCGATACCTAGGAAAACTCATATCATTTTTTATTGAGGAATCCAGTTCCTCAATTTCGGTCAGCAAGTCATCGACCATAAGCTGGTAATGAGTACAAAATAAGTCCAAAAGTTCAATCCCGTGTTTGTCAAACAGGGAAATCAGAGCTTTATGAAATACTGATCCCTCAATAAGCCCAGTAGGGAACTGCCATTATCTGAGTCCCTTCGGGATTATCTTTAAGTTACTACATTCTCTAAAGTACGCTACTTCCAATTGTAGCTTCCGTACTTTACACAGTTTCTCATCAAACACAGACAACTTAGAGGCTAAATCCATGCTTACCCCTTTATCGACTTCTATTACATTGTTCGAGTGTACTTCAGTAAAAGAAAAAGATCTCTGTACCCAAGAGCTCAAACATTCAGTTCGTGTAGGATTATTATTGTCTATCTGGTGGTTCTCTACCTGGGTGCGTCTTGGACTAATTTCGTCAGCTGTCTCACTTCTACGAACACGGGTCCTCGACGACGTTGCTGGTTCCCCACCCAAATAGGATCCTCCACCCTGCAAATCCACGTTAGTGTTTATAGGAACGGAAACTGCATTGCTGCCTGAATTAAGACCCTGCGGGTCTCGCTGTGAATTTGTAGCCCCTTCGAGCCTTTGAGTCAAATTATCCACTTTTTGAGATAACAATTCAATAAGTGCCATCAGTTTGCCATCACCTTCATTCCCATTAGGAGTGGAGACAACTTTCGGTGGCGAGTTTGGATCCATGTCAACAGAAAACGAAGTCAAACCAAGAAAAAGTGTCAAAACCCCAAAACTAAAAAATTACACAAATTCCAACTCATCACTCGAAACAGCTCAGTGTTTATTTGAAGTGCGTTAAAATATCAGTACACTTTTCGTCAAGGCCACTGCCCTAACTTCTTCAGAAAACCGGAAAACAACTAGTAACCGCCATTTATAATAAAAATGTAACAATCATTAATTAATCAATTTACCCTCTTTTTAAAGACACAAGACATAATTCAGACAAACATACCCTATCAAATATAACCCCAGTATTCCAATTATCATAATTTTAAAAATACTTAAAACCAATAGACTGAATCTATACTCATAAAAGAATAACTATATAAACACACACAAGTGTGTAACAATGTCACCATTCGGGGACATTAAAAAAGCAATACAGTTATTAAAAAATATTTATTAATTATGTAATATGATCAATGCTCAAAGTATGGCTTTAACTACTCATAAAAGCACATGTTGGGAGACCCTAACATTTGATAATAAACATTGATGTATAAAAACATTGATGTATAAAAATGAATGAATAAAATGAAAATATATATACATGTGTGTATAAAAAATCCGCAAATTTGTATACATTAAGGTAGAAATACATATACGTAAATACAAGAATGCATCACAGACAAAAATGGATATCCTAACAAATAAAATGCATGAAAAATGTGGAAATAGTAGAAGGTGTGCATGTACATCCTTATAGAAGAATGTAATACATTAATCTTTATATATACACACCTATCCATACCATTTGGTAAGACAAATCTCCACTTTTTCAGTTATTTAATTTTATTTTGTCCCATTTAATTTATTTTATTTTATTTTATTTTATGCTGGATGATCAATCATTTTATTTTATTATATTATATTTATTTCATTTCATATTATCATATTTTATTATATTTATGTTATTATATTACCTAATTAGGTTTTTTTAACCTTAAAATGCACATAATAGAACACATAAAATGATTGATCATCCAGCATAAAATAAAATAAAATAAAATAAATTAAATGGGAGAAAATAAAATTAAATAACTGAAAAAGTGGAGATTTGTCTTACCAAATGGTATGGATAGGTGTGTATATATAAATATTAATGTATTACATTCTTCTATAAGGATGTACATGCACACTTTCTACTATTTCCACATTTTTCATGCATTTTATTTGTTAGGATATCCATTTTTGTCTGTGATGCATTCTTGTATTTACGTATATGTATTTCTACCTTAATGTATACATATTTGTGGATTTTTTTATACACACATGTATACATATATTTTTCATTTTTTATTCATTCATTTTTTATACATCAATGTTTTTTATACATCAATGTTTATTATCAAATGTTAGGGTCTCCCAACATGTGCTTTTATGAGTAGTTAAAGCCATACTTTGAGCATTGATCAAATTACATAATTAATAAATATTTTTTAATAACTGTATTGCTTTTTGATACGAGTACATACTTTTTAATGTCCCCGAATGGTGACATTGTTACATACTTGTGTGTGTTTATATAGTTATTCTTTTACGAGTATAGATTCAGTCTATTGGTTTTAAGTATTTTTAAAATTATGATAATTGGAATACTGGGGTTATATTTGATAGGGTATGTTTGTCTGAATTATGTCTTGTGTCTTTAAAAAGAGGGTAAATTGATTAATTAATGATTGTTACATTTTTATTATGAATGGCGGTTACTAGTTGTTTTCCATTTTTTCTGAAGAAGTTAGGGCAGTGGCCTTGATGAAAAGTGTACTGATATTTTAACGCACTTCAAATAAACACTGAGCTGTTTTGAGTGATGAGTTGGAATTCGTGCAATTTTTTAGTTTTGGGGTTTTGACACTTTTTCTTGGTTTGTCTTCATTTTCTGTTGACATGGATCCAAACTCGCCACCGAAAGTTGTCTCCACTCCTAATGGGAATGAAGGTGATGGCAACCTGACGGCACTTATTGAATTGTTATCTCAAAAAGTGGATAATTTGACTCAAAGGCTCGAAGGGGCTACAAATTCACAGCGAGACCCGCGGGGTCTTAATTCAGGCAGCAGTGCAGTTTCCGTTCCTACAAACACTAATGCGGATTTGCAGGGTGGAGGATCCTATTCGGGTGGGGAACCAGCAATGTCGTCGAGGACCCGTGTTCGTAGAAGCGAGACAGCTGACGAAATTAGTCCAAGATGCACCCAGGTAGAGAACCACCAGATGGACAATAATAATCCTACACGAACTGAAAGTTTGAGCTCTTGGGTACAGAGATCTTTTTCTTTTACTGAAGTACACTCGAACAATGGAATAGAAGTCGATCAAGGGGTAAGCATGGATTTAGCCTCTAAGTTGTCTGTGTTTGATGAGAAACTGTGTAAAGTACGGAAGCTACAATTGGAAGTAGCATACTTTAGAGAATGTAGCAACTTAAAGATAATCCCGAAGGGACTCAGACAATGGCAGTTCCCTACTGGGCTTATTGAGGGATCAGTATTTCATAAAGCTCTGATTTCCCTGTTTGACAAACACGGGATTGAACTTTTGGACTTATTTTGTACTCATTACCAGCTTATGGTCGATGACTTGCTGGCCGAAATTGAGGAACTGGATTCCTCAATAAAAAATTATATGAGTTTTCCTAGGTATCGGTTTGAATATGACCGTATTTTTGTTAGTATTGACCAATACCTATCAAAGTTGAACACCACCAAAATAAAGAAAATAAAACGGGATCTCAAAGACTACGGGGCAGGAAATGCATACCCAAATCCACCTAGCTCCCAAAGAGGAGCATTTGTTAATATTGATAATAACAGTAATGCCCCAGGTAACAGGGCTAATGACAATCAAGGAGCTGAGACTGAGATAAGGGATTTTTTAACACTAATGGCACATATTCGGGGAACAACCAACAGGACAATCAAGGGTTTATTCGTCGGAGTGAAAGACTAGCAAAAAACACCAAAAACACCAATACCGATTTTTCTGCCCTAAACAATGGAGGACAGAATAAAATGGGAGGTAACTTTAATGAAAGAAATTTTCGGGCCCCGGCCTCGAAGCCAGGAACACAGAACAACAGGAACATGAAAAACAAAAAGAAAAAATGGTAGTTAATAATGTTTTGGATGTTTTTTCCGACGATGAAACTCAATGTAATGTATTGTTTAATTCCAGTCGTAATTTTAAGATTTTCAACTACACAGATATGACAATTTGTACAGAAACCATAGATTTGTTGTCGAAAGGGTTTTCATTTGTCCCTACTGTCCAGCTAGACGTGGCTAACTGTTAAATAAAAACAAAGATAACAACACAGGAGGCTCAGATGCAAAAGTTTACTAGTGTACACCAGGAGGCAAAAAACCTACAAGTACAGAATTTTGTCTGACATGATGCAGGAAGTACACAATTTTATATAGGTTTACATTCAAGCTGTGCCCACCTTACTGACGTGGTTAGTCACAGGGCACCTACATCACTATGGTCTACAATATTCTATTCATAAGAAAAGCTGATGTTATACATTTTAAAAGTTTTCCCATGGGAATAATACAGCCTTGCAAAGCACCTAGTCAGTTATAATGTCTTTCTGTAAATGTTACTCCTTCAAGGTTTCAGGCCTGCTCGAATACAATAGTTGGTTCAGTCTTGTAATACACTTTTTTGTTCTTCTTGCAACATTACTTCAGCAGCTGTGTCTTATCTTGGTAACATTCACAAGGCCAATTGTCCCAGAGGAAGGAAGAAGATTTTCAATGCTTTATACATTTAATTTCCTGACCCAGCAGATAATCATTAGTAAAACACATAAGCTTGCTGAGCTGGCTACTGCCAGGGTCAGAGTTCAAATACACTGCAGCTCCAAAGCTTCAAGCAATTACATGTAAAATCATTCTTATTGCCATATTGTTAATAGAATAAAATGCATTATATAATTTTTGCTTTTTAACTAACACTTTATATGTGTTCAAATAAATATTTTTCTAACATTTTCCTCCCTTTTAATACTTTTTATTCTATTCTGAAATATAAACACTGTTATATCATCCCCTAGCCTTCTCCCTTAAGGACTTTCAACTAGGTAAGTCATTTAGTTTATACTTCGGAAAGAGTTTTGTCTAAAATTAATTGTTCCAATTCAATGTCTTGGTACAAAGTTTCAGTTACAGATATATCAATAAAATCTTTGATCAATCTTTTCATGCAGGGGATCCCACAACAGACACATGCTCCCAATAGGAGCAGACAAACACAAATAGCAATCAAGATGTTCATTAGGATGGAACCCCACCCACCAAACAGACTCTGGAAAAAGTTTGTCAGTGGGTTTGGGCCTGGTTCAGTCATGGCCGATACCTGCTGTATTACCTCTAGGTGGTCATTAATTTCATGTCGATTGTCTGGTATAAACGCATAGCATTCTTCTTTGATAAGCGCGCACGTACCACCTCTCATCGCTAGGGTGAAGTCAAGAGCCATTCGGTTTTGTAGCACAACAGTTCTCATCACATTCAGTTCATCAGTCACTAGTTCGAGAGCAGAAAAAGTTGCGTTACTCATTACTTCGAGAAGTTTCGACAGCTTTCTCAACTCCCAGATCGATTTGACTGCTCCATATGCTGGAAGTATTCCAGCCCAGGATATAACACTGTCACTCAAGTCCATATGAGTCAATTTTTCTTTATCTTTTACGGAATGATGGTCCTTCCAACCAGCTTCGATTTTTCCCACTGGGTTCACAGGTTTTCCGATTGGACCTTCAGGTTTCCGGGCTACATCTCCCACATTTCGTATCTTACCTAGAGGTAATTCTGCAGTATGCCTTATGGCCGGAACCAGATAACCCAAAAAACAACTGCTGGACCAATTCTCAGGTAGCCATTTGTATGCCTTTTTCCCACAAACAAAATAACAGTTTTCTACTTTAGTACTGATGCGGGTTAATTCTGAATGAAACATTTTCTTGACTATAACAGACAATTGTTTATGTAAAACAGGATTTCTCTGCACATCACTTAATGTTGTTTTCATTAAACACAAATATGAATCATAATTTGTGTTACAAACAGTGCCTTTATCTTTATCTTTAATATAGCATTTGTAAGAAATGGTTATATTACAGTTACTCCAACCCACTTGAAGTGTATCATTTTTGTAAAAACATACAATTCCCTTCTGTGTAATAGGCAAATACAATGCAATTTTGTCCTGTGATCTTACAGATCCTGTATCAAAAAATAAATTCTCCCAAGTCTCATTTATCCCCAAGGGGACAGCGGACATCAACAGTCCTCCATATGCTGTTGGTATAGCAGTACAAACCCAGCAATTTGAAATGTTCATAGTCTCTACATATACACACTTCATAGCTAGGTATGTGTTAAAGTTTGGATGCCAGTCTATAGACAGTTCATCACGTCTCTCCACTTTCACTTGTGTAGTTACATGTAGGAAAAACCACAACAAAAGGAAGGTCATCACAATCATAGTCAATAAATGCATAGTCAGCAAGATGATTAAACAACATCTTTGGGGTTGATTTGTATTTTTACTCGTTTTGCTCTTGGCCATCCTGCCTTTGTTGTGTGTCAGTCACAAAATGTTTATCAAGTTGAAAATTCTTTACCGGTTTACAGTGCGTCAGATGGACCCAGGACGACCTCTCAGCAACTTTGACTGCAGTAGGCGTTGCCAACAGTACCTGGTACAGTCCTTCCCACTGGACTCGCCCAATTCTTCCTCTTCGTAACCTTCAACCATACCCAGGACCCCGGAGTCAGCACTGCTTCCAACTGTCTGGTCTGTCTTTTATCTGAAAAAGAGTTCAACTGCAAAACAGTTTTATTTGTTAACAGTTTCCTCATATAGCTAGCTAATGAGCTGTCAGCCTCTAGTTCTGCAGGCATGAGAGCTTTCCATTGTGGCACATAATATGCCCTTCCAAATATCACTTCAAAGGGGGTCAAACCCTTTACGTTTGGAACTGTTCTCATGTTCAGCAGTGCCAAAGGCAAACAGCAAATCCAGTCCTTCTGTGTTTTGCTTACTAACTTCCTCAACTTGCTTTTTAAAATTCCATTGTACCTTTCCACCAGTCCTGCAGACTGTGGGTGGTAAGCACAATGATTCTTCAAGGAGATCCCAAAGAATCTCCCAAGTTGGTGAATCGTCTGATTAACAAAATGTGTCCCATTGTCACTATAGATTCTTTCCGGTATGCCAAATCTAGGAATTATTTCTTTTATTAGGGCCTTTGCCACTGTTGCTGCATCCGGATTTTTAGTTGGAAAAGCTTCTACCCATTTGGAAAACATGTCTATAATTACTAAACAGTATTTTTTCCCTTCACATTTATTCAATTCTATGAAATCCATACAAATAGTGTGGAACGAATATGGTGGTATAGGAAAACTCCCTTGCTTGGGTTTGAATGCCCCTTGTGCATGATGTTTGTTACAGATATGACATGCTGCACAAAATTTTTGTGTATAGTTTGTGAATCCATATGTTTGGAATATTCGATTTACTAACTGTACCATCCCCCCTGTTGAGACATGGCACTGCCCATGGCTCAACAAAGCTGCATATCTAAATAAATTAGATGGCAATATTGTTTTTTTCTCTTTGGAGACATACAGTCCATTTTCGAGGATTGCACCTCGTTTCTCCCATTTTTGTTTCTCTGCTTTTGTAGTTAATGTCTGCATTGTTTTTAACATTTCTAGATCTAAAATCTCAGAGGGCTGTAATTCCTTGGTTAAAAGTAAAGTTTCTGAGTCTGAGGCTGCTTGCTTTGTAGCTGCATCAGCTTTTGCATTTCCTTTTGAAATTGTATCCTGTTGTTTTGTATGAGCTAAACATTTACAAATAGCTACTTTAGTAGGTAACTGAATGGAATCTAACAAGTTCAAAATAAGTTGCATGATTAATCGGTTTACCATTAGATGTTATCATTCCCTATTTTTCCATTGTTGTGCAAAACATGCACTGTAGAGAAAGCATACTGACTATCAGTATATATGTTCACACATTTATCTTTCGCTAGAGTGCAAGCCCGTGTTAAGGCTATCAGCTGTGCTGCTTGAGCAGACAGGTTATGCTGTAAGGGTTGGGCTTCTAAGATCTCTGTATCTGTGACTACTGCATACCCTACTAGATTTTTCCCTGTAGGACCCTTTCTGTAGGAGCCATCCATGTAAAATGTCACCTCGGCATCATCCAAGGGCATATCAGTGAGGTCTTGTCTGGACAAAGTTATTTGCTCAATTTCCTGCAGGCAGCTGTGTGGTGTGCCATCCACAGGAGTCGGAAGTAATGTTGATGGATTTAATGTTGTACAATGTTCAATTACCATATGAGGTTGGCTCAGCAGTATGGTCATACATGAAAGATGTCTAGCAGGAGATAGATATGCAATTTTTTCTTGCAGTAAAATTATCGCGACTGCATGAGGCACTCTCAATGTGAGAGGGTGGAATAATACCACTGAGGCCAAAGCCTGTACTGCCATTGCAGCTGCGACTACTACTTGCACACAGTGAGGCAACGATCATGCCACTGGGTCTAACTGTGATGAATATTAAGCTATGGGGCGTTGCTTATCCCCATGCTGTTGCGTCAGAACTGATGTCATGTATCCCTGTTTACAATGTACGGTCTGAAAAAATCTTTTGTGGTAATTTGGAAGTCCTAAAACTAATGATGAAGCTATCAATTGTTTTAGTCTGCAGAAAGCTGTTTCTGCTTCAGGTGTCCATTGTAATACATCTTGTGTTGCCATTGGTGTTTTATATATTAAATCAGCCAGTGGAGCAGATTCTAAAGCATAGTTTGATATCCAGCTTCGACAAAAATTAGTCGTTCCCAAGAAAGACATCATTTCCTTCTTGGTTGCTGGTTTAGGTGCCTGTAAAATTGCTGTTTTTCTGTCTTCGTCTAATATTCTACCTTCATTGGATATTACATATCTAGGTATCTAACCTGTTTTCTCCAAAGTTGTAACTTACTTTTGTTTACTTTGTGTCCCTGTGCTGCTAAAAATTTCAATAATGCTATCGTATCCTCCCTGCATTGATGCTGGGTGGGGGCTGCTAGTAAAATGTCATCTACATAAAGTAGAATCTGACTACCTCCTGGTGGGGTAAACCCTGCCAGGTTGCTTGCCATTTCTTGTGCAAATACCGTTGGACTTTCACAATATCCCTGCGGTAGCCGAGTATAGGTATATCTTTTACCCTGAAATGTAAATGCAAACCAATACTGGCTATCAGGATGTATAGGTATTGAAAAGAATGCATTGCTTATATCTGCCACAGTGAAATATTTTTGTTGTGGCTTCAAATCAGTCAACAAGGTGTGTGGGTCTGGCACCGTAGGTGCTCTGGGTATTATTGCATTGTTTACAGCTTGTAAATCCTGTACCATCCGCCATTCCCCGTTTGCTTTTTTAACAGGAAATAGAGGGGTGTTACATGGTGAATCAAGAGATTCTACCAGTACTCCTTCCTTGAGTAATGCTACTATTATAGGCTTGATTCCTTGCTCTGCATCTTTCCTCAAGGGGTATTGTCTTTTCTGTGGTCTAAATGCTGATTTTGGTGTAATAGTTACTGGTCCTGCTGTTTGAATAAGTCCTACATCTGATTTGCCTGTTGACCAAAGAATGTTTGGTATGTCACACAAGGCTTTTTCTTCTTCTTCTAATAAGAATGCTAATCAGCTGTCTTCACTAGTTTGTAAGTGTACAGCTGGATGCGTCTGTGTTAGCCAATTCAATTTCTGTTTTTGTATTCCCTGCTCTGATAATTCTAACTCAGTTTGTTTTTCCCATCTTGTTACTTTTTCTCCTAAGTCCGTCCATTTCATATTCTTGTTTTTTGTTAAGCTAACATGTGGTAGTTGATTAGATTTGTACAGTGTCATGAATTCCTGAGGTAGTGAACAGCTTACTACACTGTTTCCCTCAGTATCCCAATACAAGGTTCGTAATACTAATCTGTTAGCAGGATTTTTGAATAATTCTTGCTCATATTCTTTATCAGGTCCTGGCATGCTACAGTAGTATAGAGTACAATGTAACAAATGCTGTTGGTCAGTGTCAAGGGAGGGGGCCTTACTGATGGCTACATTCATCAGTTCCTCGGTTACTGCCCCTGGACCACTCGTAACTAGGTCCTGGCTGTACCAGTAAAAAGTTTCACCCTCCGGTCGCACCACAAAAGTATCCATTTGTCTTTGTGCCTCCATACCCTGCATAGTGGGAACTACCGCTATGCCAAATATCTGCATAAGATCTCTTCCCAGTAAGTTTACTGGACATTTTGCAGAAACTACAATTTTACTTTTCTGAGTCACACCCGAAACTGGGTCAGTTATTGCTATATCATGGGAGAGTGGCTCCCTATATAGCTGTCCATTTGCTGCTTTCACTAATATATAATCAGGTGATTCGGAATATTCTGGTAACTTTGAGGGGTGTATCAAAGTCCGTGATGCTCCTGAGTCACACAGGAATTTAACTTCCCTTCCTTCCACCAGAAGTGTAACTTCCGGTTTTGTGTCTGCCAGATAGAGCTCCAAGCTCAGTAATGCCAAATCTAAAATTTCACTTTCTTCATCCTCTACATCTGCTTGCACTTCCTCTGTTCCTTCCACTACATTTACATTTGTCTTTTGTTTGTTTGCCTTTCCTGATGATTTTTGACTTTCATCACTATCATATAGTCAGTCCTCATCACCCTTGCTTTCTGTAGTCACCTTTTTATTTAGCCTGCAATCCCTTGCTAAATGTCCTTTCTTTCCGCACTTAAAGCACTCACCTTTCTTTTTTCTCTCTTCAAAATCTTCTGACCTTTTGTCAGATTGTCTATTTCCCTGGGCATTTTTCTTACCCTTTTTACCTGACTGTACTACAAAGACCTCAGCTCCATCTTCAGCAGTGAAGACTTGTGTCTTCTTTTTCTTTTTACTATTAAAGTGTCTTTCAGCTTGTCTAGCATATTCAAGTAAGGCTTGCAGCCTACTTGTTCGATGATCTATCATATGCTTTGTAATAAAGCTACTGATAGGTGCAATGCAACCTTTCAAAAATGCATTTTTCAGTTGCTGTTCATAATGAGGTATCATGTGTCTGATTTTCAGGAATAGCCATACCACTATGGTTATTGAAACATTACAATAATCTACCATAGTACCCATCTATAGTTTCATTCTCTTGTTGTATGCATTGATTAATGCAAGTCCAATCTGCTCTAGGTTTCCATTTTTCAGAAATTCGGTCTGTAAGACCTTTTACTCTGTTGTCTAGTTCTGCGTCACTATGTGGGAGTGGTTTAAGCTCTACATTACGAGGATTCCAGGTGCCACAAATCATGTGCCAGTCTGGACCCACAATTTGTCTAACTACCTTTTCTACTTCTTCCCCATTCAAGTGGTAACTTAGTCTCATACCTTGTAAATCTTGTAAAAACTTTGTGTAATTAACTTTTGGATGAGGGATTCCCTCTGTAGCTTTCCGAATATCTTCCGGTGTCCATGGTCTGTATACTAGAAGAGTTGGGTCCTGCCCTTCCTGTCCTGCCTGAGGATTTGGTACCTTGATTAGTGGACAGATTTCTTCCTCACTTTCCTCTAGTGTGTTTCTCCCTACTTGATATAAATCTGTGTCCCCAAGTGTTTTGCGTGTCCGGGACCTAGTTTCAATAGGATCTCTAACAAATGGTTTTAGTGTTCTTGTGACTTCAGGATAATGTTGAGGTGGACCAGCTTGTCCTCCTGCTTCATATCCTGAAAAAGGCATCGGAGGGGGCGGGGGAGGAGGAGCCATCACTATTACTATATTATTATCCTTTTTATCTAAAAATAACGTTTTAGCATTTTTAGTTTTTTGTTCCCTTCGGTTTACTTCCTCAATCCACCTGTGTGCCTGAGGAATGCCTAATCGCTGTTGTTTTTTTGCCTGACCTTCTGCGTCAGATTTAAGTTGTTTTAAAAGTTTAACTAATGAAATTTTATTTAATTTACCATCAAATCCATATTTATTAACCCATTTTGTATAATACCTTACATTATCAGCTCGTTATAATTGCATATATTTTGCGTCTTCAGTTAGCGGCGGATCTCGCGATGTTTTAGTGCACTGATTTCCCATTCTAAAAGAAAACGTTACGTAACCCTTTTCACCACATGGTATTTCAGTTCCTTACACAGTTTATCTAGAATAACTGCCTACCTTATTCTGTTTCCCTGATCCCTGACAAAATATACAGTAATTTCCTTTTGTCCCTGATCTGTATAACAAATCTTCTGACAATAGTATTTACTGCAACCTAGTCCCTGATCTAAAACAGAAAAAAGGCAAATATCTTCCTACCTGAGCCTCCTGAGTCGACCAGTTCGAGACCGCTCTTCGGCCGCAGATCAGAAAGACAATTCAGTCGGAGGTCTTACGTATTTCAAGAAGAATCGTTTCGGTAGCTTCTCCTGCGCAGTGTTCGACCACCGGTACACTCTGATCTGTAGCTGTCTGAGGGTTTCTGATTCAAGAAGGACCAAACTGTTAAATAAAAACAAAGATAACAACACAGGAGGCTCAGATGCAAAAGTTTACTAGTGTACACCAGGAGGCAAAAAACCTACAAGTACAGAATTTTGTCTGACATGATGCAGGAAGTACACAATTTTATATAGGTTTACATTCAAGCTGTCCCCACCTTACTGACGTGGTTAGTCACAGGGCACCTACATCACTATGGTCTACAATATTCTATTCATAAGAAAAGCTGATGTTATACATTTTAAAAGTTTTCCCATGGGAATAATACAGCCTTGCAAAGCACCTGGTCAGTAATAATGTCTTTCTGTAAATGTTACTCCTTCAACGTTTCAGGCCTGCTCAAATACAATAGTTGGTTCAGTCTTGTAATACACTTCTTTGTTCTTCTTGCAACATTACTTCAGCAGCTGTGTCTTATCTTGGTAACATTCACAAGGCCAATTGTCCCACAGGAAGGAAGAAGATTTTCAGTGCTTTATACATTTAATTTCCTGACCCAGCAGATAATCATTAGTAAAAAACATAAGCTTGCTGAGCTGGCTACTGCCAGGGTCAGAGTTCAAATACACTGCAGCTCCAAAGCTTCAAGCAATTACATGTAAAATCATTCTTATTGCCATATTGTTAATAGAATAAAATGCATTATATACTTTTTGCTTTTTAACTAACACTTTATATGTGTTCAAATACATATTTTTCTAACACTAACACATTAATTGATCTAAAATTTTCCCTAGGAAACTTAACCTGTTGGCCCTAATGGGTGAGAATTTGAATAAGAAATCTGACTACTATGTTTCCAGTGTCTATAATCCCCCGTTACACCCACTCATTGCTCTCTTCGAAAAAGTAAGTGAAGTTGACTTACGAAATTTAAATAAAGTTAAATCAATACCTGGCCAAATAAATAGTTATAAACATAATGTAAGTAGAGAAGAGAGGGAGATTTTGAGATTTTTAAGTCAGGCCCCAATTCGTATTATGAAACCTGATAAAGGTGGGGGCCTTGCCATAATGACCACCGATGACTATAACACTAGAATGTTAAATATCTTGGACAGTGACACTTATGTGAAAGCCTCCACGAGTGAGATGTATGGGGCATACAGGAAGGTTTCAGCTTTAATAGAGCAACTTTATATTGAAGCTAGAATTGATAAAAGCTTATACATTTATTTACAGCAGCCAGCACCTAGAGTTCCGGTCCTTTTCAGAATTCCTAAAGTACATAAATGTGTGAGTAACCCACCCATGAGACCTTTGGTTGACGGGAGAGATAGTATTACCTACACGTGTGCAAAGGTAGTGGATAAAATTTACAGAAATATATTAAAAATGAGTGTCAAATTTCAAAAGATTCTTGGTCATTTTTACAAGCTATTAACAACTTAGAGTTTTGTGCTGATAGTGTTTTTGTTACGGTAGATGTAAAGGACTTATACTCCTCCATCCCGCATGCTGTTGGGATTGAATGGGTTTCATGTATGTTAAGACTATTGGATGCACCTACTAACAAAATCAAACTAGTGGAAGAACTGATAGATACACTCCTTTCCTATAATTATGTAATGTTTAATGATGATATTTACCACCAAAAAATTGGAGTCGCAATGGGCTCCCCATGTGGAGCAGGACTGGCGAACCTAGTAATGGCATATTGGGAAAGGTCTTTTGTGTTGAACAGTCCGGACTTTGGAGATAAAATATTGTTTTACACGCGTTTTCTGGACGATATATTTATACTATTCCAGGGAACAGATGATGAACTTAGTGGTATGTTAGCACTGTTCAACACTAGTACTGATTTCCTTAAATTTACGTCTAATTTTAGTAAAGATAGGATAGCATACCTAGACATGGACCTAAGAAAGGAGTATGATGATAGGATGTTTGTTTCCAAAATTTATAGGAAAAATACCTATTCCAATATGTTTTTGCATTACACTAGCTGTCATCCTATACACCAGAAGAGATCTGTGGTTAAGGGACAGCTAGTTAGGGCAGCCAGAATGACAACTAAAGATGAAGAGTTTGAAGAAGAATGTACTTTGATGATTAATTTCTTTCAAGAGAGGGGTTACCCTTTACATTTTCTTCAGGATACTGTTAATGAGGTGCAGCATAAAAGACTTATAGGACACTATGTGCCAATACTGAACAAGGTGAAAGGAGGAAGTATGGCGCCTAGTGTAAATAAGGAATTGATTAACACCAATGGGTTTATATGTACTTTCAATATAGACTCCTATAGAATAACGAACATTATTATGAAAAATTGGGAGTTCCTGATGAGTGACCACCACCTTAGATATTTATTTCCAGAGAGACCAAAAATTATCTTTAAGCGTGGTAACAACTTGAAAGAAATCCTACAAGCTAATAGTCGAAGATTTATTACTAAAGAGGGGATGTTTAAGTGCAATATGTGTAGGGTTTGTAAACACATTGACGAAGGCTGTAATTTCAAAATAGGCAGCTTGAAATACAAGACCAATGGGAGGTTTAACTGTAGCAGCAAACAAGTAGTATATCTAGCTAAATGTATACACTGTCCAGCATTCTATATCGGTAAAACCGATAGAAAGCTTAGTGAAAGAATATACGAGCATATTTACTGTATCAATAAAAATAAGCTAGAAAATGCACTAGCTAGACAAATTAGAGAGTTTAATGGCCATGAATTTAAATTTAGGGTTATTGAGCAATTGGAGAAAGACAGAAGGGGAGGACCGGAGTCTTTGAAACTTGAGAGGAAGGAACTTCTATGGCAACTTAGGACAAATGCCTGCCAATATCCAGGCATTAATGAAATGTGTTCTAGTATGTGCATTTTAAGGTTAAAAAACCTAATTAGGTAATATAATAAAATATGATAATATGAAATGAAATAAATATAATAAAATAAAATGATTGATCATCCAGCATAAAATAAAATAAAATAAAATAAAATAAATTAAATGGGACAAAATAAAATTAAATAACTGAAAAAGTGGAGATTTGTCTTACCAAATGGTATGGATAGGTGTGTATATATAAAGATTAATGTATTACATTCTTCTATAAGGATGTACATGCACACTTTCTACTATTTCCACATTTTTCATGCATTTTATTTGTTAGGATATCCATTTTTGTCTGTGATGCATTCTTGTATTTACGTATATGTATTTCTACCTTAATGTATACATATTTGCGGATTTTTTATACACACATGTATACATATATTTTTCATTTTTTATTCATTCATTTTTTATACATCAATGTTTTTTATACATCAATGTTTATTATCAAATGTTAGGGTCTCCCAACATGTGCTTTTATAAGTAGTTAAAGCCATACTTTGAGCATTGATCAAATTACATAATTAATTAATAAATATTTTTTAATAACTGTATTGCTTTTTGATATGAGTACATACTTTTTAATGTCCCCGAATGGTGACATTGTTACACACTTGTGTGTGTTTATATAGTTATTCTTTTACGAGTATAGATTCAGTCTATTGGTTTTAAGTATTTTTAAAATTATGATAATTGGAATACTGGGGTTATATTTGATAGGGTATGTTTGTCTGAATTATGTCTTGTGTCTTTAAAAAGAGGGTAAATTGATTAATTAATGATTGTTACATTTTTATTATAAATGGTGGTTACTAGTTGTTTTCCATTTTTTCTGAAGAAGTTAGGGCAGTGGCCTTGACGAAAAGTGTACTGATATTTTAACGCACTTCAAATAAACACTGAGCTGTTTCGAGTGACGAGTTGGAATTCGTGTAATTTTTTAGTTTTGGGGTTTTGAAACTTTTTCTTGGTTTGTCTTCTATTATTTTGTTTATATCTGAATTTGATGTAGTGCAGTATATGTTCAGATCATCTGCAAATGCAGTGAGGTATATTTTGAAGTTGTGTATTGATGGAGGATTGTGATATGTATTTTGTTTAATGTATAGAAAGAGTGGTTCTAGGTATAGGTTAAACAGGAAGGGTGATAGTGGGCATCCTTGTCTTGTTCCATTTTTTATTAGGATCCTATTTGACCAAGTTTTATTTACATACAGAGATGTGTATGGGTTGCTATAGAGAGTTTGGATAATCTGAATGAAGTTATTGGGTATATTAAAGTAGGGTAGTGTTTGGAGTAAGAATTCTAGATTAACCCTATCAAATGCCTTGTGGGCATCCACTACCATTGTGTAGATGTTGATATTGTATCGGTTAACATAGGATATTAGTGCATCTAATGTTAATGTATTGTCACTAGTCTGTCTATGTGGTGTAAAACCGGATTGTTCTGGGGAGAGGATTTTTTCTATCAGATTTTTCATTCTGTTTGCAAGTATAGAGGTAAATATTTTAGTAATCCAAGTAATGAACCAGGAGACAACCAAGGCACACTTCACGATTTCACTCTTGTCAATGTCCAAAAAATATATCCAAAAAATATACTCGTACTGCAGAAAAATACTTAAAATCAGCGTTTTTAATGTAGAGCGTATACACAACAGTAAGCGTTTTCGCCGTAGCTTGCTCAGACTGTTGAAATTCAAACTTACATTTAATTACCTTTATATATACTAATTAATGACGTATTATAACCAATTAACCATTCTTGACTTTTTAAAAGAACACAATACATATAAATAATGATTAACTAACTAAATCCATTACTTATACTATCTAAAATTTATAATATGTAATGATTAAAACATTCAATATCGCATTACATCAGCAGACATAACTTTGACTAATATAATAGAATATATCGTTTAAACACATTTATGATAAAACTAGTATGTCTAATACAGAAGATGTAGGTATATATACAGCTCTAGTAAGTATTATACTAACTCTTCTGACTATGTGCATATGCTGTCCGGATATAAGCCGAATAACCTAAACTTCTGAGCAATGTAGTGCATATTTGGAACTTCATATCAATTTAATTAACAAAATATATAAACAATAATACATATTTTTGCATACATCAATCCTAGCAGTACTAAAAATCCTAGTTGATTTAATTCATAGCAGCTTTATAAATAACTACATGCTCATATTGCCAGCTATGCGAATAACAAGTGTATATAAAAAATATAATATATATATATATATATATATATATATATATATATATATATATATATATATATATATATATATATATATAAATATAGGTAGCTATATGTGATTATAATACCTGGTCTATATAGCAAATACCTTATTAAATACTACTCTAATCTCAAATATGTATGTACATATATATGTGCGCTAATTAAATTTAAACATTCATCTAACATAAAGAAACTTCTCATCTAGTCTTCAGTCGCCTACCTCTCAAAATAGGTTTTAATGATTGATCAACATAATTTAAAATTTATGGCTATAGACTTTGTTACACCTACAGTTAGGGAAGGTAACATACGTAATAAAACGGAATGTAAAGAAATAGAGTGGATCATCAAATTACGAGCAGATCAAGGTAAAGGATTAAATGAAAGAGCGCCATTAAAACCTATTTTTCTGCAGTACGAGTATATTTTTGGATACATTTTTTGGACATTGACAAGAGTGAAATCGTGAAGTGTGCCTTGGTTGTCTCCTGGTTCATTACTTGGATTATTAGCTTTATTTTAACGACAACTAGGGGACATTTATACTGCTGAACGCTATGTCATTATACGCTTGTCAATATTTTAGTATCTATATTTAAGAGGGAGATGGGTCTGTAGCTGTTGGGGTTTTGGGGGTCTGTGTGTTCTTTTAATATAAATATAGTTTTAGAGGCATTAAAGTGGATATAATTTATTTTATAGTTTATTATGTAATTTAGTGTATAGTATAGTAGTTTGGCTATCAAGGGGGAAAATGCTTTGTAAAATTCTGATGTGAGTCCATCCGGACCTGGAGCCTTATGCACTTTTAAGTGTTTGATTGTTGTAATAATTTCACTGATGGATATCGGCTCAGTTATTTTTTTTTTGTTGGTCTAAATTGAGTTTAGGAAATTTCAGTTTTTGAAGAAAAAGAGTTCTATCTTCCTTTGAGGTTTATAGTATTTGTGCTCCATATATTTGAGAGTATATTTAGGTTCATAGGTTCATACTAGGCTATCTGCCCTAGGGCATTTATAAGCCTAGCCAGAGTGTGTGTGGCTTTCACCACCCCTTAGGATGAGAATACTATACCCATTAGTTTGCTGTGCCTCTGTCCAGCAGTGACACAGAGATGATTCCCAGGGTAAACCTACGATCTCCCATCCACTCGTCAAGATTTCTCTTGAACAGAGTCAGTGAGGGGCTCTGCCTCACATGGACTGGGATTCTGTTCCATAGTGTAGTGTAGTGTAGTTCCTATTTATATCCGTGTTGAGGTTTAAGTCTCTTGCTCTCGTGGCTCTGGTGGATTTGGATTTTTTGAGGTGGAGCATGTCCATTAATTCCGGGTTGGACATGGCCTTGTATGCCAGGCACAGATCACCTCTAAGCAGACGGTATGCAACTGAATAGAGCTGGAGTTTCTTCAGTCGGGCAGCGTATGACATATGTTTGAGCCCCTTTATCCTTTTGGTGAGGAACTTTTGGGGTCTTTCCAACTGCTGCAGGTGTTGGGTAAGGTACATTCCGAATGGGGCGTTGTACTCAATCATTGGTCTGATAAGTGAAGAGTACAGGGGTACTCATTTTTTGTGTAGTTTTTGTCTCTGTAGTTAATTTCTGATATATTGGAGGCATTTTTGTGTTGGCAGATAATTCTGGCCAGAGCTCTAGATGGTATTTGAGCTTCTTCTGCGTAAGTGGCTAACATTCTGGCTTCATAGAAAGATAGGTTCCTGGTTTCTACATATATAGATCCCTTTGCAGTTTTAAAAGTTCTGCTTCTGTTTGGTTCTTAGGGTTATTTATTAGTTCTTTTTCAAGATGCTCTATTTCCCTTTCAGTATATGCTCCTCTTTCAGTTGTAATTTTTTATAGTATGCTGCTTTTTTGATAAACAATCCTCTGATTTGTGCTTTGGTTGCAGCCCATTCTATGTCAGTTGGTACTTGGGAGTTAGTGATATTTGTAAGAGCTATTTTTAGTATTGCTTCTGTTTCTTTTATTACATCCATTTTGGAAAGTAAATTAGGGTTTAATGACCAATTATGACCCCTATTCTCTAAATATATCTTTTTGTCCCAGTTAATGTTCAGTGTGATTTTTGGAGTAATCTGAAAAGAACCTGGTATGTATAGTTATTGTTGGGTCCATGTTAATGAATAAGTCAGAGATTAAGAAGAAGTCTATCCTTGACCACATTTTGTGGCATTGTGAATAGAATGTGAATTTCCCTGTTTTATCTGCACTGTTCCCATGTTTAAAAGGGTCATATAGTTTGAAATATTGTTTGAGTTCATTAAGGGCTAATGTGGCTTGTTTATTATGTGATTTGGTCAGATTAGATTTATCCTTTTCTGGGTTTTGATATGTATTCCAGTCACCTCCAATCACTAAGTAGTGATCTTTAAATTGGTTTAAGGTTGGGTATAATGACATAAAAAAGTGTTGTTGGTTATTACAGGGTGCGTAAACATTAAGTACCATTATAGGTTTTGGTATTGTAGGACTATTAAATGTTACATAGCACCATCTTCCCTCCTTGTCAGCTTTGGTTTTAAGTATTTTTTCCTTAAATTGGTTTTTAATTATTATGGCAGCCCCATCACTGTTTGTTTTCCCCTCTGAAGCTATGATTTGACTTATCCATTTCTTTCTGCTAATTTCTGCTCATTGATCTGCAGTCAAGTGCATTTCTTGTATTAGTATGAGGTTGGCTGTGGTTTTTAATGATTTTCTTTTCTTCTTGTTTTGGAGCCCTTTAACATTCCATGATTCTATTTCCCACATTTATTTATTAGATGTATTCCTTAGATATGCCATATATATTAGTTTTGTTTTGTTAGTTTTTTATGTGTTACTGTGTAATGGTTTAGGAAAGCATCTATTTATCCCCGTCCCTACACTGTGCCTAACCACTATATCCCTGGACCAGGAATAATCAGGGGGGGAGGATGAAGGTTCATTATATGGTTTACCTTTATGTCTAATCTTGGAATGTGTTTTCTTTTTAGATATAGATTTACTCCATAGTATCCCCCCTGTGTTACTATAAACAATGTGGACAAAGCTGAACAAACTAGTTCCCTCAACAAACACTGCTACTTAATATCCCTAGCCTCTTCCAACATATTATTTATACAGTGATGGTATTGCATGTATTGTTTTTGTCTTGTGACTAATTCTTTCTAGTAGTAATTTTAAAACAGCATATTAATATACATTCCTCAGTAAATTATAGTAATATGTGTACCATAGTAATATAGTTAAACAATCAATCTTGTCATTTTTACATTTTTCTCTCATTTGACTTCTTTTTCCTCCACTTTACTTATTCAGGTTTCGGCCTTCTTTGGTGCCTATAGTGACGTTTTCCACATCAATCTGTGTGGGTTATAAAATATATACTTGGCACCTATTTAACAGAAGTAGGAAGTAAAGAGAGACAAAAAAAAAAATAAAAACAGCTTAGCCAAACAGTCCTTCTGCTATAGTTGACATATTAAGGCTATATTTACATTATCCCAGGATTGTTAGGTTATTTTACTAATTTCCTGAGATTACTTCTCTCCAGGATCTTTTAACACATTTCTAGTATTTACATAAAACATTTAACAATTTTTTCCCTTTTTTTCCCAATATTAATCTATGAGCTAGCATAATTCTGATGGATTATTTCTTGCCTATTATTTAAGGCTGGAGTTTCATTCACCTACACAGTACTGGGTGTACTGTTTTAATGAATGGTTCAGTTCAACAGTACCTTATTTCTTCAAGGTTTTGCTTGCAGGGGGGGCGTGGCCAAGGATGAACACAGGATAGCAGCAGATTTCTTCAGCTCCACCAATTTCATTACACTGACAGGAATTAATTACTTAAAAAATTAATTTTTGAAGTAATTTTCTTTCTAAATACGTTTGTTTTATATAGTTCTTGAACTATATCTAAAAAAGAAAGGAAATCTTAACAATATTCCTGTCAGAAATCACTGTGGAAATTTTCCTGTCAGTTTATCAGTCTGAAATGAGTTCCAGTAAGACAAATTCTCAAGACTCCAGCATCAAGAAAGAACTTCAGTCTCTGATAATTATAATCCAGCAACTTACTGATAAAATGGATAAAATGGATACTAAAATAGACACCTTAGAAAAACTACAAAACAAATAGACCTGTTACATACAGACCTGCAACAACAGAAGAACCAGATGACAGGCATAGAAGAAGCTGTGAATGACATGGAAAATAGAATCCAAGAAGAGGAAATCAACATTGCGTTTCTGCTGAAACAAAATACACATTTACAAACAAAGCTGGATGACCTGGAAAATAGATCTAGGCTAATAACATTAGGATTTTGGACTGCCAGAAAATATTGAAGGTAACAATATTACTTCTTTTTAACAACTTGGCTCCCTAAAACTTTAGACTTACCAGAAGCATTCGCTTTTGGTATCGAAGAGCACATAGATCTATAGCTAATACTAACTCTAACAAAAATATCCTAGATCAGTTATAGTTAGATTTCTATCATCTTTGATAAAGAGATGGTTCTTAAATCTGCTTGGGCTAAAGCTCCTGTTAAGATTAATGAGACAACTGTGCGTTTGACAATGACTATTCTTCCATGGTAATAGCTAAAAGAAAAGTTTTTCTGCCACTAATAAGGGAGCTTAAAAAGCACAGTTTAAAACATACCTTCTGTTTCCTGCCAAGCTTAAAATCTTCCTTCCTGATGGTCCTAAGGTTTTCGATGATTTAGACTCTGCTTTACTGTTTGTCAAAGAAAAAGGATTTTGGATAAAATAGAAGAAATGGAATGGGCTAGTTCTTCATTAAAGAGATTGGCAACTGAAGCTTCGTGGAAGACTTCAGAGAAGAAGAAGAGACTAAAAACAAATGATTTGTTATATGTTTTTTTTCTCTCTCATCATTTTAGTTCATTATTAATCTTTTTGAATATAGTTCCTGCATTTCCAGAAAGCCACAAATATTTTGGAAAAGATTTAATCAAAGTTATTCTCTATGTGCAAAGAAATGTTTTGTTTCATAACCCGTCAAAATACCTGAAGATTTAATGGCAAGCTGTGATTCAATTTGTTTCTCTTTCTGAAAAGAAGTAAGGTTAGTAATTTGATACATTTTTTATCTTTACCTTTTTTCCTTCTCCTTTTATTATTTTCTTTGTTTAAACAATGACATTCTATTTAGATTATGTAGTGGGTAAAGGGTGGGGAGGGCAGGAGAGAACAGTAATGAAAATATCATTAATAGAATAATAACATATTTATTCCTTGTAAAAGTTTTATAAGTTCTTCAAATGCTATTTCTAATTATACTTTCTTGATTATACTGCTTATGCCTGTTTGTAAATAATCTGTTATGCTTTAACTAATAATAATCAGAACTAAATAAGAGTAAATAATATATTTTATTTTTAACTCTATTAATATAAACAGTAAGTAACATTCCATTGTATATACTTCTTACAGCTTTCTCTTACATTTTTTTATTTCTGCCTCTCTCCCTTTTATTTTCTACTCTCTTTTTCTTTTCTTTATTAATATATAGAAATGCTTTTGATTGTGTGGGCACAGTGAATAATAAGATTTGTATGAAAATTGAGTTGGGAGAAGAATGCTGAGTTTTATTGCTTGTTGGTAATTTTGGGCTTAATTTCACTTACATAGAGGCTGTAATGATCTGTGGAATACATTGTGAAGGTTTTGTCATGTTTAGATGCATTTACACTGCTAAATGAATGTTTGTCACTAGTTTTTAATAAGTTTCCCGCCAAAATGTTAAGAGAGACAATCTGAGATGTGGGCTGTCTCATGCACAGTGTTCATGAGTTACTTCAGAAGCTTCAGCTCACAGAATTCTCACAGAGAAACTGAAAGCAGTTAGTATAACCTTTGACATAGTTATCACACTGACAGACCACAGATTCAGGAAAATACTCTATTCATAAAATATGTCAGTTATAATGTTTTGTTTCATAACCAGTCAAAATATCTGAAGATTTAATGGCAAGCTGTGATTCAATTTGTTTCTCTTTCTGAAAAGTAAGAGGCTGTAATGGTCTGTGGAATACATTGTGAAGGTTTTGTCATGTTTACATGCATTTACACTACTAAATGAATGTTTGTCACTAGTTTTTAATAAGTTTCCACCAAAATGTTAAGAGAGACAATCTGAGATGTGGGCTGTCTCATGCACAGTGTCCATGAACCACTTCAAAAGCTTCAACTCACAGAATTCTCACAGAGAAACTGAAAGCAGTTAGTATAACCTTTGACATAGTTATCACACTGACACACCACAGATTCAGGAAAAATACTCTATTCATAAAATATGCCAGTTATAATGAGTCTAAATGATGTAGTTTCTTGTAGTAAGTAAATGTCTTATTTTAGAAGGCATAGAAAATGAAACATTTATTTAAATGTTTTGAAAATCTACTTAACAGCAGCATAATAATCTGTGTTAAAAATTTGTGTTCCAAACATATACTTTACTATAACTCATTTAATTCATCTGATTGACAAGCATAAATAATCTTATAACTCTATTCTGGAAGAAATGTCATGTGATATATTTTAAAGCAGTAGGTTAGCATGATTGTAAAATCTGGTTACTAAAATGTGTTTGCTGTGCATTATTTTGTATAAAGCAGACAGATTTATTCTAGGGACAGCAAGTAGGATAGTGCTCAACAAAGACACAACTCAGTGAGATCAGATATATATATATATATATATATATATATATGTGTGTGTGTGTGTGTGTGTGTGTGTGTGTGTGTGTGTGTGTGTGTGTATGTATGTATGTGTATGTGTGTGTGTGAGTGTGATGGCTTTTTTTATATAATAATGCAAGTGTTTCTGAGAATCTGCATAACTATCCAATATGATTTATAATAATTTCTATGAATACAATATTTTACTCTATTGACAAAATGAATGTTTGCCACAAGTTTTAATAAGTTTCCGCCAAAATGTTAAGGGAGACAATCTGGGATGTGGGCTGTCTCATGCACAGTGTCCATGAACTACTTCAAAAGCTTCAACTCACAGAATTCTCACAGAGAAACTGAAAGCAGTTAGTATAACCTCTGACCTAGTTATCATACTGACACACCACAGATTCAGGAAAAATACTCTATTCATAAAATGTCAGTTATAATGAGTTTAAATTATGTAGTTTCTTGTAGTAAGTAAATGTCTTATTTTAGAAGGCATAGAAAATGAAACATTTATTTAAATGTTTTTGAAAATCTACTTAACAGCAGCATAATAATCTGTGTTAAAACTTCTGTTCCAAACATATACTTTATTATAATTCATTTAATTCATCTGATTGACAAGCATAAACAATTTTATAATTCTATTCTGGAAGAAATGTCATGTGATATATTTTAAAGCAGTAGGTTAGCATGATTGTAAAATCTGGTTACTAAAATGTGTTTGCTGTGCATTATTTTCTATAAAGCAGACAGATTTATTCTAGGGACAGCAAGTAGGATAGTGCTCAACAAGGACATAACTCAGTGAGATCAGATATATATATATATATATATATATATATATATATGTGTGTGTGTGTGTGTGTATGTGTGTGTGTATGTATGTGTGTCTGTGTGTATGTGTGTGATGGCGTTTTTTTTTAATAATGCAAGTGTTTCTGAGAATTTGCATAACTATGCAATATGATTTATAATAATTTTTATGAATACAATATTTTACTCTATTGACAATAATGAGTTTAAGTAAATGCTCATATACAAACAATTCAAGATTTTTTTTTTTGGAAGCTGTTAATAGTATTCACATGACAGAAAATAGATGCATCTTAATATATGTAATGTCTGAATCATATTAGCCAAAGTTTTTGATTTATTTTCTCTCCTCTTGATTTCTAACATCAAGATTATTTGAATGCTATTTGAATACAAGTGTTATATATTACATAGATCTATATAGTAGTATGAACAGTTTTTAAAAAAAAAAAAAAGTTTATTTTAGTTTATATGATGCTGTTTTACCAAATGTGTAGTTTTGTCTTGATAGATAATTGAATTGAAAACTGTTAACCTCAGTTAAATATAACTAGTATTAAATTGATAAGGTGGTAGCTGAGGTACTGCTGCTTAGGGTAGGGGGTTAACTTGAGTAGTAAATACTACTCTAAGTTGGATTTTCAACTCCAGGCTGGATGCAAGGTTTAATCCTTACATTATTTTCACTTGTTCATTGTTATATGTATATAGTTTTGACATCCACAATATATTTTGTATACTCATTGTCACTACAAACAAAATTGAATCCTATACAAAATCCCATAAGAGATTTAATAAATACAGCTATATTTAAAGGTACACCTAAAAGAGGAGATGTAACATTATTTATCTTGTTATTTGTTATTTCGATCATAAGATTCTTGAGTTTTAAAATGCCAAATGACATCTTTAAAAGGAATTTCTTTAAACATTAATGGATTGAATAATCCGTGTAAAAGGGCAAGCCTAATAAGATACATTAATTTACACAAGGCCAATCTAGTCTTCCTGCAAGAAACCCATCTCTTGAAAAAAGATATTGATAAACTAGCCACTAATAAGTATACAGTATTGGTTAGTTCAGAGCACACTCAGAAAAAAGAGGAGTGGCTATTTTATGGAATAAAAGTATGCCCATTCCTAAAACCATTAAGTCTTTTCAGGATGACAAAGGAATGTTTTGTATGGTTACAATACAAATTAATGGGAAGACTTACACTTTAATTAATGTATATTGGATACCTGGAATTGGTATTAATACAGTGAAACATCATATTGATAAGATCATATCATTCTCTATAGGGGATATTATTTTAGCTGGTGATTTTAATTGTATACTACATGAAAGTGATACTACCACTATAAGGAAAAGAAGAATTACATCTAATGCAAAACATTTAAATGATTTTGCTAATTCTTATCATTTGAATGATATTAATAATCAGATAGATTCAAAATCATTACCATACACCTTTTTTCTAACAGATACAAAACTTATTCAAAAATAGATAGGGTCTTTATTTCTAACCAGATGGTAACAGATTTAATTAATTCCAAAATCATTTCATGTCCTATATCTGATCATAACTCAATTGTTTTTGAATTCATGATAAAAATACTCATAATGTTCAGATCAAAAGGATACCAGCATACTTAACTCAGCTAAAAGACTATAAAGAATATATACTTTCAGAAGTACAACATTTTCTAGACATAAATAATACTCCTGAAGTCTCCATTGTCTATGTTTGGGATGCCTTAAAATCATATCTATATGGACAAAGTATCAGATGGTATAATAATAAAAGGAAATCTTGGGATAAGGAATTGTTAGATATTCAAAGTAAATTAGGCTCTTATAAACATAATAATAAAGAAAATATTATGGACAAGAAAGTTATTGAAGAAATAAACAAACTAAATGAGAAATACAAAGAAATTTTAACTCATAAAGTTAAAATAACTTTAGAGAAATACAAGTTTTGTCTTATTCAATAAGCCCCAAATACTTATATAGACTTAAAAATAAAACAAAAGATTGAATAAACAAAACCATATCAAATAAATCTTTTCTCTAAGGAAAAGAAGAATGTTTCTAGTATACCAGAAATACTGGATGAATTTAGAAATCACTTTCACAAGATTAACCATAACAACATTAACATGGAACCTAAAGATAAAATAAAGGAGTTTATAACCACAAACATGAATAAAAAGCTTAATAAACAACAGATTAAACTATTGGACAAGAGTATTTCATATACAGAAGTTATTACACAAATAAATAAGCTTAAATCAAACAAAGCACCGGGTAATGATGGTATTATACCAGAGATATATAAAATCATTTCTAAAACTACATATTCATTAATACATAAGGTTTTATTTTGGCCCAAACTGAGTTAATAACCCCCATCTTGGCAATATACATTTATTTCACCAATTTTAAAACCTAATAAAGATCCAACTAGATGTTCTTCATATCGGCCCATCTCATTACTTAATGTTGATTATAAAATGTTTATGAGTATTTTTGCTGATAGATTGAAGACAATCATCGGCATTATAGATATAGATCAGACGGGCTTCATTGTAAATAGAAATACTTTTAATAATATAAGAAGAACTTTAACATTAATTGATTTTGCAAAAAGGAAAAAGAAAGATTTAACACTTATTAGTCTTGATATAGGTTCAGCATTTGATTCAGTAAGTTGAGACTATCTGTTTACCTTACTGAAATGCACAAACTTCTCTGATGCATTTGTAAATTTAATTGAGCATTTATACAAAGGAACTGGCTTATATTAAGGTAGGAACATATGTTTCACAAAAAATACCCATTCTTAAAGGTACAAAGCAAGGATGTCCACTTTCTCCACTATTATTCACTTTAGTAATGGAGCCTTGGGCTAATTTGATTAGAAACAGTACTGACATAGAGGGTTTTGAAATAAACGAAAATACAAAAATTCAACTTTTGCAGATGATGTTCTAATTACATCAGCAGGATCTAATTCTTCTATGCAGTCTTTATTTGATAAAATGATGAATTTTAAAAGTATTTCTGGTTTAATATTCAATGAAGAAAAACTAAAATACTACCTATATATACACGAAAAAATATTCTCATTAGTGATTTTACTAAATATGTACCCAATTCAGGTCAGATAACTTATTTAGGTATAATACTATCTAAAGATATTAAATCTATTATATATAATAACTATAATACCTGTTTTCTTAATATACAAAATCTTTTAATACCTGGAATAATATGTTTTTTACTATGGAGGAGAGACTTACAATTATTAAAATGATAATATTCCCCAAGATTTTATACTTAATACAATCAATAATACTTTCACCTACAAAATAATTATCAAGAAACTGAATACACTAATGTTAAATTTCTTATGGGCACCTAATAGACCTAGGATTGCATTAAAGAAACATACTAATAGCTGGTCTCAAGGGGGTATTTCTTTTCCAGACTTTAATTTATATATGATCTCTTCTATTATAAAAGTTATTACTTTATTAATAGATCAGTCATATATTGCAAAATGGAAAGATTATTGGGAGCTAATTAGTATGCACTTCATGAAAATCTCCTTAACACATAAAAATATGATTGTAAATAACTCCATGTTGTGGTTGCTAAAGGAATTTTGTACTTCACCTATTACACCTAAACATATGGTTTGTTACCCATTAAATATTATTATTAGTTATCGTAACTTTATATTCATGCACCCTAAGTATAGGGAATGGAATTTTATTGTATTCCTATAATGTATACTCAGGGTATGCTTATGTCATCTACTTCTGAAGGAGCTCATTTAGCTATAGATAATGATCTAAAGTACTGGTATCAGCTGATATCTGATAATAAAGTTAAAAATCTAGATTTCTTAAAACAAGAATTTGATCTAAGAGAAACTTGCTGGTTAGAGGTTCAGATCTTTAGACAACATCTCATTGATAGAATAGATCTAATGTCTATAACAGTTAAAGAATCTATTCCAAAACTGATTGATTACTTGATATTAAATTTACAGCATAAAGTTTCTGATAAAGGTAAACTTTCATATATACATAAAATTATCAGACAAGAAACTTTTTACAGTGTAGATTCATACTGGAATTATTTCACCTCTATTAATGGGGACCCACCAACTCAACAAGATAAACAATATATATTGGAATCTGCTTATAGAACTACATCTTCCATTGTCTGGAGACTTTATACATGGAAATTTTTACATAGATCTTTTTATACACCTTTGATGATGAATAAAATAAATAATAAAGATAATCTATGTAAGAGATGTAATGTAGAAATTAATGCTGACTGGGCTCATATGTTTTATGACTGTATGAAGTTGAAAGAATACTGGAAGTCAATTAATGAATTTTTGCAGGCGCTTTTACAGATAATTTCATTATTTCTAAGTCTCTTATATTATTCAACACACCTGTACCTCAATGTGTTAAAAGATTAAGCTTCCCTTGTTATGGTCTATCCTAGCAGTGGCCAGGAAAATAATAACTAGAAATTGGATTTCAGATACACCTCCTTCATTCAATGAATTTAAAATGTTATGAATATAATGTGCCATATGGAAATAAGCACAATTAGAATGAGAACAACTAGAAAAACATCATATTATATTGTATGGGATAATTTACAAAATTTGTTAAAAAAATTCTAATTTCAATAGCACGGTATTTTAGTTTAATTAATTGATCTGATTGTAGTGGATGTCTTTGTAAATACTTTAGTTGTTTTGTTGAATATTATAATAATACCTATTTTAATTACTTGTATAAAATTGTTATGATATTTCTCTTATATGTTAAAACAATAAACCTGTTTTGAAAAAAAAAGGTTTTGCTTGCAGGTTGGTTGACATCTATGGTGCAGCTTTCTTCTTTAAGCTGGTGAAGATCAATTTTCATTTTTCAGGCAGTAAAATCCTTTGGAGATTGCTGAAATCCATTTTGTCTGACTGTTCTTAATGAAGCCATCAAAAGCCTAGGGGGACTGAATTTGCAAGTCAATATCCGAGATGGGAACTTCTTCTTATATTAGTGCATCGGAAACAGAAGTTCATTTTTGGTTCCCACCCAGGCTGTACTTCCCTTTCCTGTGTTCCTCATGGCTCACATCAATGACCCAAGGGCCTAGACAGCAAGGGGAAGATTTCAGAGTTGGATCCCAGCTAGAGTGCTCGTGAATGGGGTTTTTTTTCATCTAAGGGACCTTTATCTTTTTTTTTGTGGATTTATGTCACTTCTGAAGGTGGAATTTGCTTGAAAACAGCCAGGAATGTCTATTTTGCCTCTTTGGGGTTAGCAACCATGTATTTAACCTCTTTGATGTAAAAGATTAACTGATTTGGATATTTCATCTGGAATTTGTTTTTTTTTTTCTATTAGGAAACTGCAGTATGGAGATAGTAGTTGTCTTGCTTGTCTTATTTGTATTGGGAGGTCTTGAGCAAAGGAGATTTTATTATTATTCCAGGTGAGTGTGCCTTTTTTCTTTGCTGCCAGTATGATTTTGTTTACATCTTGGTAGTTTAATTTTTTAATATAGACAGGTCTTGGTTTCAGTGATGTTTGCATTTCCCTCAGGGCTCTGTGGGCTCTCTCTATTGTTATTTGCTGCATTTCTTCAGATTCCTCTAGGAGGGAATTTATTATTTGCTTGATTGTTGGTATTAGATTGTTATGAAATACAGTTTCAGGTATTCCTCTGATGATGATATTGTTCCTTCGAGATCTTGCTTCCAGGTCTGTTAATTTTGCTTGTAAGTTTTGTAATTCTTTGTCATGGGCATAAGTTTTTTGAGAAATAGAGTCTATTTTTATTTCATTTTCTATTATTTTGGACTCAGATTTTTCCATTCTGGATATTATTTGGCTGAATGAGTCACCAAAGGTTTGAAATTGTAATGATAAGTCCTTTAATGCTTGCTGGATAGGTAGTAAGGCAGATTTTATGTCTTCCAGATTAGCTGGCTGGTCTGTCTTGGATTTATTTGTATTTTTAGAGTTGTCAGTTTGTTTAGTTGTCTTTTTGAAGTTGAGTCTTTCTCAGGTGAGGCTAGTACTGAGAATTTGGTCTTAGTTGTTGTTGTTGCCATATTATTTTCCTCTTTTGACATCTTGCTGTATAGTGTTTTACCAATCTTGCAGTCAGATGCAGGGCCTTAGTAGCACATTGATTAAGCTGTTATTCAGAAATCTTAGTTAATCCTGCTGTTTCTTAGCTGAATCTGTCACTTTTTCTTCCTCTTTTGTTTGCTGGATGATATTAGCAGTAAATATCTACAGTTATTTCTGTATTATTAATTCTGCGTTGCCTTCTGGGTTTGTTTTAATCCAGGGTATATCGAGACCTAGGTGATAGCAGTGCTCACAGAACAGCGGCTATTTTGAACTGAATTGGAAGTTCTGACTCTGTTCTTCAGTTAGTTTTCCCACCCAGCCTCCCTGTGTCTGTTTTGGTGTTAATCTTAGTGGCTTTGAAACTGCCCGCCCCTCTTGTAAATGTGTGTTTGGATACTCCTTTTGGGCCCATCTCATTTGCTCACTCAACTGAGTGCAGTGAGATCATATTCTGATTTCGGGCACTCCTACTATGTACAAAGAGAGCATCTGGGAAAGAGAACAAAAAAAAAAAATGTTTAAGCTTGTTTCCATCCTTTCCTGTTAAGTGGTATAGACTGTTTGTAGGCTTCTGAGCCCCCAAGCCCTTTTGTGTTGGAGGGAAGCCTTCTAGCTTAGTTTTGTTTCTTATAACTAGCCAGTTTTCTAGTTTCAGCACTCAAATCTATTTCTTTCTATTTCTCAGCACTTGTTCAGAACTCATTGCAAGCACTACATAAGCTGCAAATTGCTACAGCACTCAACTTTCCTCACTTGTCTAGAGGAAAGCAGTTTTTAGTACTTAATAAATAAGCACCTATCCAGGCATGTCTAAGGGTCAGCTCCCAGTGATTTCTCCTGTCTACCTGATGAATCTGGGCATCTTGGGGCAATGCAGCAATTGCCTCATGTACACAGACAACCCTCTCCTCCTATCACCCAACACTACAACCTGTGAGAGATGCACTTATATAGCCAAACTGGAAGCAAAGCTCTCTTCACCCAAGACTGGACTAGACAGTCAAGAGGAGAAGGTAAACAACTTGCACCACACCACACTCATCACATAGTCCCTCAAAACTTACACCACCAAAACACATACATAGAAACACAAAACACACACCTACAGTCACGAAGGCTCTCAATAAAAACCTGCCCAAGCATCAGGGACATCCAAAGCATAAACGCAAGCAAACTCCACCCCCAACACAACCCAAATGACACATAGCTCACAAACTCAGTGTGCCACTCAACCACAGCCCATAAGGCATAACAATGTACCCAACACTCTAGTCATAGGTGACTCTATAGTCAGGCACACTGATGTTCCACTCACTAGACTAAACAAGGAGAAAGTTACTGTCAGCTGCCTGTCAGGTGCCAGGATCCACAACATAATGCATGCACTCAGGTCACTCCACAATAAGTACAAATATGACACTGTCACTGTCCATGTTGGTGTGAATGACCTGAGATGTACCATCCTGGACTACATGAAAAGAGACATGGAGGAGCTCTCCGATCTTGTATCCCAGGCAGGTATGACCCTAACCCTGAGTAGCATCCTGCCATCACCCAGAATGATACCACAGTACAAGGACAAAATGATTGACTTCAACAATTGGCTAAGCTTCTGGTGTCATTCTAAGGGGATCCAGTATTTGTCTGCCTGGGACGACATGATCGACAGACCACGATGCTTTGCCAGAGATGGCCTGCACCTGTCACCCTTAGGATTCCGGATACTGGCTAAGGCTCTTGCCACTCCTATAGTGCCTTTTTTAGGCAAAGTTCAAATGACAAAGTCACCACCATAACAGGTACAAGCAAGCAAAATCTGAGGGTAATGCTACTCAATGCTAGAAGTCTAAACCTCAAAACGCACTCACTCAAGGCACTCCTTAAAATGGAGAACATTGACATCTGTGCAGTGACAGAGACCTGGTTCAAAGCTCCAGAGAGCACCCCTACATTACCAGGCTGCAATTCATACCACACCTTTCGGCCACCTAACACAGAATGAAGCACTAAAGGCAGAGGCATGTCCATATTCATTAAGGATATCCACGCCTCCAGGCTAGTTGCACAGCATAATGCATCCGA
The DNA here is from genome assembly GCF_019279795.1 of Protopterus annectens. Lineage (NCBI taxonomy): Eukaryota > Metazoa > Chordata > Ceratodontiformes > Protopteridae > Protopterus > Protopterus annectens. Next base: position 1,554,921,940 of record NC_056744.1, read on the forward strand.
GATTATCCAAGTGCAACTAACTCTGGGCAAGACCGCAATCCAAATTGTAGCTTGCTACAGACCCCCCACCATGCCCCAGGATTCCCACTCCTCATTTCTTGATACACTGGAAAGTATTAGGGTAAAACCCAACACCCTAATAATGGGCAATTTCAACTACCCCACCATTAACTGGGAAAACTACTCATGTACCAACTTTTTTGATCAACGTTTTCTAGAATTCATAAATTCCAGTGCCTTGGATCAACTTATTCACACCCCCACCAGGGGCAGTAATATCCTAGACCTGGTCATTACCAACATGGGAAACTGGTGTTCCACACCAGAGGTCAATTTCTCGGTCAGATCCGACCACAAGCTAATCAGCCTAGATATCCACATCCCACCCCCACCCCGAATTAGGGAAACCATTGTAAAAAACTTCTCCAAAGCCAACTTCACACTTCTTAAGACAGAAGTGGCAAACTTCACGACACCCATGCAGATGGACAATAGAGGTATGACTGCTGAATCCTACACAAATGCACTTTATAAGCACTTACACGAGTGCATGGATCATGCTATCCCTAATAGAACCAAGATGATATCCTCCAAAAAAAGGAAGCCAATCTGGTGGTCCTCTGCCATAAACAAACTCTACAACAGAAGAAAGAAACTGTTGCAAAAAAGAGTAAAATCCCATGACTGGAGGAACTCCCTGGTCAACCTCAGTAAGAAGCTGAGATCCCTCATAAAATCCTCCAAAGCTAGTTACAAAAACAAAATTGCCACTGACTTTAAAGACAACCACAAAGCATTCTATAGCTATGTCAAGAATCTCAATGGGAACACTCAGATATGCTCTGAGTTACAGCACAATGGTGCTAAATATACAGAACCAACTGGTATTGCCAACATTCTAGCAGATAGGTTCAGTGCTAACTTTACCCCCCCTCTCACCCCCTAGAGGGCCCATCTCTATACCGGAAGAATGCAAAGTTCCTATAATCACGGCTGCACAGGTAAAAAACACACTCTCCAAAGCCAAGAACACAGCATCCATGGGACCTGACAATATCCCAGGCTGTGTTCTACATGAACTACAGAATGAACTGGCACCCTACCTAAGTACCATGTTCAATCATAGCCTCAACTCAGGCTTTGTACCCACTGAATGGCGCACCGCAACAGTTATCCCACTCCACAAAGGTGGAGCCATGACGGACCCCGGGAACTACCGCCCTATTAGCCTGATGAGCCTGGTCTGCAAGGCCATGGAAGGTATAATCATGGAACTCATAAACAAAGACATTGGTAATCTCCAAACTCTGGACCCTACCCAGTTTGGATTTGTAAAAGGCAGATCATGTCTCCTAAACCTGATTGACTTCTTTGAAGCAGTCACCAAAGCCATAGATGAGGATAAAATGGTTCACACAGCTTATCTAGATCTCGCCAAGGCTTTCGACACCATCCCCCACTCTGGAATTATAGATAAGCTCACTAAACTAGGTATAAATCCCTATGTCACAAGATGGGTTGCCAACTGGCTCACGGACAGAACCCACACTGTGAAAGTAGCGGATTTCAAATCCGACTTCAGACCAGTGACAAGTGGAATACCACAGCGTTCATTCCTGGGTCCTCTCCTGTTTGGTATCTACTTCTCTGAAGTGCAGGCTAACACAGAAAGTCTTTGGCTAACAAAGTTTGCAGATGACTGCAAACTAGGAGCCATAATCAAAACTCCTAACGATGTGGACAAACTACAAAAGGGCCTCACTGAGACAGATACTTGGTGTCAAAGCCATGGTCTGAAGCTCAATGCCAAAAAGTGTATTGTCATCTCCTTTGGTAAAAACTCTGTACCCATGAACTACCAGATAGCTGGTAGTCTACTTAATGCTGAAAATGTGATAAGAGACCTTGGGACACAGGTGGACAGTAGTCTCTCCTTTGATAATCACATCGCCACCATAGCCGGCCTTAGGCATAGGCCAACTAGGTGGCCGCCTAGGGCGCTACTCTAGCAGGGGCACTTTTCCAATATTTATTTTGTGTAGGTAGACCAGGATAGGGGCACCAAGTGGTGGGGGGCGCCGTGGAGCGCTTTTGCCTAGGGCACCAGTTGACCTAAGGCTGCTCCTGATCGCCACATTGGTTAGGAAATCCTTCTACATGGCTCATCTCATCACAAAAGGATTCTCATCCAGAAAAAAAGAGGTCATTGTTCCCCTCTGCTCATCACTCATTAGACCCATCATAGAGTACAATGCCCCTTTTGGTATGTACCTCACAAGACATCTACAACAACTAGAAAGACCACAGAAATACCTCAGAAAGAGGATGCCCTACACAGACTGTCTCAAAAAACTACAGCTTTACTCCATCGCATATCGCCTACTCAGGGGCGATCTCTGCCTAACATACAAAGCTATGTCAAACCCAGAGCTGTTGGACATGCTCCACTTAAAGAAATACCAATCCCTCCGAGCTACATGCTCTAGGGACCTAAACCTTGTCACCACAATAAACAGAACATGCTGGAGGGATAGATTCCTGTCCCAGAGACTTCCCATACTCTGGAACAGACTACCTATCTATGTCAAACAGAGCTCCTCATTAGTACTCTTCAAGAAAAATCTTGATGATTGGATGGGAAATGGAAATTCACCCCAGGTATCACTTCTTTGGCTCTGCTCGACAGGGGCACAGGAAAATAATTTTCTTGGGTGGCGAAAGCCAGGGTACATTTTTTGGCTAGGCTTATATAGGCCCTAGGGCCAATAGCCTAGTACCTACCTATGAAGTGTATTGAGATTAAGGGCTACAATGCTTTAAATTTGTTTATACTATTTTGCATTATTATACATGTTTTTACTAAAACTGATTTGATTTATAGGGGTTTCACTGAATGATATTGTGTGATTTTTTTTTTATTACATCATTGGTTTAAAGGTATTTCAAGATGTTTAAGGTGTTTGAATGTCAGTTCTGATGAAGTCCTTTTTTAACAGTTGGATGAAAGCGCTTATCCTTTACATTAATAAAGCTCCTGAAAGATGAACGTCTGTTCCTTGTATCTTACAGGTAGCATAGATAATAAGAATAAAATATATATTTTTTAATGGCGGGAAGCAAATCAGTTTGATTGATGAAGACAAAACTGCTCTGCATCTTAAAAATTCAAAACTGGTTGAAAATGGTACTTATGGAAATATACCACAACACTCCATTTTGGCTTTTCTTCTCGGTTTTCACAGTCAGCATTTACACCACTAATAACTTCCTTTATTTTTTTTCCTTAGCTCAATACTATATTTCCTTCACCCATCATCTAATGGACTAAAAGTACACAGCTGAGGACCATGTGTAAAATGTCATCCATTTACCAGTTCATTCTGGTTTTAGTCTTTTTTGATTTCTCCAAGTCTTTTGGGCTTCTAAAAACATGACGGGAATGGACCCCATTCCTAAGTTAGAGTACGATTAAAGTTCATGAAATTAGTATTATTTCACTCTTTGATGTTAGCCAAAAGTGCTCTTCGCAGTACCCGCAATGTGCCCAGCAATGACTCCTTCTGCAATTCATACGGTGTTACATGAATTGGTAACATATCTAAATATGATTGTAAATTATTTTTTATAAGACCAGTTGCTCCTACTACTATTGGAAATGTCTGGGTATCTTTCTTCCACATGGCTCTCATTTCTGCCTGCAGATCAAGGTATTTTATGACTTTGTGTCTCTCTGTACGCAAGACACTATAGTCACTAGGTGTGGCAATTTCAATGATCAATGCTACTTTTGTCTTCTTTTCTTGGATCACTATGTCCGGTTTTCTAGCATCTATCTTTTGGACTGTTTATATTGGTTGATCCCGTGTGATGTAAACTTCATCATTTTCTATGATTCTCTGTGTTTCATGTTTCCAATGTTTTTCAGCCAATTTGATACCATAATGTTTGCTTAATCTCCAGTGTAACAATGTCGGCACATTATTGTGCCTTTCTGTATACAGTCCCTCTGCCATTAGAGCATCGTAACCAGCAATAAGGTGTGTAACTGTTTCCAACTTGGTTCCACAAAACCTACATATGTCTGTTTCTCCCACATGTTCAATGGACTTAGTAAACCAGCACTATCTTGGGCTGCCGATATTTACCTTTCATTTCTTAATGTAAATTCACCTCTTCTTAACCATTCCTGCATTCATTCTTGATCAACATGAGGTTCTTCCAGAAGTTTTCTATACTTGCAACTATATTTATGTTTTTTCCACATTTCTTGCCTTCTCATCTGATCCTTCACCTTATATTCTTTCTTTTCTTTTCTTTTTTAGCACATTCAGTTGCTGCCTGTTTTTTATCCACTTCTGGTTTGATTTCCATTCCTGCTTTACGTCGATATGCTTCTGCTAAATTAAGCAGAGATGTCATCTTAGATTTATTCTCCTAATGTTTCAAAACTTTCACCACATTTGGATCTTGTGAGGTCAATAGATATGTGTGGAGCCCCACGATTGCAGATCTATACATGTAATCAATTTCAAGGAGGTCAATCCCTCCTTCAGAACGGGGAATATATAATCTTGGTATACACTGATTTTTATAAATCATTTGGTGAGCATGAAGTATCCTTCCTGTTTTGATATCCAATCTATCCAACACTTTATGGGGCCAGTCAATCACCCCAAAACTATAAATTAGGACAGGAAGAGCAAATTGATTTATAGCTTGGATCTTGTTCCTAGGTGTCAGTGCTGCTTTCAGGATTAATTTAAGTCTTCTAAATTATTCCTTACTAAGCCTTATTCGCATTTGTTCATGTTTTATTGCTGATCCTTCATCAATTCCAGAGTATTTATACACCCCCTCTTGCTCAAGTACTTTTATATCACATTCTTGTCCCAAACTGATGTTTTCCTGGTGCTGCAATTTTCCTTTTTTAAAGGTTGCTTTTGCACATTTATCAAGACCAAATGACATTCTGATATCATCTGAAAAAGTTTTGACAACCTGCAGCTGTCCTTTCAGTTCCTCATCTGATGAGCTATACAATTTTAAATAATCAACAAAGAGAAGATGAGAAGTCTTTAGACTTTGTTGTTTTCTAGAAGCCAAATTGTAGCCATGGCCTAGGCTAAGTAAGCAGTTTAATGGGTTAATGACAAGGCAGAATAACAAGGGTGACAGAGAGTTGCCCTGGAATATCCCCCTTTAAGTTTTTATCCCTGGGATAATAGTCTATCCTTTATCATGGCTTAATTGCAAAGTGGTCTGCCACTGTTTCATGGTTACTGTAATGTAATCAATCAGTGTAGGGTGTATCTTATACATTTTTAAGCACTCTTTTATCCATGAATGTGGGATACTATCAAATGCTTTTTTGTAGTCAATCCATGCCATACTTAGGTTCTTCCCCGTCTTACAATTCTCCACTATAACTTTGTTTAACAACAAATGGTCCTTTGTTCCATATGACTTTTCTTTTATTGCCCTTTTGTTCTACTGCTATAATTGAGTTTTCTTCTAAATGACTATAAACTCTGTCAGCGTCAGTTCCAGTGTATAGTTTGTATGTTGTTGGAAGACAAGTTATCGGTCTATAATTTTTAGGGTAGCTTGCAGGTTCACTCTTAAGTAAGAGCATTGTTTTTCCTGTTGTTAACCAGTGCGGTGTGTGTCCGGGGTGCATATATAAATAGTTCTTACTCATGGCTAAATCATTGTGCAAAGAAGTTAATACTTTAAGCCAAAAGTTAGGTACTGCATCTGGGCCTGGGGTTTTCCAGTTAGAGGCTTTTCTCATGTTATTTCATCCCATTTCATATCCTGTACCTTTAAACTTCTTATTCTCTCTTTTACTTCTTTTATCCATTTAGCATCTTTGCTGTGTTCCACAGGATCTTCATAGATACTTCTCCAAAATGTATCTACTTCCTCTTTTTTTGGCGGTCTATCTATTCCTTTTACCTTATTTCCCAGTTCTCTGTAAAAGTTTTTTGGGTCATCAATAATTTATTTTGTGTTTTTTCCCTTATATTTATCTTCGTATCTTCTAAGTCTTTCTGCCTGTTTTGTAATTTTTAGTTTATCTCCAACAGTGTATAATAGATCCTGGTCTGTTCTAATACCACGCATTGCTTTTATCACATCTATCTTTCTTAATATTTTCATTGATCTGTTCCCTCTTCTATAATCTTCTAACAATGATACTTCTTGTCTTAGCTGCTTTATAGTTTTCACTATTCGATATTTCCATGATGGTATTCGCTGTTGCCCCCTCTTTTCCCTCACTACCCTATGTTCCTGTGGTAGCCCTTTATCAGGTATTAATTTAGTAGCACAGTAATATATTCTGTTTACTTCTGTTACATTGCATGGATCTCTATGGACAGTCCTAATTACTGTGCTCATTTGTTTTATCAAGCTTCTGACTTTTGGGGTTTTATTAACATTCTGCAGTCTATTTCTCTCATTGATCTTGATATATCTATCTTTGTCGATTAAATCGAGCAACTCTTCTCTTAACTCCTTTTCTTCCATACTGAGGGTACATCCCTTGTTTTCCATTTCCTGTGGGCATTCTATAGAAAGTTCTATAGCATCTTCATGTGGCGCATTCTCTTCAATTTCATCCTGTCTTCTGTTATTCTGTCATATGGGAACTCATTGGCCTGTCACTCCTCAACATTGACTGCATCAGAGTTTCCACAGCTTCCTGTTTCTTTCCTTGCTGTCTAGCTTCAAATTAATGTATATACTGGTTTCCTTTGGAAGGCTCCAAAATATCTTGATATGGCACCTGACCAGTTACTTCCTGTTCCACTGGTTTCCCCTTAATTTGGATATCCATTGCTCTATCCTGTCGTGGTGCTTTCTGCATTTGATTTTCTACACTGAATCCTTCTCTTTCCAGCTGTTCCATTACTTCAGTTTCTATTTCTTTGACTTCTCCATTACTCATCTCTTTTTCTATTTTTCCTCTTAGTCGTCTTATTTTTTGTATTGTAAAGTTTTCCATATCCAGATTCCTTTGCCTATATTTTTCTTCAAATATCTTTGGTGCTGCTCTTTTTGTATTAATTAATTTTGCTTTCTCTTTTGCACAAATATTACACCATATTAATTCTCTTTTCCTTTCCTCTGTCCATATTTCTTCCTCACATGTCTCCTGGTCTTCTTGCTTTTCCTTATTCTGGGGACATACTCCAACATACTGTGATGTAGTCTGTCTTAGACCTTCTACATTAAATCCTTCACTTTGCAGGCACTTCATATTAATGTTGTTATCTTTCGGCTTTTTCCAGTTAGGGGTCGCCACAGTGGAACTCCGGCCCGCTAATGATTGGCAGTAGATTTTGACGAATGCTGAGGTGCCAGCTCAATGTTCAACCTTCAACGAAGCCATGCCCATTTATGCATGTCTTTTGAATGCCCATCCAACCGCGGGGAGGACATGCAGACTCCACACAGAAGGCCCTCCCGGCACTCCAGCCAAGAATCGAACGGGAGAACCTCTTACTGTGAGGCAACAATGCTACCGCTGCACCACCGCGGCATACATATTAATATATTAATAATATTTAGTAATGTTGGTAAATCAGTGGTTTACCAGATAACACACTTGCTTTGATATCAAATGTTTAAGAAGAGTTGGTGTCTGCTCCTATTTGCTTGCTATAAAGCCTAAAAGCAAATAACAAAAACGTACCAAATTACCCAAATAGATAATTAGTCCCGGTCTGTTCAGACCTAAAAGCGACTGTGCAGTCCAAGAAACAAATAACATTACCCTGTACAGTAAATAACAAAGTCGCCAGACATATAGAGAATGCAGTTAACACTAATATTACCAATATCGAAGATGTACACAATATAGTTAGCAATGTAAGGAGCACGGTTGATGATCAAGAATGTTTAATTAGATCAAATGTTGGCACATTATCTGAACAGTTAAATAGGAATCCTATATCATTGGAACAGGTGATAGAGCCACAGGTTGTTCGAAGTAAAATCAGAACGCAACATGTGGTTAATAAAGAAGGTGAGCTATCACGCCCTTTACCCATAGTAGAACAACACCAGAAGGGGAGGGAACGGTCTATGAGCAGGGGCAGACAAAGACGATCTGAAGGAACCAACTATCAAAAAGATGTGGGAAAAACTGACTTAGTATACAATCTGTCGAACAGACCATTGGATAGATATGATGTAGAAGTCTTGAATAAAGGTCTCACTTTTATTCCTTCTAAAAAGAGCTCAATCTCTGATTGCATTCTTGATTTAAAACTTTTTACCAGAAATTTACAGTTAAAAGTTATGTTTGCTAACAAAGCATCCACTCACACTTCAGTATGCTTCAAGAAACCTAGTCTCATGGTACCTACTTTACATCCTATTTTAGAGGTATTCAGTAGAGCAGTAGAGAATGAATTTTATTCCATGCAAGGAACTAGTACTAGCAACAAAAGAAATAATCTGTCTTATAGGCAGGTACAAGCACTAAAAGGCCTTATGTCAGATAATAACATATCAATCAAACCAGCGGACAAAGGGGGTCCTATAGTCATTTTTAATAGAATAGACTATGAAAGAAGGATGTTAGAGTTATTGAATGATGCTGATCACTACCAGGTTTTATCCAAATCAGAAGTCATGAGCATCATAGTCAATGTTTATGTCAATCTTGAAGACATGTACAAATTATGTCTAATGGACTACCAACTTTATAACTTTTTATTAATAGAAGAACCTGTAACACCTATCATTAAAGGCCTTCCTAAAATCCACAAGAATGCACTCGACCCACCCATGAGACCCATTGTCTCTGGACGTGGCTGGGTCACTGAGAATATATCTTATTATATAGAAAAACAGTTACATCCTTTGTTAGAAAAGCATCATATAATATTGAAGGATTCCAAAGACTTTTTGTTGGATTTCTATGAAGCAACTAAGCATCAACAGGATAATTTGAATTTGTTGCTAGTGACCATGGATGTGAAATCATTGTTCACCAAGATTCCGAATGGTTTGGGATTAGAATTTTTACATAGTTATCTAATGACACACTCAGGTTTAACCCTGACTAAAGTAGATTTTATATGTACCCTGCTGGAGCTTGTTTTGGATAGTAATGTCTTCTTATTCGGGGAGTCATTTTATTTGCTATGGGCACACCCTGTACCAACAGCAAGAAAACATGCTGTTTAAATTGAGAAGTTACACAGAACATGTAATTTTTTACAAACGTTTTGTGGACGATCTTTTTTTCTTATGGCAGGGTAGCATTGATGATTTGCTTATTTTTGAAAGAGAGGTGAATCAGTTAGTACATTTTCTTAGTTTCACAATGGAATATTCATCACATAACATTTCTTTTTTGGATATTCAGATTTGGCGATTACCTTGTGGCATTTTTAACACAGGTATGCACAGGAAGCCCTGTCACAGGAACAGTTTATTATGCAGAGATAGTATGCATCCCCCTCATGTATTCAGGAATATTTTAAAAGGCCAGGGAATGAGAATTTCAAGGTTAAATTCAAGCCCTGCTATCTTTAAAAATGAGATGGATGCTTTAGTGACTAGGTTCGAAAATAGGAATTATAAAACAGATGAAATTAATGGTACATTAAACAAAGTTCTGGAACTAAGACAAGGAAATGCAGTCCCTATTTTTTCAGACAAGGGTTTAAGTGAATATAGATCTAGCAGCAAACCAACTACCAATGAAGAGAAAAATATCATTAGATATACAGTTTATTACACTCAAGATACTAATATAATTAGACAATGCATTATCAAACATTGGGATATTCTCAGGTTGGACCCAGAGATTTCATAGTTTATAGAGGAACATCCATGTTTTGCATATAAAAATAAGAAAAACCTACATAAATTACTTTGCTGCTCTGATTATACAACTATAGAAACATGCTGTGAGTTTCTAGGTACCAATCCATGTAACAATTGCAATTTTGCACTTATATATCCAATCTTTTTGTTTTTGTGCACCCAGTCACGGGAGAAATGTTTAATATAAAAGTAAATGCCAACTGTGCATCCAAACATTTGATTTATCTAGCGCAATGTGTCTCCTGTACGTCCTTTTACATTGGAAAAACGGACAGAATGTTGAAGGAACGTATCAGGGAACACCTCTACCAAATACGAATAAAATCACAAGTAAATGCCTTGTCGAAGCATATACTAAGTAGTGATAGTACACACAGTTTTATCTTCTCTGTCTTACAAGTTTTACAACCCAGTATAAGAGGGGGTGACATAAAAAACACAACGGAGTCAGTGGAAGCCCAGTGGATTATAAAGACCAGAGCACATTGTGCCCCAGGGCTGAATGACAGGGTTCCGTTGAAACCCATGTTAAAAAATAGGAGAAGTAGACCGTGTTGAGTGATACTTTGACATTTTTGATGTTTCATTGCAAATCTGATATTGTGTTACACATACACTCAAGCTTACGCTTTTAGACATATCCTCATATTATATTCTTGTTTTTTCTATAAATACATAGCACCACAGGTTTACTTAAAAAAATTTTTATGTGCCAAAATGTATTTGTCATATATGTATTAAATCTATTTTTATATATATACACACACTACATTTATTTTCATATATTCACATGAATATTTTAATATACGTATATATATTAATATCTATTTTGATATTATATTATATTTATTTTTACATATAAATATTTTTATATTATATTTTTCATGATTTTTTAAGATAATATATTTTTAGATTAATTCATGATAGGTCATACTCTGCATTATGATGCTTTTATACATGTATACATTTATGTCATTTATATTGTTTATATAAAATTTTCTTGCAACTAATAAATATATGTTTATATGTTTATATATTTGTTGATGAAGATTTTGTATACCTCTTTAAGAGGCTAATTTGCTCTGGTTGTTAAGCCAAAATGAACTGAGTATAAAAAGGGTATGCTTTGTAAATGTAAAAGTATTGGTTTGAAAAAGCACTTGTTGCGAAAGCGCTTACCATTATTTAACTTGTGGATCCAATAAATCAACTTTTATCTCCATCTGGTGTCGCTTGATATTGTATACTACTTGACTGAAGAGTCGTTTACACTACTGTGTTATTTGATTACCCAGTTATTTGTTTCTTGGACTGCACAGTCGCTTTTAGGTCTGAACAGACCGGGACTAATTATCTATTTGGGTAATTTGGTACGTTTTTGTTATTTGCTTTTAGGCTTTATAGCAGACACCAACTCTTCTTAAACATTTGATATACTCTGGCTTTAATACAGCTGGTGTCATTTCCGACAAGGTGTGTGGCAGGCTTTATTTTTATTCTTGCGATCACACTTGCTTTGATGTTCTTGAAGATCAGAAAGCTATAGGTTCTATTCCCAGGCAAGGTGCTTGGATACATTTTATAAAAATTATAATAAAGTGCAGTTTGTGGTATTTGGGGTGATGCACTTCTGAAATGCCATCCTTCATATAAGATGTTAAACTGAAATTCCATCTACCTGAGTTTGGTGGTAGCTTAGGTGTATTTTAAAATTCCATGGCACTTGCCAAAAAGACTAGGTCCAGGGGAAACAATCAGCTTTGGGTACCCAGTGACTGAGGAGGAGCTCCAGGAACAGCTGATGGTCAACTGTAAGAGAAGCATAAACAGGTAATAACTAACAAAAAGCAGAGGCCGTTTTATTAAAAGAAGATGACAATAATAGGTAGGAAACAATTCCTTTTACTTTATATCTTCCATAAAGAAACAAAAAGAAATACAATCTAGCAGTAGCTCCATAATAACGATAATAAACATTTCACTTAAATCTGACATTGTTTTCTTTCACTCTTCCCTTCTACTGTAACATATAACCTGCAATTTATTTATTTAATAGTTTCTCCCATACCTCACTCTTTAATAGTTACTAAACTGGCTCACCAGCTTTCTTCAGATTATATTAGAATACTAACAGTGAAATTCCCTATTGCTATGTCTGCTAAATAATTAACTCTAAACTCAGTAGTTAGTTTTGCCATAATCATCTTACCCTTTTACAATCATGAAAACATTTTCTTCTCCTCTCCTCCATAATTTTCTTTCTATTTTAAAAACTAATAAACTGACCAAAGTGAGGGGGTTGCCTCTGTAACAGAATGTATTGACAAATATCCCCTCAGTGTTGTCTCTTCCTACACTCAGTCGTTATCTTCTTTCATAGAGCAGGTATGTGTCATATGTTATTACATTTCTATTTGTTCAAAGACTGTATATAACAGTGAAAAGAATTTGGAGTGTGTTATATTTGTAACAATTTCACTCAGTTTCAGATAACCTGTGTGTGTGTGTGTGTGTGTGTGTGTGTGTGTGTGTGTGTGTGTGTATGTGTATATATATATATATATATATATATATATATATATATATATATATATATATATATATGTCAACTTTTAAATGTTGAAATGCTGAAATCTCAACTTTTAAAAGAATGCAGTCAAAACATCGAGATTTTGGAAACTTGTCATTTAAAAGTGAAAAAATAAATAAACTAAAACAAACAGTTTGTAGGGGTCAAGCCCCCCTGCACCCCCACACCCCCCACTTAAATATATCAACTCCGAGATCGCGCTACAGTGAAGAGAATGGTAAGTGCAACAGGAGCATTACCGTTCTCTTCACTGTAGCACGATCTCAGAGTTGGTATATTTAAGTAGGCGGGGTGTGGGGGGTGCATGGGGGGCTTGACCCCTGCTAACACTTTATTTCAAATCTCTGCCCCCCCCCCCCTTTTAAATGTCGAGATTCTGAAATCTCGATGTTTTGGGTATGGTCTTTTAAAAGTCGAGATTTCTTCACTTTGACATTTAAACGTGGACCTATATATATATATATATATATATATATATATATATATATATATATATATATATATATATATAAATTCCTATTACAAGAATGAAAGTTCACTACTTCGAACTTGTAATAGGAAGCCTCACTTCTGCGAAAGTTCACTTTAATGAAAGTGAACTTTTGCGTAAGTGGACTTCACCAAAAACACTGCAGCACAGTGGAGGACATAAAAACAAGCTATGTCCTCCACTATGGTGAGATAGTCCCAGACCATAGGGTTAGGGTACGGGTTAGGGTAAGGGGATAGTTAATAAAGCTATCCCCTTACCCTAACCCATGCCCTAACCCTAAGGTTCATGACAATATCGCACCATAGTGGAAGACATTGCTATGTCCTTCACTGCGCTGCAGTTGTCACAGACCTTAGGGTTAAGGCATGGGTCATGGTAAGAGGATAGCCCATAGGGCTACAATTTGGATTGCAGTTTTGCCCAGAGTTAGTTGCACTTGGATAACCTCGGCTTGCATTATGCTGAGCAACTAGCCTGGAGGTGTGGATATCCTTAATGAATATGGACACACCTCCGCCTTTGGTGTTCCGGTCCAGGTTACATGGCTGAAAAGTGTGCTCACTACATCTACATACAAGTTTACTGAGACTTTGTCATTGTTTCATGTAGGCATAGTTATCACAAGGAACCTTGACACGTATTAACTTTAATCAGTTAAATACATGCCTGCTCCGTGAAATAGTAGGACTCCTTCCTAAGCTGGCCACTGTTTCCTTTTGTTTGACCAGTAGACTATACTGCATATGCCAGGTATTTAGTCTCAGGAGATGACAGCAAATCCTGATTTACTTCCATTTCTTTGTTAATTGATTTGTTCTGGCTGTAGAGTGATTGCACTCGGTTATAAATTGAAATATAAATTGACTTGAAGGCAGATTCCCAAACTCTGTTAAACTCTCTTATATCATCCCTCTTCACAAAGGTGAGTTCTCAAACTACAGGCCAATTGCCCTCCTCCCTCAAATAGCCAACATTCTTGAAAAATGCACACACAGGCAACTCATTGACTATCTACTAAGCAATAATTTCCTTTCTGTATCTCAGTGTGGCTTCAGACCTAAACACAGTACAACCACTGCCCTTGTTAGTTTTACAAACTCAGTCAACCAGCTTAGAAATGACAACCAGCTTGTCTTGTCTATCTTTCTTGATATGTCTAAGGCCTTTGATACAGTATCCCACTAAAAGCTACTGAATGAGCTAGCTTTCTTAAACCTAACCCAGCCAGCTCTCTTCTGGTTTCTCAGCTACTTAACTAACCACCAACAGGCAGTTAAGTGGCAAAATGAACTCACCACCCTATTACTGGTCTCAGTAGGAGTACCCCAAAGCTCAATTCTCAATCCATTGCTCCTCACCATATTCACCAATGGACTCAGCACAGCCACCCAGCATGCAACCATTGTTCAATATGCAAACAACTCCTCCCTCATATGTTCAGCTCCCTCCCTACCTGAACTCCTACAAATAACCCAACAATCTTTCCAAGACATTGAAAAATACCTCTCAGACTCTCAACTCATAGTCATGCCAAATAAAACAAAGCTTATGTTCTTCACTAATAGCAAAGATCCTGATAACTCTCCCCCTTCACCATCTACTCAGCCAGTGAAACTAAAATTTAACCTGTCCAGCACACAAAACTCCTTGGAGTCACAACTGACAACAACCTAAAATTTGACAAATGTCTCACTCTAATTATCAAAAAGGTCCACATTAAGCTAGACTCACTATACAGAGTCAAGCCATACCTAACTGAGGCCACTAGACATTCCATAGCTAGGAGTCATCTACTCTCTACCCCTCTATATGCTTCACCAATATTCATTAATTTTAGAAAATCAGATTTAAGCAAACTGGAGTCCTGCTATAACAAAATCGCAAGATTTCCTACTAACCTCCCATACCAATCACATCACTGCATAGCACTTCATAAAATAAATTGGACTGAACTACCCAATCTCCTATCCCTCAACCAACTAACTTTCATTTATTCCATCTTCCACCATCTAGAGAACTGTCCAACAGTCAAGGGCTCAGTGCAGCCTTACTCAAATGGCAGGCAACTAAGATCCTCCAACAATCTACTACTCAAAGTAACTAAATCTAATAATTGTTATGGTAACTCTCTAGTTTTCCAACAAAAATGTAAGTTCTGGAATTCCATGCCTCAGACAATACTAAATTCTAGCAACACATCCAAATTTAAACTACTACTAAAGGAACATCTAACCCAAAACTGGCTTTGCTCCTGCACTAATCCAGGCTGATCATTCTGTCCTTCCTTGCTCTTACAACCAAAATGTCTCTTCTCTTACTAAATTCTAACATCCAAATTATCCCTTCTGTCACAGAATTCCAATTTCTCTCTAGCTATCTCAAGCTCAGTACTGCTTCTATTTTTACCTACCTATCTCAAGCTTCCTACAGTTTCATTATATTCCCTCCTCCTTGTACTTCCCCTCAATATTGCTTTAGCTATCACTGTTTAGAACAAATAATACTAGCATAGCAACAATCAGCCATATCCTTGTTCATATACCATACATGTATCTCATAAATATTTACCACCAAAACCATAATATTGATCTACTGATCAGTCATTTTTGTATGATGCCTCAAGCTATTTTATGCTAGTTTATTTGTTAGCTTTCTTTTTTATTCACTTTATATTACTCTCTCAATTTTTATTGTTTATGTATAAACTATTTACTACTTATATTTACCAAAGTTATGTATTCTTGATTGTTATCGATTTCTTGTATCGTTTGTAATATGTTTTTGCCATGAAGCTTTTCTCCCCAGGCCTCCACTGAAAAAGGGCCACTGGCCCAGTCAGACATCCCCAGTAAACAAATGTAAAATAAATAAAAATAAATAAATAAAATAATGGATTTATTTTCAACTTTTTTCTTTTCCCCCACAATTTACTTCCAAGTAACTTATTATAAATCCTACCCCAACTCCTACTTACTGAGGTCCATTGCTCTGTCATCTTCCTCAACAGGTAAGATGAATGCAAGGTCTTAGAACAAAACCAAACAGATCATACCCAACTCTCCCTCATCAACCTACCTACATTCTCATCTTAATGGTATCCCAAACTACTGAAAAAAAAAGAACCTCCCCTTTCACCTATATCTATATACTTCCTTAAAAAAGGTTAAAGCAGCTCAGAATAACTCCCTACACATAACAAAACTGCTTTAACTAAATATTTTTCCCTAAATGACTTCCCATATGGTTTGTGTAAATCTTTGATCTCTACAACTTCTTCTTCTTTTGGCTTCTCCCAGTTAGGGGTCACCACAGTGGAAATCTGGTCCACTTATAATTGGCAGTAGATTTTTATGGTGCCGAGGTGCCAGCTCAACGCCCAACCTTCAACGAAGGCACGCCCATTCTACGCATGTCTTTCGAACGCCACTCAACTGCGGGCAGGATATGCAGACTCCACACAGAAGGCACTCCAGCCGAGAATTGAACGGGAGAACCTCTTGCTGTGAGGCGACAACGCTACCACTGCGCCACCGCGGCTTATTCAAATGCCTCTATTCCTAAAATACGTTATTTACCCCCAGTAAAGAATTCATAACATTGGAATATGCCCTTCTGTAAAGCATATATTGACCTCTTCCCTCCCTATACAACATTACTTCTTTCCTTAATTAGTTTCATAGGTGTATACTAGGCTAACAACCACTGGGGCTTTTATAAGCTTAGCCATGCAATCCAAATGTATCTCATGAGTTATTGTAGCAGAGAAGTTATTTTAATGAGTGTATGTTAGTCAGGTTATAATTTAGTGGTTGCCTCTGTCCATCAGAAACATAGGTGTCAGACCAGGGGTGAATTTCCTGTTTCCCATCCACTGGTGCAGGTTCCACTTGAATAGGGTTAGGGAAGGGCTCTGCTTCACATGGATGGAAGCCTATTCCAGAGCATGGGGATTCTCTGAGATACATAGCTATCCTTCCAACATGTCTTATTTAAATCGCAAGCAAAGTTTAAATCCTTAGATCTAATAGTTCTGGAGCTGTTTGCTTTGCAGATATGCAAAACGTCCATCAGAGTGGAATCCAAAAATGCCTTGTAGCCAGGCATAAATCACCTCTCAGCAGTCTGTAGGAGAATAGAGATAGGGCTTTGAGGTGATCTGCAGAAGACATTGTGTTTGCATGCTGTATTCTTTTTGTGAGGAACCTTTGTCAACATTCCAGTTGCTGCATATGACTGGTCAGGTACAAACAGAAGGGGGCATTAAACTCAATGATGGGTCTGATGAAGGCTGATTAACACAGTGGCACAGTGACTTCGCTGGACCTAGATGTCATGCCCTTTCTTATAAGAAGAGCTACGCAGAATGATTTGCTTACTACCTGAGAAACATGTTGGTCAAAATCCAGGCTACTATCTACATATGTCCTCAAATCCCTGACTACTGTGTTTATATTAGGGATGTTTTATCAATGAGTTAGTTGCCCTGGGTGGCCAACATCCCAAAAGGTACTATTATGCATTTCTGGTATTGAGTTTTAAGCTGTGGTTTTGGCACCAGTCGTTTGTCTGTGTTACACCTCCCTGTAAGATGTTAGAATGATTGCAAGCTAGGAGTAATCCTAGCTTGCAATCATCTGCAAACTTAGTAAGCCAGAGGCTCTTAACACTGGCCTTGATTTCCAAAAATAGATGACAAGGAGTAGCAGACCCAGCACAGAGTCCTGGGGGACTCCACTGCTGACCATCCTCTTTGTGGAGGTGGTCTCAGTGATTCTAACTTCCTGGGTCCTGTCTGTGAGCCAGCTGGCAATCCAGTGCATTACAAAGGGGTTTATGCACAATTCCATGTGTTTACTTATGATACCTGAGGGGGGAATTATATCAAATGCCTTAGTTAGGTCAAGATAGGCAGTATGCACCATTCTGCCCTCATCCATTGCCTTGCTGGCCTATTCAAAAAAATCCTACCAGGTTCAGTAGGCATTACCTGCCTTTGATAAAACTAAACTGGGTTTGGTTAGTGTTTGAAGGTTCCCTTTGTCATTGTTAATCCATCCATCCATCCACAACCCCTATTTCTCATTTTTGCACATGGATTGGGATGCCACTTCAACTGTAACAATCATCTAGAGCCAAAGTTCACACCACCGGGTGGCTAGCCATTTCCATGATAATTCTTTCCATGGCTTTGCATATGAGACTAGACAGGCTAATGGATCTATAGTTCCCTGGATTTGTTGATGGTCCACTGTTGTGCAGAGGGATGACCACTGCAGTCCTCCATTCACATGGTGTGAAGATTATGTGGAGACTATGGTTAAATAATGACTCCAGTTGCCCTGACAGGTCATATATCAGGTTATTTATGAGGCATCCTGGGATATTATTGGGGCCCGTCAAAGCTGTATTGTTGCCTTACAGAGCACATCTAAAACCTACCCCCCATTGAGAGTTAGAGGGGATATGTTAGGAGGTATTTCCTGGGGGGGTTGGGGGTAAGAGAGGGGTAAAGTTGGAGCTGAATTTGTCAGACAGAAGATTTGCTGTATCTTCTGGTTCCATGAAAGGGTCACCACTTACTAACAGTTCAGCACACAGTTGTGTACTGCCTGTGAGGTTTCAGACAGAGCCAATAAAGATGCTATGGTTGTCCTTGGCCTGGGATGCTATCTTTTCCTCAAAATTTGCTTCGATGGACAACATTTCTCCTTATAGTTGTTTATTCAGTTTGATGAGAGAGTTTTTATTATCTTTTTTGGTGTTACACTTCCTAATTTTAGCTTTAACTTTTTTCTTTTGTTGAGCAATCTGCTGAATTTTGGATTCCACCAGGGTGTTTTTTTTTTTTTTTTACTTAGTTTGGGTCTTACTTCTGCTAGGTACGGGAGCTTCAGTGCAGTCATTGACATGATTGTACAGAGCTTCTGTGAATAATCCCACATAGGCTGCTGTATTGTCTGGGTTTGGAGGGGCTGGAAATTTTGAGAGATTATTACTTTACAAAACGTAGTTTGCTTTGGAGTAGTAGGGTTATAGAACTGATTCTTATTTTGAGGGATACTGATTTGTGGTCTGACCTTGACAGAGAAGACACAACTCTACAGGATGTGCAGTGTTCTCCCATATTTATGAGTACTAAGTGCAGTATGTTTGCACCTCTAATAGACGTATGCACTAACTGGGCCAAGGTATTTGTGTTTACAAAGTCTGGGAATCTCTGCAGCTACAAATTTGGAGTCTTGTAGAGTTCCCAGTTTATAGAGAGATAATTAAAGTCCCAAGTGAGTATGGTATTTGAATCCTAGGTGCCTCCAATAAGTCTGTCTAACTATGAGCTATGAGTTTCATGAAACACAGAAAATGACAGGGTGACATATATATTGCTATGATATAATATGGGACTTTGTCTAAACTCAGTACTACCCCTTTTAACAAGTTCTTAAGCCATACAATAGCCAATAAACCTATATGAGAGCTATGCATTTACCGTAGCAATACAGCTACAAGAGAAGTCCATACTAAGAAACAGAAAGACATGGTTAGCAGGCTTTAGGACAGCTTGACACGCAAAACCCTCTAAGGCTATCTTTACTCTTTCCCTATCACGGAATGCACTGCAGTGCCATTCTTTTGCAGTTCTGCTGTGAGCTACACAAAGCAGAAAAAATGTTTGCTATCATGTCTCTAGACCTACAGCACTGGAGGTGGGAGATTGACAGAATGAACATGGATATGTTACTGAAAATGCACCAGCTCTTCCTGATCTATTGTCTTGGTAAGTGCATAACTTTTGAATGTAAGTGGAGGTCCACTCTCATAAATGTTAGCACAGAACCCAAAGCAAATCCTATTAGGCAGTTTCCTATATGAGGCCTTATCCCTTATAACATATTGTCAAAGAAGCCCTGGATATGAATATTACATTCAGTTTTTAGTACCTTGCAAACATCTTGAAAGAAGTTCAAGTACCTGCTTCACAAATATCATTATAGCTGCATTGTAGAAAAAAATACACTAGTAAAATAAGCCATTGGATTAAGGGGAAACTGCATATTGGAACTTTTACAACAAAAAATTAATGCAATCTGTGAGATATTTGGGTAGGATAATCTTTGATATTTTACACCCAAGTTTTTAGTTAAAGAAATAAATGAAGGGTTTGAATTTTACTGTGTCAGACTTAGTCTTTTATAGATATAACATGTCATCTGCTGGTGTATCTTCATGGCTAACATATTGGTGAAAATTCTATGCTTTAGCAACTATAGGCATAAGAAATGTACTGGTACAGAACTGGAGTCAGTACTAGGTGACCTAGGCAGTTGCCTAGGGCTCAAGGCTGACTGCGGTCCTGGCCAACAGTAACAATATTAATTAAAAAGAAAACGTTTCCAATAAACATATTAAAAAACAGAATACTGCTTGACTTAAAGATCAATCGGCAACATGATACTGCTGGACTACCCAAACAGGTATACAAATCATATCCAAAACACATCCAATATACTGACTCACAAAAAACACTATGTAATCTTCATGAAAGGAAGAAACAGGAACAAAGTAAGTGATGAATGATTTATTCTTAATTTAATAGTGTTTTTTTCATGAGCAAAAGAGTTGACAAGTTAATGATTCATGTAATGGGGGGGGGTTGATTGATGAGGCTGATGAGTGGCTTAACATGAGTATATATGATATGAAAGCATATTTTCAATGTTCCGAAGCTGAAAGTGAACATGATCGGTGTATCGATGCTAATTGTGGTTCTATCATTGTTAAAAATTAACCCGTGGGGGGGGGTTCTTACTGGGTATGGTTGTTTGGCTTTATCTGATTTACCTTCTGATCACATGTTCATGAATCCTAAGTTCACCAATGCCATTAATATTTTTGAGAATACTGTATGCAATATGATTGAATGAAAATTTGGTTGCTTTTTGAAACATTTTGACTCTTATAATCTTAGTAAGAATGAATGGTTAGCACTACACAGGGGCTTGCATTCTAAATTTTTGTAAAGTTGTTTTGAAACCTGCTGACAAAGGGGGCAACTGGGTAGTGATGGACAGGATGCAGTATGATGAAATGGTTCATCAGAGTTGTTTGAAGGTAACTATTATAGCAAGTTACCAAATAATCCTGTTAAGATAATCCTGTTAATTTTTTTTCAGAAGAGTTGGTTGAGATTCTGGAGCGAGGAGAGAGATTAGGTTTTCTGAAATCTAAGGACGTCAGAAAATTAATTATTAAGGAACCCAGGGACCCATACTTATATGCTATCCCTAAAGTGCATAAGAGTTTAACTAATCCACCAGGGGGGAGACCAATTATTTCAGGAGTAGGCTCTTTTTTAGAATATGTCAACCTTCTTTTGGATTTGCATTTCAAGAAGTATTTAACTATGATTCCTTCCCACATTAAGAACATTAGTGAGGTTTGTAGGGATTTGTGTAATCTAGAGTGGAAACCTGATTATTTTTGGGCAACGGTGGACATAAGATCCTTGTATACTAATATAGAAAATAGATAGGGCATGGAAGTTGTAGCCAGAGTCTTAGGAGAGGGACCCAGGTCATCTTTTGGTGGTTTTGGAATTTTGTTTAATGTACAACTATTTCAGATGGAAGAATGAATTTTATTTACAAAGGAAGGGGACAGCTATGGGGCCAGCGTTTACCCCCTCATATACCATAATATACATGGGAGACTTTGAGAGACAGTTCATGATGTTGGATGAATATAAGAGATACATTGATGACTTGATTTTCATCTGTAAGGGAGCTCAAACTAAATTTTTGGGCATTATGCAAATACTCAATATGAACCCTCATGGTATGAAGTTCACCTGGGATGTCAGGATGGACAGTATTCCATTCTTGGACGTTGAATTTTATGTTGATGGTAACTTGAAAGTTCAGCACAAACCTTTTAGGAAGCCAACAGCTGTTAACAGCTTCTTGCATGCGAATAGCATGCATCCCCCCCATTTCACTGAATCACTTCCATATGGGGAATTTAAAGAATTTTGAATAACACTTCTGAGGAGCAATGTAGAGACAGATACCTGAATGAGGTCATGAATGTTTGTCAGTTGGAGGGCATGCAGGTAGTACTTTAGTAAGGGCAAGACAGAGGCCACAGGATGAAGGTCATTGCAGGACCAGTCAAATGGTAAATAAGACTCACTCTGAATGCCCTGATAAGCTGTTCTTTGTGACAAAATACTCCAAATTCTTCCCTATTTTGGAGAAAATTGTTAGACAGATGTGGAGTATTGTTTGTGAGGATGGCTCTGTTGGGTTTCCATTCCCTAAACACATTATGATCTCTCATATAGGAGGTATAATAATCTGAAGGAATTATTGAACAAAAACACTTTTAATGTGACAGTGGGGGGTATGGTGGGCACTTATTAATGCAAGAGTGTGTGCAATCAAATTAAGGATTTGAACAGACATAAAATAAATGGAAAATTATATGTGGCTAAGGAATTTTATAATTGCAACTCTTGTGGTGTTATTTATATCACTGGGTGTAGTTGTAGTTGCACATGCTGGTATATAGGTCAGACTACAAGGAGGGTGAAAGTGCAAATTTTGAAGCACTTGGGCTACATAAGAAGACAGAGGTTAGAAAGTCCAGTAGCCACCCATTTCATAGATAAACATCAGGGTCATCTGGTAGTCCATTTTTTAGTGTTCTAGCACGTCTATCAGCAAATGTAAATAACTTTAAAAGGGAGCTCAACAAACTTGAATGTAGAATGATAATTAATTTTCATACATTATTTCTGAATGGTATGAACCTGGATAGTAATGTTACCCTGTAAATTTGATATTTATAATTTTTGTATTAATATATATTTACACACTTGATTCCGGGCACGCTATGTTGGAGGCGCTTCATTAATCATTTAATTTGTTGAATTAATTATTCAATTTAACTCTTTAATGATTTAATTAGTGAAGTGCTGAATGTTTAATTGGGGTTACCTGGAGTATAAAAGGAAGTGACTTTTTGACATCAATATCCCTTGAAGGCGAAAGGTTGAGGTACCAGAAGCTGTTGAAGAATAAATCATTCATCACTTACTTTGTTCCTGTTTGTTCCTTTCATGAAGATTATATAGTGTTTTTTTGTCAGGTATACAAATCAAACAGATGATTTCCTGCTTCATGTGCCAGTTCCAGTGTCATTGGCTTAGCATTTGTGACTGGTAGTGGCACAACAATTGAGAAACATCCAAGAACTGGTGTGAGATTTTAACTCTGGCATGAAGCACATTTTGAAAAGCAGGCCAGACCTTTGGCACAAGATGATCTGAACAGGTAACTGTGTTAGTAACACAATGGGAAATATGGTGAACAGGTAGTGTGTGTTTTTTTTTTTATCCATAAGTAAGATTTCGGTTAGTTGCCTTTTGACCATCTTAAGCCTAGCCAATTCCCCTGAAAGGTGAGAGCCAACCTCTGTACCTCATGTCTGTGAGGTTAATACCTTAACCATTGTGCCAACTCCTCCTTTTTTTAAGCAGGGACCAAAACAAGCAAGTAGCTTTGTTGCCATTTTTTAAGCAGGGACATAACTTAGCAATACAGCAAGTAATTTATGTTCGTTTTTCTGCAGCAAGAATCAAAAATTAGCAAGTACTGCGTGTTTTTATTTAGCACTAGGAAAAAAAACAGAGCGAGTAGCATACTTTTCATTTTGCTGAGCCATTAGGGAAAGTGCAGCATGTGCTCCTTTTTGTTGTGCATGCACAAAAAATGACCCAATCAGAGAACCCTGTTTAGTTAAGGGACTTGTCAGAATCAAACTCTCTACATTAAGTGCAGGAGACAAGAGCCTTAATTTTCCTCACCAACTGCCAGATCTCCATTAATGTTTTTTTTTTTTCTTTGGTATATAACTGAGGATTGCAGTCAGTCAATACATGTTGATACAAAACCTCTTCCATTAACGTGGTAAGTGATTTAGAGTAGTCTGTTTTTATCTGTGTCCAGTTTTGCAGCACATCTCTGATTTTGCCATATATTTATGCCCTGACCTTGAGCAAGTCACTTAATTACATAGTGTTTGAGGCAATTAGAAACTTGGGTTATGCTTCTTAATGGTCCCCTGTACGGCAAACCTAGTAACTAGCTATGCAAAAGGGTAGTTATAGTATAAAGGAAGAAAATTGATTGTACCAAACAGGAGCATCATCATATGAGTTGTGTTTGCCGGATGTGATCCTTGGTTTCTTTAATGTTGACAGTGTGTTTGTATATTACTTAGCTATGAATAAATTGGACAACATGCAGTCTGTAATGTTAAAATATTAACTATGAATACATTTTTAATTTAGCTTGCTTTTTTTCTGCAGAGACAGGTGTGAAATGCATTGTTTGTCTATTGATTAGTGCAGATGAGTAAGGCTATGAGCTATTCGATGCTTCATGTAGTATAGGGTTTGAGTCCCTCGACCTTCATTTGCCTTCTATGTGACTCTTCCAAGTGAATTCACCAGACAGTACTCTTGGGCTGCTCCTGAAAAAGAACACATATCCAGTTGTCTGTCCCAGGCTGTTAGCAAATGTGTTATGCATTTGTCTTTTGAATTCCTGCACACTTCACATAGATACTTATTAGTACTTCACTATATGCTATTTGATTATGAATCATAACATGTCTCATAGTTTAATGGGTTGCCAGCTGCTTTGTTTCAAGTTTGTTTTCAGTGTGAGAGTGCTTTGCTTTGTTTAGAAAATGACAGTTTTTTTTCTGTATAATTTAAAATAAAAGTTTTAAATTAAATTCATATCTCCATGATAACTGAAAAGTAAGGACTGAAATATTATGCAGATCAACATGTCTGAATCATGTTTATGGTAACAGAAAACAGCTAAGTAAAGGGATATTTG
The DNA here is from genome assembly GCF_019279795.1 of Protopterus annectens. Classification (NCBI taxonomy): domain Eukaryota; kingdom Metazoa; phylum Chordata; order Ceratodontiformes; family Protopteridae; genus Protopterus; species Protopterus annectens. The sequence continues at coordinate 1,554,946,769 of NC_056744.1, forward strand.
CTATATACAATAATGCTACAGCATTTATTTTGTCTAATAGTTTGTCTTTATTCATTGTACTAAAGAATGAATTAATTCACTAATAGACTTGGATTATGTAATATAGTCTAAACATGTTTCATTTTAGTAGTCATCTAAAAATGTTGCATTTTAGTAATATATGTTTGTAGTACTTCTTTACAGCGTCCAGCAACTGCAAGGGGATGACATGTTATACAGTCTGCATTATTTGGAGTGATGAACAGAACTGTCTCATCCTCAACATCCATTATGTAGTTATTTTTGTATATTACTGTGATACAGTCCTCTGTACAACATCAGATTGTTGAGGAATTCTATATTTAATTAAAAACTGTTACTCTGGCAGTTAGCGCATAGGACTAAAACTCTTACTTGTTAATGAGACGTTTACTTTGGCAAGGGTGCAGAGATGGAATCACCCCCCCCCCCCTTCATTTACCTACTGTGTGACATTGAGCAAGTCATTAAACCAGACAGTGCTTATTAGCAGTTTGGAATTTGGGAATGGCTCCTTAATGGTCATCAGGACTGCATGCCTAGTAGATCTAAGCTTTTGTCATTGTTTGCCAGTCATTCCCTACTGCATAACTAATCTAGTTCAGGAAATGTTATGACAATATCACTACCACATCATTTTTTAATGCAATATAGGCAATTTGTTCTTCAAGGGCATCAGGCACTGCATGAAGCACTGAAATGCTAAACTGTTGCCAGCAGCAGCTTCTACATTAGTAATAGTTCTCTTTCATGTGAAATTATTTAGAGGACTTACCTCTGCAGAGATTGTGCATACTGACTTAGCGTGTATTATCAAGTAGTTAATATTTCTTATGCTCGCACATACTCTTCTGTTCAAACTACGGTACACGTGACTGGATCTTATGATGTGATGTTAGTGATCTTTATACAATTTCATGTCATTCATTCAAAGCTGCCAATAAACTACATGCAATTTATTTCTTCGTGGCAATAAAGGATGTACACAGTCAACAAAGTGGCTATAATTGCTGGTGAGGGTGGACAGCTCTCTGTGGATGAAAGCTCCTTATGCTCTTTTCATCTGGTCATTTTTAAACCATTTTAATATGGCTTTGCAATACTAGTGTGTGTGTGTGTGTGTGTGTGTGTGTGTGTGTGTGTGAATTAAGTTGGAATACCTTGGTTACTGTGCGCTTTTGTGAAACAAATTTGAAATATGTGACTTTGGTCATTGTTATTGTTAATTTTTTTGACAAAGAGATCTGAGAAGGATGCAGTCAACAATGGATTTGGGGGATGTCTGTGGATAAAAATGACTGACCTTGCTGAGCTGATACAGTTAAAAGGTCATTTGTCTTTGCAGGAATAGTATGCATTTATGTAAAACATATTGGAATACTTTACTATGGTCCTTTTTATCACAATCAGGCATGTATTGTGCAAACAGTCAATGAAGTCACCCTAATTGCTGAGTATGGATATTGGTGGATTACCGTGATAGCAGTATGTGTGGACTTTTACTATTGAAATATTATAAAATGGGAACTTTTGCCATTATTAGTTCATACATTTTGTTTCACTGCTTATTAGAAAACACATTCAAAACTTGAAATTTAAACTTCACTGTAACAAGTGTTGTTGTTTTAAAAAAGGTAAATCAAATTACACATGCATGCATTTATGCATGCTCCTAAAATGTGTGCAGGGGATCATGGTTTAAAAACAGGCCGGGACCAGAGGTACATTTAATGTGTCACTGGCTAGTTGAATTTTCACTGAATGTAAGTTTCAATGGATGGGAAGTTTACTGTTACTCATGCCAAGTCTGTTTCCAATCTGAAAATGCCTGTTTTAAATCTAAATCTTTGTAATCAGTGTAAACGTAAAGAAAAGGGCATGCACACTGACAGGTATGAACAATAGTAACAGGGTAAAGACAGACGAGTAATAAGAAGCTGGAATGGCTGTGGTAGGGGTGTCCATTACCCTCACTGCGGTCTCATTTGACCATGTTCTGGCTCTCTGCTGGTATGGAGGGAAACTCTGTGCTTGTGTAAAAATAAATAAGGAGGAATCAATGGGTAAGGTCTGCAGTTCAATTGATCCATTTGACCCTGTAAAAATGGGAGTGTCAGTAGGGGTAGAGTTAACATTCTGTTTTTATGCATTTATTCTTAAGGGAACAGAAGCACATCTCAAGAATATCACGAATGCTGCCAATGATAAGGCAATGACATCGCCCTGGGATTTGGGTGAACCCCAGGCTAGGTTACAGGCGGTTATACAGGTACACACAGATAAGAAATGTTTTGGATGGGTTCAGAACAACATTTCTGAGGCTTAGTGGATGTAGCTGATCAATTTGTTTCGGTATTATGTTTAGTACGTAGTACTAATGAAAGTGAGCTTGCATCAGAGCAGCATGCAGTTATCATTCAGGACTTTTTGGGGAAGTTTGAAAAGGCGAACGAGATTAAAATTCATGAATGTGAAAAAGCAAAAATGTTAAGGAAAACTGCCACTTTGATATTACAGCAGCATCATCTATTATCTAGTAAGTCATATTGACACCTTAAGGTTTCTTTCTATCATTAAACTTTCCAGAAAGGGAGAAAATCTAGATATCACTTAGGAAATACACATTCTTGACGCTATGCCTGACATGTGGAAGGCCATACTGAAAAAGAATGGCATGGGTTTTATGAAGAGAAGTTAAAATAAAGCAGACAGTTGCAGCAGTGCAAGGGAATTGTCATTCATAAATGATTGTGCGGAATACCTTGAATACTATGCACATTCCAGGGCATACCCATTAATTCTCCCACAATACTGACAGCTTCAGAAGTGGAAGAGTGGGTAGAAAGAGCAATTTAGCTATTGCAGGGAATGAAGAATCATGGCAGTCAGCAGATCTTATCTGAAAATTATATTGCTTAAATAAGCCCTGCATGATGGGTTAGAACCCCCTCTGTCCTTTATCCATGGGGTTGGATGGGAGGCCATTTATGAGGATTAGGCCAGATAGAAAGAAACTGGGAAAAATATCTCATAGACACAGGGGCATCAGTATCAGTTAGTCTTCATCATAGCTCACAACCTCTTAGCACAAAAAATCTGGATAAGCTGTGATGCCCCTCAACCTCTGGGCCAGTAATCAAGGAGCCTCAATCCTCACTACTGGCTCCTGTGGGGGACATTCACTGGGAGGATAATAGGTGCACACCCAGGATTTCCAGATGCAGCCCTCTGCATCAAGTACAGTCAAGCACAATTTCCCTTAAGAGCACACAGGGAACACAATCAGTCCGGGGCTGATTCCTCTCTCTTTCTATAGATCCCCAATAAGATTCCCCACTGGCACAGATATAGAGTTGAGTCCATAGCTGGGGTTCCAAGCCAAGTCCTCCAACACTCTCTCTGTCCAACCAGTGCATGTCCCTGCCCAAGTAGCTGACACATACACACACTCTTTGAGATTTGATTTGCGCACACACACACACACACACACACACACACACACACACACACACACACACACATACCTGGGAATGTCTGGCACAGGTTTACTAGCTATGTCCCCTCTTGCCCAGACTATAAGGTAGTTATCACTGCCACCAGAACCCCTTACCAGCTACTTTAAGGACCTTAACAAAGGGTATCCAATTTTACTGAGTGAAATTAATATTAATATAAATGGTAGTTTGACCAAGAGTAAGGCTATTAGGAGTCGCCCACACAGTGTCACCAAATAAATATGCAAATCCTCTCTAAACTTAAATATCTCTACAAAGATGAGAGACAATGAAAGGTTTAATATATTTAAAAATAAATACTAAAATAACAAGACAATATTAAATATCTATTCACTGTGACATCAGAGTTCAAAATCACAGGAAATATTTAAAATAACATTAAAGGACAGACACAGACAAATAAAGAAAAATATCTAAACTAAGCTTTACTATATTCTTGACTGAATCTAAGAGAATCACTATTCTCTATTTACTTAATAGACCAAGGCAGATGATGTGGTGAATGGTCCGTCTAGTTGTCAGGCCCAAGACAGAATGCAAAATGCCTAGTCTCACTAAGAGACTTCTCAAAATAATATCTAAAATATTACTTCTGGGATAGCTTGCAAAATGATATCACTCCTGGTCATTTGACTTCTAGTTCCCATGCAAGCCCCCACTGCTAGAAGCTGGTAGGATTTAGCAACTACCTGTAAAAATACACACACAATGACTTTTGCTTAGATCTGTGGCAGGTGCTGGAAGTCATAAAACAATTGCATACCTCCACACTTCCAGAGTAGTAATTAGTTCTCCTCAAATACAATACAGAAAGGTTCCTAGTACAGACTTTATGTCTCTGGCTGCATTGAAACCTATGATATAACATCTTTATGGCCTAGCCCATAAAGTGATTTCATTTCAGTTATATTTTGAAGTTTGTTGGACTGAGGTTAACCTCCTGTTTTCCAGTTTCTTCTGTTAAAACATATACATTTAAACAATTACAACAGCGTATGTACATTTCTAATCTTTCCAGTAGGGCACACTGTGGATACATTTCAAACACAAGCACTTAAAAATACATTTCCAGGACAAATGTCTGCCCAAATCAGTTTGATATACACACAACAGGCAGTTCTAATACTTTTGTAACACAAGCATCTAGTATAAATCAGTTTGATATTCACAAATGACATATCATTATTTACAAAATTCCAGCTAGCTGTGTTGGCAGCACCTCCTATTGTCACAAAAGCCAAAAATAATGGGGGGACAAAGACTCAAAAATATGGACAAATTTTAAATATTGCTCTTATAAACTTAGAAAGCTGCTAGAATAAAATGTCTTTTGTTTCCATGCCTTTTCTGAAGGATATGAAGTCTGAAGCTCAAATGACTGTCATTATATCCTCACTGATTTGTCACAAAATCTGGAAAATCACACAAATTTTATGAGGAACAAAACAAAAATATAAGGCAAAAGTCTGGACATTCTATGAAAATCTGTACAGCTGAGAGGTATGGTACTCATTCTTTTCCTTGGGAAAAGGCCTGTTGTGAAACTATGTTAATGGGATTTGATGGATTCTGAATACCTGAGTCTAAGAGTAAAACTGTTAACATTAGATGTAATTGTCCAGAAGAAGGACTGGGAAAAGGCATAAAGTGTTTATTACAATCCTTTGAAATTCAGACAGCGTATGGAAGAATCCCATCATATCAAAGGCAGTACAATGTTCCCAGAGAAGCAGTGCCTAGTACAGACAGGCTTTACATTAGATGAGAAAGGCAGAGAGTCATTGAAAAGGGCCCACCCCCTTCAAACTGTCCTATATGGCCTGTACAAAACGGCTGGTACTTGGTGAACGGTAATCAAATTGCACTTGGCAAATTAGTCCACACCAGAATCAACACACCTGGTACCAGCTATGAAGCTCAAAAATGAAGCCAAACACTGAAGTCCACCACAAGAAATATTTATTCAGTGCTTTCGTCTCTGAGATAGTGACTTCTTCAGAATAAAATGCCTACATCCCAACAACCTTACCAAGTGCAATTAAAACATTTAGTCAATTAATCAAGCAATCAAATAGTAACATATCCCATTCCTTAAAGTCCCCAACCATAGCATACACACTCACATATGATAATAAACAGTCAGATAAAATAAGGAATGAATAATAAATAAAACCATGTAGAACCATTATATATATATTATTTATTGTAAAAAGCTTAAGATAAATAATAGTCTGATCAATAGATGCCATTCTAGTAGATACAAAAGTTAGGCCTTTTTCAAAAAGGCCTGCAACATCACTACCCAATTCCACATTAGTATAATTATATACCTTGAAGTCACCATTGCTATTGTGCAAAATAACCATTCTTTCATTATGTACAATGTCTAGAATTTGCTCCCCCTCTCTCTCCAATTCCCTTTCTGGTTGGTAGACTGTTGGGAATTGTAGTTGTAATGTCTGTCCCCTTTTCTGGTTCCTCAGTCTCTCTGAGCTCCTCAGAGGGGGGTATTCTAAAGCGTCTGGGGAATTTTGACTATGCAACATTTCAACATAGTTATTCCCATTAGACAAATCATAATCACTGTCACCATTAACTTTCTGTTGACCCAAGGGGGGCAAAGGATATGTTGTATGTTGTGCATATTCCTTTTCATCCCTCCTGAGTTTATGCATTTTACTCTGTTTTAAATCACAAATAACACTATCCACTTTTTCCAACATTTAAAAACAGTCAGTCTTCAATGTTTGAAAAAGTGGATAGTGTTAGTGAATAAATATTTCCTGTGGTGGATTCCAGTCTTTGGCTTCATTTTTGAGCTTCATTAGTTTGTGGACTGCAGTGATTGTGCTGGTACCAGCTATACTAGAGGTAATGGTTTGACCATCTCCCTGATCAAGATATTTTTCAGCTTAGATGTAACTAATGGAGTCTTTTAAATACTTTGACTGCAGTTATCTGAAAATCATCAGCAGTGAATGAGGAGATTATCTCAGGGATTTACTTCTTCCTCTGTTTTTTTTCCAACATTCAATGGGAAAAATTCTTGAACCTTTACATCTAGGAGACAATATAATATAGTAATATAGATGACATACTGATCTAGAAAAAACAGAAGAGAAACATTTAGAAATAGCACATTTGCTATGCACAGCTCTCAGCCAAGCAGGATTCAGACTGAATCCTGACAAGGCAGGTTATTGTAAATGGAAGATCAATTCTTGGGACTGCAGGTATCCAGAAAGGGTAAGAGTATTGACTCCAAGCACATTGAGGCCATTCGATGAGTACCATAGCCATTGACAATTAAAGATTTGCAGAAAATGTTGGAACTTACTAATTATTGCATTGAGTTTATAAAGGGATATGCATAAATAGTTCAATCTTTGTATGGTTTGTTAAAAGGTGAATTGCTGGCAAAAACTCTTACAAGGAACTCAGCAGCCAATGTAGAATTTCAAAAGATAAAACAAGTTTTCTGTCACAGAGTGGCTTTGTTAATACCAGATTCAACCTCTCTTTTTATATGCAAATAGCAGCTGATGATCATAGCTTTAGTGCAGTGTATTTGCAAAAATAGCCTAAGTAGGTATGCCAAGACCAACACACAGTTTTAAAGCCTGTAGGATTTTTTAGTATAATGGTGAAACCAGTAGAAAAAGGGTTTACATACTGCCACAATACACTATTAGCAAACCACTGGGGAATGAAACAGACCAAGCACATTGTGGGTTTTGAAAAACTGATAGTACAGACAACAGATTGCCTTAAAGAGGCATTACAGAATCCTAGTAGAGGCATTAGTTCTACTCAATTTTCAGAAAGGTTATTGGATTTTGAAGAAAAAGGAGTGCATGTAGAGGTTGCCCAGAAATATTATTTGCTGAAGTTGTTACAGTATGAAGATCTGTCACATGATTTCGTGAAGGACATAGAGCAGCAAGAGATGTTACCATTTAGGAGTGATTTCCAACCAGAAGCAGAGAACATTTATGTTAATGGGTTAAGGTTCTGGATGGAGGGCACATTTAATACAGGCTATCCTGCATATTTTCTGATCAGAGATCATATGGCTTATGTGCAGTTGCCTGGATCTGTGTTTGCTCAGAGAAAAGAATTAGAAGCAGTTATTGGTGCACTGCAGTGGACCTGGTAACATTTTGTTTCCTGACAGCTCATATGTAGGTCTCTCACTCAGCACTTGAATGTATGGAAAAAAAGAACATTTGTGGATGATGCTGATAAAATGTTAAAAGCATATATTAAGTTTGCAACAACTAGTGCAGGTAGGGGAGCAGTTACATTATACAGTCTCAATATATAAAATAAAAACACATCAATATAAAAGTCAAAGTGAACTTTATTGTCATTCAGACCACACAACAGTGAAACTGAAAGAAATTGCATTACTTTGAACTCAATGTGCATACAACATATACTTTTGTTTGTCTTTCGGCTTTCCCAGTTAGAGGTCGCCACAGCGGAACTCCAGTCCGCTAATGATTGGCAGCTGGTTTTTATGGTGTCGAGTTGCCAGCCCGATGCCCAACCTTCAACGAAGGCATGCCCATTCAACGCATGTCTTTCGAACGCCCACTCGACCGCGGGGAGGACATGCAGACTCCACACAAAAGGCACTCCCAACCCAAGCCGAGAATCGAACGGGAGAACCTCTTGCTGTGAGGCAACAACGCTACCGCTGCACCACCGCGGATGCATACTGATATTAAGATAACAATAACACATATACTAAAGCTAATCCAACAATTATGCAGTACAATAACAAATACAACGCCATTCACAAAGACTATTCCACTTACATGCCTTCGTCAGTACACAAAATATTGCACAGATAATATATTGCACAGATCAAAATCAGACAGATTTCTAATTGCATGGAATGCTAACTTAGCATAATGCAGAGAATGTTAACTTGGCATCATTAATATTGCACATCGGGTATAAGATTGTATTTTCATAGAATTATTGCATATGTCTATGAATTACTTCAGCATTGTAATGCCAGACCTCCATGACTAGCATGGTGTATGTTATTACTGGAGTCAGAAGTATGATGGCTTGTTCAAAAAAGCTTATATTAAATCTGGTGGTTTTACAATGTAAGCTACAGTATTTCCTACCTGAAGACAAAAACAAGAACAGACCATGGGCAGGGTGAGTGCAGTCAGACCATGGGCAGGGTGAGTGCAGTCACATTAGTGTAGTAAGACCATGGGTAGGGTGAGTGCAGACAGATGAGTGTAGTCAGACCATGGGCAGGGTGAGTGCAGTCAGACCATGGGCAGGGGTGAGTGCAGTCAGATGAGTGTAGTCAGACCATGGGCAGGGTGAGTGCAGTCAGACCATGGGCAGGGTGAGTGCAGTCAGATGAGTGTAGTAAGACCATGGGCAGGGTGAGTGTAGTCAGACCATGGGCAGGGTGAGTGCAGTCAGATGACTGTAGTCAGACCATGGGCAGGGTGAGTGTAGTCAGACCATGGGCAGGGTGAGTGCAGTCAGATGAGTGTAGTCAGACCATGGGCAGGGCGAGTGCTGTCAGACCATGGGCAGGGTGAGTGCAGTCAGATGAGTGTAGTCAGACCATGGGCAGAGTGAGTGAAGTCAGATGAGTGCTGTCAGACCATGGGCAGGGTGAGTGCAGTCAGATGAGTGTAGTCAGACCATGGGCAGGGTGAGAGCAGCCAGACCATGGGCAGAGTGAGTGCAGTCAGATGAGTGCTGTCAGACCATGGGCAGGGTGAGTGCTGTCAGACCATGGGCAGGGTGAGTGCAGTCAGATGAGTGCAGTCAGACCATGGGCAGGGTGAGTGCAGACAGACCATGGGCAGGGTGAGTGCAAGTCAGATGAGTGTAGTCAGGCCATGGGCAGGGTGAGTGCAGTCAGACCATGGGTAGGGTGAGTGCAGTCAGATGAGTGTAGTCAGACCATGAGGAGGGTGAGTGCAGTCAGACCATGGGCAGGGTGAGTGCAGTCAGATGAGTGCAGTCAGACCATGGGCAGGGTGAGTGCAGTCAGACCATGGGCAGGGTGAGTGCAGTCAGACCATGGGCAGTTTGAGTGCAGTCAGATGAGTGTAGTTAGACCATGGGCAGGGTGAGTGCAGTCAGACCATGGGCAGGGTGAGTGCAGTCAGACCATGGGCAGTTTGAGTGCAGTCAGATGAGTGTAGTCAGACCATGGGCAGGGTGAGTGCAGTCAGACCATGGGCAGGGTGAGTGCAGTCAGATGAGTGTAGTCAGACCATGGGCAGGGTGAGTGCAGTCAGACCATGGGCAGGGTGAGTGCAGTCAGATGAGTGCAGTCAGACCATGGGCAGGGTGAGTGCAGTCATATGAGTGCAGTCAGACCATGGGCAGGGTGAGTGCAGTCAGATGAGTGTAGTTAGACCATGGGCAGGGTGAGTGCAGTCAGATGAGTGTAGTCATACCATGGGCAGGTTGAGTGCAGTCCGATGGGTGTAGTCAGACCATGGGCAGGGTGAGTGCAGTCAGATGAGTGTAGTCAGACCATGGGCAGGGTGAGTGCAGTCAGATGAGTGTAGTCAGACCATGGGCAGGGTGAGTGCAGTCAGACCATGGGCAGGGTGAGTGCAGTCAGACCATGGGCAGGGTGAGTGCAGTCAGACCATGGGCAGGGTGAGTGCAGTCAGACCATGGGCAGGGTGAGTGCAGTCAGGTGAGTGTAGTCAGACCATGGGCAGGGTGAGTGCAGTCAGACCATGGGCAGGGTGAGTGCAGTCAGATGAGTGTAGTCAGACCATGGGCAGGGTGAGTGTAGTCAGACCATGGGCAGGGTGAGTGCAGTCAGATGAGTGTAGTCAGACCATGGGCAGGGTGAGTGCAGTCAGATGAGTCCTGACAGCTCATATGTAGGTCTCTCACTCAGCACTTGAATGTATGGAAAAAAAGAACATTTGTGGATGATGCTGATAAAATGTTAAAAGCATATATTAAGTTTGCAACAACTAGTGCAGGTAGGGGAGCAGTTACATTATACAGTCTCAATATATAAAATAAAAACACATCAATATAAAAGTCAAAGTGAACTTTATTGTCATTCAGACCGCACAACAGTGAAACTGAAAGAAATTGCATTACTTTGAACTCAATGTGCATACAACATATACTTTTGTTTGTCTTTCGGCTTTCCCAGTTAGAGGTCGCCACAGCGGAACTCCAATCCGCTAATGATTGGCAGCTGGTTTTTATGGTGTCGAGTTGCCAGCCTGATGCCCAACCTTCAACGAAGGCATGCCCATTCAACGCATGTCTTTCGAATGCCCACTCGACCGCGGGGAGGACATGCAGACTCCACACAAAAGGCACTCCCAACCCAAGCCGAGAATCGAACGGGAGAACCTCTTGCTGTGAGGCAACAACGCTACCGCTGCACCACCGCAGATGCATACTGATATTAAGATACCAATAACACATATACTAAAGCTAATCCAACAATTATGCAGTACAATAACAAATACAATGCCATGCACAAAGACTATTCCACTTACATGCCTTCGTCAGTACCCAAAATATTGCACAGATAATATATTGCACAGATCAAAATCAGACAGATTTCTAATTGCATGGAATGCTAACTTAGCATATTGCAGAGAATGTTAACTTGGCATCATTAATATTGCACATCGGGTATAAGATTGTATTTTCATGGAATTATTGCATATGTCTATGAATTACTTCAGCATTGTAATGCCAGACCTCCATGACTAGCATGGTGTATGTTATTACTGGAGTCAGAAGTATGATGGCTTGTTCAAAAAAGCTTATATTAAATCTGGTGGTTTTGCAATGTAAGCTACAGTATTTCCTGCCTGAAGACAAACACAAGAACAGACCATGGGCAGGGTGAGTGCAGTCACATTAGTGTAGTCAGACCATGGGCAAGGTGAGTGCAGTCAGATGAGTGTAGTCAGACCATGGGCAGGGTGAGTGCAGTCAGACCATGGGCAGGGTGAGTGCAGTCAGACCATGGGCAGGGTGAGTGCAGTCAGATCATGGGTAGGGTGAGTGCAGACAGATGAGTGTAGTCAGACCATGGGCAGGGTGAGTGCAGTCAGACCATGGGCAGGATGAGTGCAGTCAGGTGAGTGTAGTCAGACCATGGGCAGGGTGAGTGTAGTCAGACCATGGGCAGGGTGAGTGCAGTCAGATGAGTGTAGTCAGACCATGGGCAGGGCGAGTGCTGTCAGACGATGGGCAGGGTGAGTGCAGTCAGATGAGTGCTGTCAGACCATGGGACGGGTGAGTGCAGTCCGATGAGGGTAGTCAGACCATGGGCAGGGTGAGTGCAGTCAGATGAGTGTAGTCAGACCATGGGCAGGGTGAGTGCAGTCAGACCATGGGCAGAGTGAGTGCAGTCAGATGAGTGCTGTCAGACCATGGGCAGGGTGAGTGCTGTCAGACCATGGGCAGGGTGAGTGCAGTCAGATGAGTGCAGTCAGACCATGGGCAGGGTGAGTGCAGTCAGACCATGGGCAGGGTGAGTGCAGTCAGATGAGTGCAGTCAGACCATGGGCAGGGTGAGTGCAGTCAGATGAGTGCAGTCAGACCATGGGCAGGGTGAGTGCAGTCAGACCATGGGCAGGGTGAGTGCAGTCAGATGAGTGTAGTCAGACCATTGGCAGGGTGAGTGTAGTCAGACCATGGGCAGGGTGAGTGCAGTCAGATGAGTGTAGTCAGACCATGGGCAGGGTGAGTGCAGTCAGATGAGTCCTGACAGCTCATATGTAGGTCTGTCACTCAGCACTTGAATGCATGGAAAAAAAGAACATTTGTGGATGATGCTGATAAAATGTTAAAAGCATATATTAAGTTTGCAACAACTAGTGCAGGTAGGGGAGCAGTTACATTATACAGTCTCACTATATAAAATAAAAACACATCAATATAAAAGTCAAAGTGAACTTTATTGTCATTCAGACCGCACAACAGTGCAACTGAAAGAAATTGCATTACTTTGAACTCAATGTGCATACAACATATACTTTTGTTTGTCTTTCGGCTTTCCCAGTTAGAGGTCGCCACAGCGGAACTCCAGTCCGCTAATGATTGGCAGCTGGTTTTTATGGTGTCGAGTTGCCAGCCCGATGCCCAACCTTCAACGAAGGCATGCCCATTCAACGCATGTCTTTCGAGCGCCCACTCGACTGCAGGGAGGACATGCAGACTCCACACAAAAGGCACTCCCAACCCAAGCCGAGAATCGAACGGGAGAACCTCTTGCTGTGAGGCAACAACGCTACCGCTGCACCACCGCGGATGCATACTGATATTAAGATAACAATAACACATATACTAAAGCTAATCCAACAATTATGCAGTACAATAACAAATACAACGCCATGCACAAAGACTATTCCACTTACATGCCTTCGTCAGTACCCAAAATATTGCACAGATAATATATTGCACAGATCAAAATCAGACAGATTTCTAATTGCATGGAATGCTAACTTAGCATATTGCAGAGAATGTTAACTTGGCATCATTAATATTGCACATCGGGTATAAGATTGTATTTTCATAGAATTATTGCATATGTCTATGAATTACTTCAGCATTGTAATGCCAGACCTCCATGACTAGCATGGTGTATGTTATTACTGGAGTCAGAAGTATGATGGCTTGTTCAGAAAAGCTTATATTAAATCTGGTGGTTTTGCAATGTAAGCTACAGTATTTCCTGCCTGAAGACAAACACAAGAACAGACCATGGGCAGGGTGAGTGCAGTCAGACCATGGGCAGGGTGAGTGCAGTCACATTAGTGTAGTCAGACCATGGGCAGGGTGAGTGTAGTCAGACCATGGGCAGGGTGAGTGCAGTCAGACCATGGGCAGGGTGAGTGCAGTCAGATCATGGGTAGGGTGAGTGCAGACAGATGAGTGTAGTCAGACCATGGGCAGGGTGAGTGCAGTCAGACCATGGGCAGGGGTGAGTGCAGTCAGATGAGTGTAGTCAGACCATGGGCAGGGTGAGTGCAGTCAGACCATGGGCAGGGGTGAGTGCAGTCAGATGAGTGTAGTCAGACCATGGGCAGGGTGAGTGCAGTCAGACCATGGGCAGGGTGAGTGCAGTCAGATGACTGTAGTCAGACCATGAGCAGGGTGAGTGTAGTCAGACCATGGGCAGGGTGAGTGCAGTCAGATGAGTGTAGTCAGACCATGGGCAGGGCGAGTGCTTTCAGACCATGGGCAGGGTGAGTGCAGTCAGATGAGTGTAGTCAGACCATGGGCAGGGTGAGTGCAGTCAGACCATGGGCAGAGTGAGTGCAATCAGATGAGTGCTGTCAGACCATGGGCAGGGTGAGTGCAGTCAGATGAGTGTAGTCAGACCATGGGCAGGGTGAGTGCAGTCAGACCATGGGCAGAGTGAGTGCAGTCAGATGAGTGCTGTCAGACCATGGACAGGGTGAGTGCTGTCAGACCATGGGCAGGGTGAGTGCAGTCAGATGAGTGCAGTCAGACCATGGGCAGGGTGAGTGCAGTCAGACCATGGGCAGGGTGAGTGCAAGTCAGATGAGTGTAGTCAGACCATGGGCAGGGTGAGTGCAGTCAGACCATGGGCAGGGTGAGTGCAGTCAGACCATGGACAGGGTGAGTGCAGTCAGATGAGTGTAGTCAGACCATGGGGAGGGTGAGTGCAGTCAGACCATGGGCAGGGTGAGTGCAGTCAGATGAGTGCAGTCAGACCATTGGCAGGGTGAGTGCAGTCAGACCATGGGCAGGGTGAGTGCAGTCAGATGAGTGCAGTCAGACCATGGGCAGGGTGAGTGCAGTCAGACCATGGGCAGGGTGAGTGCAGTCAGACCATGGGCAGGGTGAGTGTAGTCAGATGAGTGTAGTCAGACCATGGGCAGGGTGAGTGCAGTCAGACCATGGGCAGGGTGAGTGCAGTCAGATGAGTGCAGTCAGACCATGGGCAGGGTGAGTGCAGTCAGATGAGTGCAGTCAGACCATGGGCAGGGTGAGTGCAGTCATATGAGTGCAGTCAGACCATGGGCAGGGTGAGTGCAGTCAGATGAGTGTAGTTAGACCATGGGCAGGGTGAGTGCAGTCAGATGAGTGTAGTCATACCATGGGCAGGTTGAGTGCAGTCAGATCATGGGTAGGGTGAGTGCAGACAGATGAGTGTAGTCAGACCATGGGCAGGGTGAGTGCAGTCAGACCATGGGCAGGGGTGAGTGCAGTCAGATGAGTGTAGTCAGACCATGGGCAAGGTGAGTGCAGTCAGACCATGGGCAGGGTGAGTGCAGTCAGATGAGTGTAGTAAGACCATGGGCAGGGTGAGTGTAGTCAGACCATGGGCAGGGTGAGTGCAGTCAGATGAGTGTAGTCAGACCATGGGCAGGGTGAGTGTAGTCAGACCATGGGCAGGGTGAGTGCAGTCAGATGAGTGTAGTCAGACCATGGGCAGGGCGAGTGCTGTCAGACCATGGGCAGGGTGAGTGCAGTCAGATGAGTGTAGTCAGACCATGGGCAGGGTGAGTGCAGTCAGACCATGGGCAGAGTGAGTGCAGTCAGATGAGTGCTGTCAGACCATGGGCAGGGTGAGTGCAGTCAGATGAGTGTAGTCAGACCATGGGCAGGGTGAGTGCAGTCAGACCATGGGCAGAGTGAGTGCAGTCAGATGAGTGCTGTCAGACCATGGGCAGGGTGAGTGCTGTCAGACCATGGGCAGGGTGAGTGCAGTCAGATGAGTGCAGTCAGACCATGGGCAGGGTGAGTGCAGTCAGACCATGGGCAGGGTGAGTGCAAGTCAGATGAGTGTAGTCAGACCATGGGCAGGGTGAGTGCAGTCAGACCATGGGCAGGGTGAGTGCAGTCAGACCATGGGCAGGGTGAGTGCAGTCAGATGAGTGTAGTCAGACCATGGGCAGGGTGAGTGCAGTCAGACCATGGGCAGGGTGAGTGCAGTCAGATGAGTGCAGTCAGACCATGGGCAGGGTGAGTGCAGTCAGACCATGGGCAGGGTGAGTGCAGTCAGATGAGTGCAGTCAGACCATGGGCAGGGTGAGTGCAGTCAGACCATGGGCAGGGTGAGTGCAGTCAGACCATGGGCAGGGTGAGTGTAGTCAGATGAGTGTAGTCTGACCATGGGCAGGGTGAGTGCAGTCAGACCATGGGCAGGGTGAGTGCAGTCAGATGAGTGCAGTCAGACCATGGGCAGGGTGAGTGCAGTCATATGAGTGCAGTCAGACCATGGGCAGGGTGAGTGCAGTCAAATGAGTGTAGTTAGACCATGGGCAGGGTGAGTGCAGTCAGATGAGTGTAGTCATACCATGGGCAGGTTGAGTGCAGTCAGAGCATGGGTAGGGTGAGTGCAGACAGATGAGTGTAGTCAGACCATGGGCAGGGTGAGTGCAGTCAGACCATGGGCAGGGGTGAGTGCAGTCAGATGAGTGTAGTCAGACCATGGGCAGGGTGAGTGCAGTCAGACCATGGGCAGGGTGAGTGCAGTCAGATGAGTGTAGTCAGACCATGGGCAGGGTGAGTGTAGTCAGACCATGGGCAGGGTGAGTGTAGTCAGACCATGGGCAGGGTGAGTGCAGTCAGATGAGTGTAGTCAGACCATGGGCAGGGTGAGTGCAGTCAGACCATGGGCAGGGTGAGTGCAGTCAGATGAGTGTAGTCAGACCATGGGCAGGGTGAGTGCAGTCAGACCATGGGCAGAGTGAGTGCAGTCAGATGAGTGCTGTCAGACCATGGGCAAGGTGAGTGCAGTCAGATGAGTGTAGTCAGACCATGGGCAGGGTGAGTGCAGTCAGAGCATGGGCAGAGTGAGTGCAGTCAGATGAGTGCTGTCAGACCATGGGCAGGGTGAGTGCAGTCAGACCATGGGCAGAGTGAGTGCATTCAGATGAGTGCTGTCAGACCATGGGCAGGGTGAGTGCAGTCAGATGAGTGTAGTCAGACCATGGGCATGGTGAGTGCAGTCAGACCATGGGCAGAGTGAGTGCAGTCAGATGAGTGCTGTCAGACCATGGACAGGGTGAGTGCTGTCAGACCATGGGCAGGGTGAGTGCAGTCAGATGAGTGCAGTCAGACCATGGGCAGGGTGAGTGCAGTCAAATGAGTGTAGTTAGACCATGGGCAGGGTGAGTGCAGTCAGATGAGTGTAGTCATACCATGGGCAGGTTGAGTGCAGTCCGATGAGTGTAGTCAGACCATGGGCAGGGTGAGTGCAGTCAGATGAGTGTAGTCAGACCATGGGCAGGGTGAGTGCAGTCAGACCATGGGCAGGGGTGAGTGCAGTCAGATGAGTGTAGTCAGACCATGGGCAGGGTGAGTGCAGTCAGACCATGGGCAGGGTGAGTGCAGTCAGATGAGTGTAGTCAGACCATGGGCAGGGTGAGTGCAGTCAGATGAGTGTAGTCAGACCATGGGCAGGGTGAGTGCAGTCAGACCATGGGCAGGGTGAGTGCAGTCAGATGAGTGCAGTCAGACCATGGGCAGGGTGAGTGCAGTCAGATGAGTGTAGTCAGACCATGGGCAGGGTGAGTGCAGTCAGACCATGGGCAGGGTGAGTGCAGTCAGATGAGTGTAGTCAGACCATGGGCAGGGTGAGTGCAGTCAGACCATGGGCAAGTTGAGTGCAGTCAGACCATGGGCAGGGTGAGTGCAGTCAGACCATGGGCAGGGTGAGTGCAGTCAGATGAGTGTAGTCAGACCATGGGCAGGGTGAGTGCAGTCAGACCATGGGCAGGGTGAGTGCAGTCAGATGAGTGTAGTCAGACCATGGGCAGGGTGAGTGCAGTCAGACCATGGGCAGGGTGAGTGCAGTCAGATGAGTGCAGTCAGACCATGGGCAGGGTGAGTGCAGTCAGATGAGTGTAGTCAGACCATGGGCAGGGTGAGTGCAGTCAGACCATGGGCAGAGTGAGTGCAGTCAGATGAGTGCTGTCAGACCATGGGCAGGGTGAGTGCAGTCAGATGAGTGTAGTCAGACCATGGGCAGGGTGAGTGCAGTCAGACCATGGGCAGGGTGAGTGCAGTCAGATGAGTGTAGTCAGACCATGGGCAGGGTGAGTGCAGTCAGACCATGGGCAGGGTGAGTGCAGTCAGATGAGTGTAGTCAGACCATGGGCAGGGTGAGTGCAGTCAGACCATGGGCAGGGTGAGTGCAGTCAGATGAGTGTAGTCAGACCATGGGCAGGGTGAGTGCAGTCAGACCATGGGCAGGGTGAGTGCAGTCAGATGAGTGTAGTCAGACCATGGGCAGGGTGAGTGCAGTCAGACCATGGGCAGGGTGAGTGCAGTCAGACCATGGGCAGGGTGAGTGCAGTCAGACCATGGGCAGGGTG
Source organism: Protopterus annectens (assembly GCF_019279795.1). Taxonomy (NCBI): domain Eukaryota; kingdom Metazoa; phylum Chordata; order Ceratodontiformes; family Protopteridae; genus Protopterus; species Protopterus annectens. The sequence continues at coordinate 1,554,964,641 of NC_056744.1, forward strand.
AGTGCAGTCAGACCATGGGCAGGGTGAGTGCAGTCAGATGAGTGTAGTCAGACCATGGGCAGGGTGAGTGCAGTCAGACCATGGGCAGGGTGAGTGCAGTCAGATGAGTGTAGTCAGACCATGGGCAGGGTGAGTGCAGTCAGACCATGGGCAGGGTGAGTGCAGTCAGATGAGTGCAGTCAGACCATGGGCAGGGTGAGTGCAGTCAGATGAGTGTAGTCAGACCATGGGCAGGGTGAGTGCAGTCAGACCATGGGCAGGGTGAGTGCAGTCAGATGAGTGTAGTCAGACCATGGGCAGGGTGAGTGCAGTCAGACCATGGGCAGGGTGAGTGCAGTCAGACCATGGGCAGGGTGAGTGCAGTCAGATGAGTGTAGTCAGACCATGGGCAGGGTGAGTGCAGTCAGACCATGGGCAGGGTGAGTGCAGTCAGATGAGTGTAGTCAGACCATGGGCAGGGTGAGTGCAGTCAGACCATGGGCAGGGTGAGTGCAGTCAGATGAGTGCAGTCAGACCATGGGCAGGGTGAGTGCAGTCAGACCATGGGCAGGGTGAGTGCAGTCAGATGAGTGTAGTCAGACCATGGGCAGGGTGAGTGCAGTCAGACCATGGGCAGGGTGAGTGCAGTCAGACCATGGGCAGGGTGAGTGCAGTCAGATGAGTGTAGTCAGACCATGGGCAGGGTGAGTGCAGTCAGACCATGGGCAGGGTGAGTGCAGTCAGATGAGTGTAGTCAGACCATGGGCAGGGTGAGTGCAGTCAGACCATGGGCAGGGTGAGTGCAGTCAGATGAGTGCAGTCAGACCATGGGCAGGGTGAGTGCAGTCAGATGAGTGTAGTCAGACCATGGGCAGGGTGAGTGCAGTCAGACCATGGGCAGGGTGAGTGCAGTCAGATGAGTGTAGTCAGACCATGGGCAGGGTGAGTGCAGTCAGACCATGGGCAGGGTGAGTGCAGTCAGATGAGTGCAGTCAGACCATGGGCAGGGTGAGTGCAGTCAGACCATGGGCAGGGTGAGTGCAGTCAGATGAGTGTAGTCAGACCATGGGCAGGGTGAGTGCAGTCAGACCATGGGCAGGGTGAGTGCAGTCAGATGAGTGTAGTCAGACCATGGGCAGGGTGAGTGCAGTCAGACCATGGGCAGGGTGAGTGCAGTCAGATGAGTGCAGTCAGACCATGGGCAGTTTGAGTGCAGTCAGATGAGTGTAGTCAGACCATGGGCAGGGTGAGTGCAGTCAGACCATGGGCAGGGTGAGTGCAGTCAGATGAGTGTAGTCAGACCATGGGCAGGGTGAGTGCAGTCAGACCATGGGCAGGGTGAGTGCAGTCAGATGAGTGCAGTCAGACCATGGGCAGGGTGAGTGCAGTCATATGAGTGCAGTCAGACCATGGGCAGGGTGAGTGCAGTCAGATGAGTGTAGTCAGACCATGGGCAGGGTGAGTGCAGTCAGATGAGTGTAGTCAGACCATGGGCAGGGTGAGTGCAGTCAGATGAGTGTAGTCAGACCATGGGCAGGGTGAGTGCAGTCAGATGAGTGTAGTCAGACCATGGGCAGGGTGAGTGCAGTCAGACCATGGGCAGGGTGAGTGCAGTCAGATGAGTGCAGTCAGACCATGGGCAGGGTGAGTGCAGTCAGACCATGGGCAGGGTGAGTGCAGTCAGATGAGTGTAGTCAGACCATGGGCAGGGTGAGTGCAGTCAGACCATGGGCAGGGTGAGTGCAGTCAGATGAGTGTAGTCAGACCATGGGCAGGGTGAGTGCAGTCAGACCATGGGCAGGGTGAGTGCAGTCAGATGAGTGTAGTCAGACCATGGGCAGGGTGAGTGCAGTCAGACCATGGGCAGGGTGAGTGCAGTCAGATGAGTGCAGTCAGACCATGGGCAGGGTGAGTGCAGTCAGATGAGTGCAGTCAGACCATGGGCAGGGTGAGTGCAGTCAGACCATGGGCAGGGTGAGTGCAGTCAGATGAGTGTAGTCAGACCATGGGCAGGGTGAGTGCAGTCAGACCATGGGCAGGGTGAGTGCAGTCAGATGAGTGTAGTCAGACCATGGGCAGGGTGAGTGCAGTCAGACCATGGGCAGGGTGAGTGCAGTCAGACCATGGGCAGGGTGAGTGCAGTCAGACCATGGGCAGGGTGAGTGCAGTCAGACCATGGGCAGGGTGAGTGCAGTCAGATGAGTGTAGTCAGACCATGGGCAGGGTGAGTGCAGTCAGACCATGGGCAGGGTGAGTGCAGTCAGATGAGTGCAGTCAGACCATGGGCAGGGTGAGTGCAGTCAGATGAGTGCAGTCAGACCATGGGCAGGGTGAGTGCAGTCAGATGAGTGTAGTCAGACCATGGGCAGGGTGAGTGCAGTCAGACCATGGGCAGGGTGAGTGCAGTCAGATGAGTGTAGTCAGACCATGGGCAGGGTGAGTGCAGTCAGATGAGTCCTGACAGCTCATATGTAGGTCTCTCACTCAGCACTTGAATGTATGGAAAAAAAGAACATTTGTGGATGATGCTGATAAAATGTTAAAAGCATATATTAAGTTTGCAACAACTAGTGCAGGTAGGGGAGCAGTTACATTATACAGTCTCAATATATAAAATAAAAACACATCAATATAAAAGTCAAAGTGAACTTTATTGTCATTCAGACCGCACAACAGTGCAACTGAAAGAAATTGCATTACTTTGAACTCAATGTGCATACAACATATACTTTTGTTTGTCTTTCGGCTTTCCAGTTAGAGGTCACCACAGCGGAACTCCAGCCCGCTAATGATTGGCAGCTGGTTTTTATGGTGTTGAGTTGCCAGCCTGATGCCCAACCTTCAACGAAGGCATGCCCATTCAACGCATGTCTTTCGAATGCCCACTCGACCGCGGGGAGAACATGCAGACTCCACACAAAAGGCACTCCCAACCCAAGCCGAGAATCGAACGGGAGAACCTCTTGCTGTGAGGCAACAACGCTACCGCTGCACCACCGCGGATGCATACTGATATTAAGATAACAATAACACATATACTAAAGCTAATCCAACAATTATGCAGTACAATAACAAATACAATGCCATGCACAAAGACTATTCCACTTACATGCCTTCGTCAGTACCCAAAATATTGCATAGATAATATATTGCACAGATCAAAATTAGACAGATTTCTAATTGCACGGAATGCTAACTTAGCATATTGCAGAGAATGTTAACTTGGCATCATTAATATTGCACATCGGGTATAAGATTGTATTTTCATAGAATTATTGCATATGTCTATGAAATACTTCAGCATTGTAATGCCAGACCTCCATGACTAGCATGGTGTATGTTATTACTGGAGTCAGAAGTATGATGGCTTGTTCAAAAAAGCTTATATTAAATCTGGTGGTTTTGCAATGTACGCTACAGTATCTCCTGCCTGAAGACAAACACGAGAACAGACCATGGGCAGAGTGAGTGCAGTCAGACCATGGGCAGGGTGAGTGCAGTGAGACCATGGGCAGGGTGAGTGTAGTCAGATGAGTGTAGTCAGACCATGGGCAGGGTGATTGTAGTCAGACCATGGGCAGGGTGAGTGCAGTCAGATGAGTGCAGTCAGACCATGGGCAGGGTGAGTGCAGTCAGACCATGGGCAGGGTGAGTGCAGTCAGATGAGTGTAGTCAGACCATGGGCAGAGTGAGTGCAGTCACATTAGTGTAGTCAGACCATGGGCAGGGTGAGTGCAGTCAGACCATGGGCAGGGTGAGTGCAGTCAGACCATGGGCAGGGTGAGTGCAGTCAGATGAGTGTAGTCAGACCATGGGCAGGGTGAGTGCAGTCAGACCATGGGCAGGGTGAGTGCAGTCAGATGAGTGTAGTCAGACCATGGGCAGGGTGAGTGCAGTCAGACCATGGGCAGGGTGAGTGCAGTCAGATGAGTGTAGTCAGACCATGGGCAGGGTGAGTGCAGTCAGACCATGGGCAGGGTGAGTGCAGTCAGATGAGTGTAGTCAGACCATGGGCAGGGTGAGTGCAGTCAGACCATGGGCAGAGTGAGTGCAGTCAGATGAGTGTAGTCAGACCATGGGCAGAGTGAGTGCTGTCAGACCATGGGCAGGCTGAGTGCAGTCAGATGAGTGCAATCAGACCATGGGCAGGGTGAGTGCAATCAGACCATGGGCAGGGTGAGTGCAGTCAGACCATGGGCAGGGTGACTGCAGTCAGATGAGTGTAGTCAGACCATGGGCAGGGTGAGTGCAGTCAGACCATGGGCAGGGTGAGTGCAGTCAGATGAGTGTAGTCAGACCATGGGCAGGGTGAGTGCAGTCAGACCATGGGCAGGGTGAGTGCAGTCAGACCATGGGCAGGGTGAGTGCAGTCAGATGAGTGTAGTCAGACCATGGGCAGGGTGAGTGCAGTCAGACCATGGGCAGGGTGAGTGCAGTCAGATGAGTGTAGTCAGACCATGGGCAGGGTGAGTGCAGTCAGACCATGGGCAGGGTGAGTGCAGTCAGATGAGTGTAGTCAGACCATGGGCAGGGTGAGTGTAGTCAGACCATGGGCAGGGTGAGTGCAGTCAGACCATGGGCAGGGTGAGTGCAGTCAGATGAGTGTAGTCAGACCATGGGCAGGGTGAGTGCAGTCAGACCATGGGCAGGGTGAGTGCAGTCAGACCATGGGCAGGGTGAGTGCAGTCAGATGAGTGCAGTCAGACCATGGGCAGGGTGAGTGCAGTCAGACCATGGGCAGGGTGAGTGCAGTCAGATGAGTGCAGTCAGACCATGGGCAGGGTGAGTGCAGTCAGACCATGGGCAGGGTGAGTGCAGTCAGATGAGTGTAGTCAGACCATGGGCAGGGTGAGTGCAGTCAGACCATGGGCAGGGTGAGTGCAGTCAGATGAGTGTAGTCAGACCATGGGCAGGGTGAGTGCAGTCAGACCATGGGCAGGGTGAGTGCAGTCAGATGAGTGCAGTCAGACCATGGGCAGGGTGAGTGCAGTCAGACCATGGGCAGGGTGAGTGCAGTCAGACCATGGGCAGGGTGAGTGCAGTCAGATGAGTGTAGTCAGACCATGGGCAGGGTGAGTGCAGTCAGACCATGGGCAGGGTGAGTGCAGTCAGATGAGTGTAGTCAGACCATGGGCAGGGTGAGTGCAGTCAGATGAGTGCAGTCAGACCATGGGCAGGGTGAGTGCAGTCAGATGAGTGCAGTCAGACCATGGGCAGGGTGAGTGCAGTCAGATGAGTGTAGTCAGACCATGGGCAGGGTGAGTGCAGTCAGATGAGTGTAGTCAGACCATGGGCAGGGTGAGTGCAGTCAGACCATGGGCAGGGTGAGTGCAGTCAGATGAGTGTAGTCAGACCATGGGCAGGGTGAGTGCAGTCAGACCATGGGCAGGGTGAGTGCAGTCAGATGAGTGCAGTCAGACCATGGGCAGGGTGAGTGCAGTCAGATGAGTGTAGTCAGACCATGGGCAGGGTGAGTGCAGTCAGACCATGGGACCATGGGCAGGGTGAGTGCAGTCAGATGAGTGTAGTCAGACCATGGGCAGGGTGAGTGCAGTCAGACCATGGGCAGGGTGAGTGCAGTCAGACCATGGGCAGGGTGAGTGCAGTCAGACCATGGGCAGGGTGAGTGCAGTCAGACCATGGGCAGGGTGAGTGCAGTCAGACCATGGGCAGGGTGAGTGCAGTCAGATGAGTGTAGTCAGACCATGGGCAGGGTGAGTGCAGTCAGACCATGGGCAGGGTGAGTGCAGTCAGATGAGTGCAGTCAGACCATGGGCAGGGTGAGTGCAGTCAGATGAGTGCAGTCAGACCATGGGCAGGGTGAGTGCAGTCAGATGAGTGCAGTCAGACCATGGGCAGGGTGAGTGCAGTCAGATGAGTGTAGTCAGACCATGGGCAGGGTGAGTGCAGTCAGACCATGGGCAGGGTGAGTGCAGTCAGATGAGTGTAGTCAGACCATGGGCAGGGTGAGTGCAGTCAGACCATGGGCAGGGTGAGTGCAGTCAGACCATGGGCAGGGTGAGTGCAGTCAGATGAGTGTAGTCAGACCATGGGCAGGGTGAGTGCAGTCAGATGAGTGCAGTCAGACCATGGGCAGGGTGAGTGCAGTCAGACCATGGGCAGGGTGAGTGCAGTCAGACCATGGGCAGGGTGAGTGCAGTCAGACCATGGCCAGGTGAGTGTAGTCAGACCATGGGCAGGGTGAGTGCAGTCAGATGAGTGTAGTCAGACCATGGGCAGGGTGAGTGCAGTCAGATGAGTGCAGTCAGACCATGGGCAGGGTGAGTGCAGTCAGACCATGGGCAGGGTGAGTGCAGTCAGATGAGTGTAGTCAGACCATGGGCAGGGTGAGTGCAGTCAGACCATGGGCAGGGTGAGTGCAGTCAGATGAGTGCAGTCAGACCATGGGCAGGGTGAGTGCAGTCAGACCATGGGCAGGGTGAGTGCAGTCAGATGAGTGCAGTCAGACCATGGGCAGGGTGAGTGCAGTCAGACCATGGGCAGGGTGAGTGCAGTCAGATGAGTGTAGTCAGACCATGGGCAGGGTGAGTGCAGTCAGATGAGTGTAGTCAGACCATGGGCAGGGTGAGTGCAGTCAGACCATGGGCAGGGTGAGTGCAGTCAGATGAGTGCAGTCAGACCATGGGCAGGGTGAGTGCAGTCAGACCATGGGCAGGGTGAGTGCAGTCAGATGAGTGTAGTCAGACCATGGGCAGGGTGAGTGCAGTCAGACCATGGGCAGGGTGAGTGCAGTCAGACCATGGGCAGGGTGAGTGCAGTCAGATGAGTGCAGTCAGACCATGGGCAGGGTGAGTGCAGTCAGATGAGTGCAGTCAGACCATGGGCAGGGTGAGTGTAGTCAGACCAAGGTCAGGGTGAGTGCAGTCAGATGAGTGTAGTCAGACCATGGGCAGGGTGAGTGCAGTCAGATGAGTCCTGACAGCTCATATTGTAGGTCTCTCACTCAGCACTTGAATGTATGGAAAAAAAGAACATTTGTGGATGATGCTGATAAAATGTTAAAAGCATATATTAAGTTTGCAACAACTAGTGCAGGTAGGGGAGCAGTTACATTATACAGTCTCAATATATAAAATAAAAACACATCAATATAAAAGTCAAAGTGAACTTTATTGTCATTCAGACCGCACAACAGTGCAACTGAAAGAAATTGCATTACTTTGAACTCAATGTGCATACAATATATACTTTTGTTTGTCTTTCGGCTTTCCAGTTAGAGGTCACCACAGCGGAACTACAGTCCGCTAATGATTGGCAGCTGGTTTTTATGGTGTTGAGTTGCCAGCCTGATGCCCAACCTTCAAGGCATGCCCATTCAACATGTCTTCAATGCCCACTGACCTGGGGAGAACATGCAGACTCCACACAAAAGGCACTCCCAACCCAAGCCGAGAATCGAACGGGAGAACCTCTTGCTGTAAGGCAACAATGCGACCGCTGCACCACCGCGGATGCATACTGATATTAAGATAACAATAACACATATACTAAAGCTAATCCAACAATTATGCAGTACAATAACAAATACAATGCCATGCACAAAGACTATTCCACTTACATGCCTTCGTCAGTACCCAAAATATTGCACAGATAATATATTGCACAGATCAAAATCAGACAGATTTCTAATTGCACGGAATGCTAACTTAGCATATTGCAGAGAATGTTAACTTGGCATCATTAATATTGCACATCGGGTATAAGATTGTATTTTCATAGAATTATTGCATATGTCTATGAATTACTTCAGCATTGTAATGCCAGACCTCCATGACTAGCATGGTGTATGTTATTACTGGAGTCAGAAGTATGATGGCTTGTTCAAAAAAGCTTATATTAAATCTGGTGGTTTTGCAATGTAAGCTACAGTATCTCCTGCCTGAAGACAAACACGAGAACAGACCATGGGCAGGGTGAGTGCAGTCAGACCATGGGCAGGGTGAGTGCAGTCAGACCATGGGCAGGGTGAGTGCAGTCAGATGAGTGCAGTCAGACCATGGGCAGGGTGAGTGCAGTCAGATGAGTGTAGTCAGACCATGGGCAGGGTGAGTGCAGTCAGACCATGGGCAGGGTGAGTGCAGTCAGATGAGTGTAGTCAGACCATGGGCAGGGTGAGTGCAGTCAGACCATGGGCAGGGTGAGTGCAGTCAGATGAGTGCAGTCAGACCATGGGCAGGGTGAGTGCAGTCAGATGAGTGCAGTCAGACCATGGGCAGGGTGAGTGCAGTCAGATGAGTGTAGTCAGACCATGGGCAGGGTGAGTGCAGTCAGACCATGGGCAGGGTGAGTGCAGTCAGACCATGGGCAGGGTGAGTGCAGTCAGACCATGGGCAGGGTGAGTGCAGTCAGATGAGTGTAGTCAGACCATGGGCAGGGTGAGTGCAGTCAGACCATGGGCAGGGTGAGTGCAGTCAGATGAGTGTAGTCAGACCATGGGCAGGGTGAGTGCAGTCAGACCATGGGCAGGGTGAGTGCAGTCAGATGAGTGCAGTCAGACCATGGGCAGGGTGAGTGCAGTCAGACCATGGGCAGGGTGAGTGCAGTCAGACCATGGGCAGGGTGAGTGCAGTCAGATGAGTGCAGTCAGACCATGGGCAGGGTGAGTGCAGTCAGATGAGTGCAGTCAGACCATGGGCAGGGTGAGTGCAGTCAGACCATGGGCAGGGTGAGTGCAGTCAGACCATGGGCAGGGTGAGTGCAGTCAGATGAGTGCAGTCAGACCATGGGCAGGGTGAGTGCAGTCAGATGAGTGCAGTCAGACCATGGGCAGGGTGAGTGCAGTCAGATGAGTGCAGTCAGACCATGGGCAGGGTGAGTGCAGTCAGACCATGGGCAGGGTGAGTGCAGTCAGACCATGGGCAGGGTGAGTGCAGTCAGACCATGGGCAGGGTGAGTGCAGTCAGACCATGGGCAGGGTGAGTGCAGTCAGACCATGGGCAGGGTGAGTGCAGTCAGATGAGTGTAGTCAGACCATGGGCAGGGTGAGTGCAGTCAGACCATGGGCAGGGTGAGTGCAGTCAGACCATGGGCAGGGTGAGTGCAGTCAGATGAGTGCAGTCAGACCATGGGCAGGGTGAGTGCAGTCAGACCATGGGCAGGGTGAGTGCAGTCAGACCATGGGCAGGGTGAGTGCAGTCAGACCATGGGCAGGGTGAGTGCAGTCAGATGAGTGCAGTCAGACCATGGGCAGGGTGAGTGCAGTCAGATGAGTGCAGTCAGACCATGGGCAGGGTGAGTGCAGTCAGATGGGTGCAGTCAGACCATGGGCAGGGTGAGTGCAGTCAGATGAGTGTAGTCAGACCATGGGCAGGGTGAGTGCAGTCAGGTGAGTGTAGTCAGACCATGGGCAGGGTGAGTGCAGTCAGATGAGTGCTGATAGACCATGGGCAGGGTGAGTGCAGTCAGACCATGGGCAGGGTGAGTGCAGTCAGACCATGGGCAGGGTGAGTGCAGTCAGACCATGGGCAGGGTGAGTGCAGTCAGATGAGTGCAGTCTGACCATGGGCAGGGTGAGTGCAGTCAGACCATGGGCAGGGTGAGTGCAGTCAGACCATGGGCAGGGTGAGTGCAGTCAGACCATGGGCAGGGTGAGTGCAGTCAGACCACGGGCAGGGTGAGTGCAGTCAGACCACGGGCAGGGTGAGTGCAGTCAGGCCACGGGCAGGGTGAGTGCAGTCAGGCCACGGACAGGGTGAGTGCAGTCAGGCCACGGACAGGGTGAGTGCAGTCAGACCATGGGCAGGGTGAGTGCAGTCAGACCATGGGCAGGGTGAGTGCAGTCAGACCATGGGCAGGGTGAGTGAAGTCAGACCATGGGCAGAGTGAGTGCAGTCAGACCATGGGCAGGGTGAGTGCAGTCAGACCATGGGCAGGGTGAGTGCAGTCAGACCATGGGCAGGGTGAGTGCAGTCAGACCATGGGCAGGGTGAGTGCAGTCAGACCATGGGCAGGGTGAGTGCAGTCAGACCATGGGCAGGGTGAGTGCAGTCAGACCATGGGCAGGGTGAGTGCAGTCAGACCATGGGCAGGGTGAGTGCAGTCAGACCATGGGCAGGGTGAGTGAAGTCAGACCATGGGCAGAGTGAGTGCAGTCAAACCATGGGCAGGGTGAGTGAAGTCAGACCATGGGCAGGGTGAGTGCAGTCAGACCATGGGCAGGGTGAGTGCAGTCAGATGAGTGCAGTCAGACCATGGGCAGGGTGAGTGCAGTCAGATGAGTGCAGTCAGACCATGGGCAGGGTGAGTGCAGTCACATGAGTGTAGTCAGACCATGGGCAGGGTGAGTGCAGTCAGACCATGGGCAGGATGAGTGCAGTCAGACCATGGGCAGGGTGAGTGCAGTCAGACCATGGGCAGGATTAGTGCAATCAGACCATGGGCAGGGTGAGTGCAGTCAGACCATGGGCTGGGAGAGTGCAGTCAGACCATGGGCTGGGAGAGTGCAGTCAGACCATGGGCAGGGTGAGTGCAGTCAGACCATGGGCAGGGTGAGTGCAGTCAGACCATGGGCAGGGTGAGTGCAGTCAGATCATGGGCAGGGTGAGTGCAGTCAGATCATGGGCAGGGTGAGTGCAGTCAGACCATGGGCAGGGTGAGTGCAGTCAGACCATGGGAAGGTGAGTGCAGTCAGACCATGGGCAGGATGAGTGCAGTCAGACCATGGGAAGGTGAGTGCAGTCAGACCATGGGCAGGGTGAGTGCAGTCAGACCATGGGCAGGGTGAGTGCAGTCAGATGAGTGTAGTCAGACTATGGGCAGGGTGAGTGCAGTCAGACCATGGGCAGGGTGAGTGCAGTCAGACCATGGGCAGGGTGAGTGCAGTCAGACCATGGGCAGGGTGAGTGCAGTCAGACCATGGGCAGGGTGAGTACAGTCTTTGACTATTTTCATGCTTCTGTTGAGGCACTGATCAGAGTGCAAGTCCTGAATAGATGCAATTGTGGACCTGATAATTCTCTCCTCCACTTTCACCACCATATGGAGAGATTTGCGATCTGAAACCATGTAGTTTCCATACCACACCAAGAGATTACTTGTCAGGATGCTTTCAATGGTTCCCCTGTAGAAGGTTGTGAGAACTGAAAGTGGTAGTTTTGCTCTCCTCAACCTTCTTAGAAAGTGTAGATGCTGTTGGGCCTTCTTGACAATGTGATTAGTGTTTATTGACCAAGACAAGTTTTCAGTGATATGCACCCCCAGAAACTTGGTGTTCGTTATCCTTTCCACTGTTTATTCTTTGATTGTGAGTGGAGAATGAACCTTGCATCTCTTCTTGAAGTCTACTATTATCTCCTTAGTTTTATTCACATTGAGAGCCAGGTTGTTGTTATCAAACCAGACAATCAATTGGTTCGCCTCCTCTCTGTAGGCTTTTTCATCACCATTGCTGATGAGATCCACCACTGTAGTATCATCTGCAAACTTAATAATGTGGTTTGTGTTGTACCTAGCGATGCATCATGTGTCAGCATGGTGAACAGCAAGGAACTCAGAACACACACTTGAGGTACTCCAGCGTTCAGTGTGATGCTCATCGAGGTGTTGTTGCCTACCAATACCTTTTGTAGTCAGTCAATAAAAAAGTCCAGAAAACAGTTGCATAAAGGAGTGCTAACACCCAGATGGACCAGTTTCTCAATCAGATGTTGGGGGATAACCGTGTTGAAGGCTGAGCTGAAGTCAATAAACAACATGTGGACATAGCAGTTTTTGTTCTCCAGATATGCCAAGGATAAGTGAAGTGCCAATGAGATTGCATCTGCCGTAGACCAATTGGATCTATAAGCAAATTTGATGGACAAAATTAATTTTGAAAGTCAATGAAGCATTAGATGAAGTAGCTACGCATGGTACACCTTTATATTCTGAAATGTTAGAAGCAGATGTGCACTTTCTTATGTCAGCTGAGCAGTCACCTGTATTAGCTTTATCTGCGATTCAGGTTACTAAAGAAAATCCATATATTTTGCAGCAATTGCACCAAAACCTTTACCATATATTCCAGTGGAATTATTGTAGAAGGTTAAACCACCTTTACCATATATTCCAGTGGAATTACTGTAGTTACTAAGGTTAAACCACCTTTACCATCTATTCTAGTGGAATTACTGTAATTACTTAGGTTAAACCATCAGGTACTAGTGACTAGGCTGAAATCCCACAGTTAGAAAGGTATTGTAAACAGGTAGTGGTGGAATGCTTGGTTTGGCAACAAACAGTGCTACCAGTCAAAAGTTGCAGCCTGTGCAGTTGGTCCAGGATAAGCCATACATTTTGACTTCTCTGGCATTTACCAGTAGCAAAGGTGGGTTAGATATGCATTTGAAGTAGTAAATATATTTTCAAAGTGGATAGAAGTTATTCCTTTGAAGAATTGCTGTGCTAAACCTACTGCAAAAGCGTTATAAAGTTCAGTATTTTCTCACTCAGGTTGGCTTTCTTCATTTGAGTCAGACAACGGTACTCATTTTGTTGGTCAGGTTTTACAAACCTTGTGCTCACTGCAGGGGATACAGCTGTAGATCCATGTGCCATATCACCCACACTCACCAGGCATTGTGGAATGAATGACTAGTATCCTGAAACAAAATTCCATAAGATTATTTTAGAAAGAGAAAGGGACTGGACCACAGATTTACTTTCTAGTTTGTTGTGAATATGAGCTAAACCAGGTACTGCTACTGACATTTCTCTGTTTGAACTAATGACTGGTCATTTTATGCCTCTGTGTTTTCCATTTTGAACCCATACTTTCTGAGCATGTCCAGGCAGCAACTATAAAGGACCAATAGCTGGTAAATTTGCAGGAGCTAATCAAGTACTTATAGCAGTTTACTACATTAGAAATAAATAAACCTGCCCCTGTGGATTCCAGTTTGGAATCTAAATTCCAAAATGTGGAGTTGATCAAGTTGAAAAATCTTAGGCAAGCTGGTCCATGATAAGCTAATTGGGACAGTTCCTATGCCATCATGGAAATATTTGGTCCAGCTGTACTTCAGGTCAAAATACTAGGAAAAAGCAGAGTCAGTATACATAAGCTAGACCACACAGATTAGTGTAAAATAATACACTGGAAAGATGTATTTTCCTAAAAATTGATACTGCATTTATTTTTTAGAACATAAATCAGAATGAAAATTTAAATAAACCCTTTTTGCAACTGTATAAATGAAGGATACAAGTTTCTGAGGCAGCTGAAAAAGGCAGTTCAATGCGATTGCATCTATTTGGAGGGCCAGTTTGAGACAAGAAGAGAAAAGCATCTGTTGCATCAAGGTATTTAACATGGACATTGTTTTGGACTGATAGTTTATTACTGGTTTTATTGATTATACTTTTGTTTACTGTTATTCGTTTTTTTATTTGTAGAGAAGAGACTCAGAGTGCTATTCAGAAGAAGGCCTGCTGGTACCTACAATTCAATACCTTTCTCACTTTTCAGTATGTTTACTCACAGTCTTTTTATGTATCAAATTGCTGGGTATGTTCATATCTGCCTACCAGTTATGAAGGTATTCCGATAACGGGAGTAGAATGAAAAGTGAAAATTTATAAATAATTAATATGAATGTCTGTTATTAAAACAGCAGATTTATGGAGACTAATTCTTGACTACTTCAAAAGTGTAAAAAGAGATGGAATTCAACAAACATATATTTATGATAACTGCCACAGGTAGATGAGGCATGTATTTGTTTTCAGTGAGAGAAAGAGAATAACAAATAAAATGACATAATGAGTACTTTTAAATGCACGCTAAGAGAAAACAGAATACGGGAGCACTCATTATATGGTGTAACAATTTTAACCTTACTAAAAAGAACAGGGCAAATTTTCTGGTCGAATTCCATTATCTAGCATGTATTCTTCAAACTAAAAAGGGAATACCACCTTATGAGAAGTATTACTATATCTGTAGGAAGAGAGCTTACAGATGGTTACCTGAGGGATAGTATGAATCCTGATATCTGGGATATGCAGTTTTTGCTATATGACAAACCTTATACTTTTCCTGTAGGGAAGGGAAGGAATTATAGAAAGAGGTGAGCAATTGTTTAGCCACCTGATAAAAATCATATATCATCATCATCATCTAGAACAGGCTGCTTTTAAAGGGTTAGTATATATGGATTCAGAAAATTTAATTATGTCATATCTGAAGAAGATATCTTTTCATAGTATAGGACACCAAAAGCAATATGGGATTTTAGGAAATTATTAAAGTTATTGGAGGTTCTTAGTAATGTTACTTTACACAGTATAAATAAGATTACAGTAGAATTTACAGTGATGAGGACAGTAGTTTTGTAGAACAGGATGGCACTTGATTTCACCTGGCTGCAAAAGGGGGAAGGTATGGGGTTGGTGGGATACAAATACTGTACACTCATTCCAAATAATAAAAATGAGATTACGTACCATTTGCATATACTTCTGAAAGTTGCAGATTGAATGAAAATGAAGCTAATAGTTCAACATGGGCATGGTTGACCAATCTGATTCTGAGTTGGGGGAGGCTTTTGAAATTATTTATGCTCCTGGCTGTAGCATTTATCATTTTGATTTTTGTTATACTTATGTGTAGTATACCTCTCAATCTCTTAGTGTTCTGAACAAAACTTAAAATAATGGGGGGACAAAGGCCACAAAATAGGGACAGAGAATAAATATTGCTCTTATAAACTTAGAAAGATGTTGGAATAATAGTATTTTTCTTAGTGTACATTTTCTAAAGGATGTGAAATCTGAAATTCAAATGTGTGCCATTATTTAGTGACTTTAATCCTCAGTGATTTGTCAGAAAAAAACACAAATTTTATGAGGAACAGACCATAAATATGAGGCAAAAATCTGGACATTCTGTGAAAATCTATGCAATTGAGAGGTATGATTTGTAGGGCCTTAATCGCAAGGATAATAAAGTGTAGGTATTAATAAATTGATGATTATCATGCAGTATATTCTTCAAGAGCCCATTCACATGTTGTGACATTTTTATGAGCCCGATAGCATGTTGTGATGTAAAAGTACAGTGGTGATATGAATTCCATGAGCCCAGGTGCATGATGGAATACAGTGAGTGAATGAGATATTTTTCCATGAACACATAGCATGCTGACACGTACTGTGTGAACGGTAACATTTAAATCAGAAAGTACACTTCTGCTTAATGTAATTTTCCTACAACTCTTGCCTATCTCACTCAGTTACTTTCTTAATGTTGATCTGAGGACTAGAATGATCAGATCAAGGAAATGTTGTTGAGCCTGTAAGGTAGGAGTCCTTTGACTATCTGATACAGCTCCAAATCAGATCTCCTTCTCTCTCTCCTGATTGATTGAGAATTCATGTTAATGATCATTTCATGGATTAGATGGAACTGTTAGAGGGAATTTATTTAGTAAAAGTGTTAGGATGAATTGATTCCAGTAGAATTATTTTATAGATTAGATTGCTACCTCTATATGAAATTAAAATAGGAAAGCATAATTATATTGTTAGGCTGCAAGATGAATGATGCATCATTAGATGAATAGAGCTTTGATAGAGATAATATTGTTAGGCAATCATCTGAATAAGGCTTTTTCCTAGAAGCAGCATTTTTTGAATAAGGCTTTTGTTACCAACAACATTATTAAGCTACATTATGAGTTTGGCTTTGTTAGGTTTGCAACTGTTGAAAGCACATGCATATATAAGGCATCTTGTAGAAATAGGGAAACACAGCTATTTTCTGTTTATTGAGCATGTTTGTCAGGGTGAACAGCCGGTGTAAGTCATGTGACTGTACAGTTCCACTTAAAAATATACAGAAAACTTCCAGAATCTTGATGGGGTTTGAACCTTCATCTACATGGAGAAAAAGTTTACTGGATGATGCAGCTGTCAATCAGTCGAAAGGTAGCTGTCATCTAGATGGGGAAAGGACTTTTACTGATCATGAAACTTTAAGGGACAGTTATTGTGAGATAGAATGCAAAACTTGATTGGATATGGAAGGAACAGGAGTCTGTACTTTGCAAATGGATAAAGTGTGTTTATTGGTTATATTGGGAAAGTTTGATAAAAATTTAGGAAAGTATTGGAGTACACTCTAGCCAGATAGAGAATGCTGACAATTGCATCATTTTATGTATATGTCTTGTTATGATTAAGATTCACTTTTTTATTCTCAACAAAGCTATTACTTTCTGTTTGTCAATAAAGCTGCCAAAACATGCCTTTGGTCTCTGGCAGGTGATTCTTTTGAACATTTACATTGGGATTAACTCCTGTACATCTGGAAAAAGGAGGATACAGATGGCTGAAATCTGACACCAGTAGCAGACAGGGTCTTAGCATTTTTGTCCAAATTTTCTAGGTGTCCCATAAGATTAGGACCAAAAATACAAGGGTTCTGCAAAGAAGAGTTCATAAATGTTGCCATGGTGACCTCAGTGAAATCTCTAAACCTAAGCCACTAGTGCCAACAGCTAGTCTTTCCTGATCCTGTATCACTCACCAAACCTTCTTAGGTATGTACTGTCATCATAAGGTTTGAAACAGTGGCCAGTCACAGCAATCATTTGCCTTTGACTGATCCATCAAGAAAGTCCACTTTTGATTGATGCATTTCATCCATCGGACTTTGTTGGAAGCTGAATATATAAGCTAGGTAGGTTGGTGCTTTCATAGAAGTAACTGGAGGATGTGTAAATCCATTCCTCAAAGTGGTCCATTGCCCAGGATTCCTTATCTGAGGGATTGATCACAAGGTGGTAGCCTTTATGAAGTCAGCTGCTGCAACTAAGGTAACTGGGTTGTGAGTCTCTGATCAAAAGTCCTATTTTCTTGGCGGACAGAGATATGATCAACTTTCGTAAGCACTGGTGCTACTATAACAAGGTTTCCCCATGCTTCACTGATGGCGTGCTTTAGCATGTTCACCGATGGAGAAGATCGCTGATTGTTGGGTGAATTGAAATGCCTTCTGCAGTGTCCTTCAGAGTGAAAACATGGGGCCAGTGGATCATCTCTCTCTCTCTTTGCTCTTCACCATTTTAAAATCTGGGCTGTGAGATTCTGCAGAGGTGTTAGTATGCTTCCTTTTGCATGTAACTTTTTTCAGCATCTTTGGGGAGAAAGGACAAAAAGGAGAAACACATGTATTTAGGGAGTGGGCTCATAGACAAATGTTGCAATAGGTATTTATGCCTTTATCCTGCTGTATAACAGACTGCAAAGCCAAGGTCTGAGTAAAGGACTTAGCTGTGGAGATGAACGTTAATATCAAGTCAGCAAAGTACATGGGAGACATTCAATGCAAAACTGTTTGTGGGTTCGGCATTGTGCCAGACACTGGCATGCCAACAAGAGCATCAGTGCCAAATGGTCCAGCATCAGCTCTGGCACCAAAGGTTCAGACCTAACCATCAGCATTCAGAATTCCAATGACTCTGGCAACAACACAGCCAAAAATATCAATGTTAATGGCAGACTCAATTGCAAAGTTATATACACCAAGGCATACAACCACTAACAAAGGTATCATAGACACTGACTCCAGCATTAACATGTACACTGCAATGATCAATGTTGTCAACCTCAAAATCATTGGTGAGGACAAATTAGTTACTGAAGGCAGCCTTGAGGATCAGGAGACTACAGATCTGAGCCACACCTACAACTAAAAGAACCATTTAGGGAAGAGACAGTTTTGAGACATTTCTTAGCTTTCAACAGGGAATGCACAAACCTGTCATAATTAAACTGTACATAGACAGTAGCAGGATGATAGTCCTTGTGAAATAAGTAATCAGCTCAAAATTTGGCAAACTTCTTTGTCAGCCAAGCTGATTAGACTCTGAAACTTACATAACTGTCCAAGAGAAAACCTGTAGTCAACCACTTAAAACTATTTTCAGAACACCATCATCCATTTTGTCTAAGGCAGACTGAGATACTAGAGAGGACAGCTATGTCTGAAGCCTGGGTATTATAGGGCTAAAACTTCTTGGGATATGTGCTACTAGAAGAAGTTGATTTCAAGGACTCTAGCTTCCAGAGCATAGATTGTACCAGTTGACTTTGACCTAGCAATGACTTTTCAAACACTTAAAGCCCCACGTGTTTTTTTTTTTTCTTTCTTTCTTTGTCTTTAAATAAACAAAACATTTGTCAAACAAGTAGGAAAAGCTCAACATCAAAGAAGCAACAATATCAACAGTTTCTAACAAACTAATGAAATCTAAAAACATGCTTTTGTTAAACCTTGGTGAAAGTACCGGCAAGTAAAAAGGCCCAACAGGGCAAAAGGCAGAAACGTTGACATGTTTTCAGTAAATCCAAAAAAGTTTAAAGAAAAAAAAACACATATGCAAGTTAACTGCAAAAAACACTGACAAAAAGGCAGCTGATCATAAAATGTATGATAATTTTTGCAATAAATGTTCAAAATTAGATATCCTTGGGGCCATTTGCTTATGTATTTATTTATTAATTTAAACTTTGCTGAGCAGGTTAATCCTGTAAGGTCAATAGCCTCTTTTCAGGGGAGACTTGAGGTGGTATTCATAGCCAATAGGGGAAAATGTAGACAGGACATCAAGAATTTTCCCTACTCTTTTTGATTAAGTGTCATCGGATCTTTTACATTTAGCTGTGGTGCCACCAACTCAGGCAGAGAGAGCCTCAGTTTACGGTCTCATCTGAAAGATGCAGATGTGCAATGCCTGGACTGGCAAAAGAGATCTGGAAAGGAATGCTACAGTATTGCAGTCTGGGATGGGTAGCGGCCAAGGTAGCACAGGGAACGTTTTGCCTGCTAAGCTGCCTTGATTCCTGCTATTACTCATGAATGAACTTTTTTATCTAAATTCTCCCTTATCACCATTATGAAATCATCTACATAACTAAAAACACAAAAGGAACTTCCACACCTTCTATCATACATTATTTCTGCCCTTACGTTCTTTTCTTCATTTTTGTAACTGCAGTATTAATAACTTAATAAAATCAGACTAAGGGAGTATCTCTAATTTCTTTACTCACACTTAATAAAATCAGACTAAGGGAGTATCTCTAATTTCTTTACTCACAGAAAGGTTTCTTCCCACCATTCATTCAGCAGTGGCTTCACCCATATATTTTCATATTTAATTAATTTGCTAAATTTCCGTAAAAATAATTCTCCAAAACCCGAAACACCAAGCCCATGTTTGTATTTTCAAAAACCCTTTTAATATGACATATCACCATTCTACCTTGATATTCCTTCCCATTGTCTTTCATTATATCCCTAGCTAGCATCCATAAATCCTTTTTATTCCTAGCTTTACAGACCTCAAACATTTCATCTTCTGTCAGTTTCTGCACCAGTATTCCTATACAGACTTGTGAAACTTTTAGTAATATGTTATTGTGTAATACAAAAGGTCAGTAATTAGTAATTACCTCACCATTGCCCTGTACTGTGTATCTAGCCTGTGTTTAGTGAAGGTGTGAAATACAGAATATGTGGCAACTTCTAAAATATAATATACAGAAACATTTATGAAATGTTACTAATATTATTGCTACCCTAGCAGAATCTGCTGTTACCTCTTGTAAAGGTTTATTATATGTATCATAAAATACAATACAACAAGCTACATATTTTAACAATATCTACTTTTTAACTGCTAGCATACCTCTCAACCTCTTAGAGCAAAAAATCTGGACAAAAAGCCTAAAATGATGGGGGGACAAATAGGGACAGATTTTAAATATTGCTCTTACAAACTTAGACGTTGATAGAATAATAGGTTTTGCATTAGCATGAATTTTTGTGGAGTCTTAAACTCAAATATTTGTCATTATTTAATGACTACAATCCTCAGCTATTTGCTAGAAAGGTACAGATTTTAGGAGGAACACACCAAAAATATGAGGCATAAATCTGGATATTCTGCGAAAATCTGTACAATTGAGAGGTATGACTGGTAGGACTGTTTTTTTTTGTCTTTCTTGAATCAAACAAAAAGCTAAAGCTGATCAGTCTTTATGATATCTTGTCCTCCTCCTGAATAGCATTTGGGCTACATAAGAGATGCAAGAGGTCTTCCCTGTCATTTTGGTGGTTTACATAAAAGTCTGGTAGTTGAACAGAGTGGTCTGGGTTGAAAGATGCTGTTGAGACTATCTTTGGTATGAAACAAGGATTGTGCTTTTACGAAACTCTTTAAATAATAGAAAATCAAGTAAGGTGATTTGCACAATAATTCTCATACTTGGTATAACAGATACTAATAAAATAATTTTCTGTAAATGTATTTTAGCTTTGCAAACTCTCCAGGTTGAAAATAGGGTAAAGTGAGTTTCTTCGACAGAAAGTTTAAATTCCTTTGGAGAAAATTTGTCTTTTTGGTGGTCTTAAAGTTTTTACAGGTGGATGCACTGCAACCTGTGGAAAAGTTAGTAAACAAGCAGATATTGCAGATACTTGCACTTTAATGCATGAATATGCTATGCAGGAACCAAATAAATAATTTAATTTGTCCAATAATTCTGGAAGGGGATAATGCAGAGGATCCATATCTTATAGCACAATATAAATGAACAAACAACAAAATCTCTTCCTTTTCTGAATGTAAATCCTTCAGTTTTGTTGCATATCCTTAATTCATCAGTGCTTGTATCACAAACGTTTTTCAATAACAACTTGTATGTCATGAGCTCAGTTACATTTATACACAAAATACATGTACTCAAGCTTATAACAATATGAAGAAATGTAACAAAGAAAGAAATATGAGAGAATTTCACTCCAATACCCCCCTTAATTCATTATTTTTAGTTGTAGGTCACTGCACATTAGAAAAATATCACTCACTGATACACAACATAAAACCTGTCCTATTTCACCAGCGGTGTGTGAGATCTCGTAACACACTGAGCATTAACATACTGAATGTCAGGGAGAATGATGCAACAGGTAATGCACTCACCGTTAGAGCAGAAATTTGTGGGTTCTATTCCCACACCAGGCAGACTGATTGCTGACAGTGTGGTGCAACATAAGTGGGGGCACTGTACTCTTGAACGTGTCTTTCTTCAGATAAAATGTAGGGGTCCTTTATAATCAGAAAATTCTTATTTACAAAATATTTACATATTTACAATGGCATATATACAAATATATAAATATACAAATCTGTTTACATGTATTCATAATTTCCTTTACAATCATGCTAAATTTTCATCCCTATTAGACCCGCACTCCTTTTTCCATAACCACCATCAGGTTTTACTTAATATTGTTGCTAAAATCCATTTACCATTAAAAATAATCTCATTTATTCTTTCATTCCATACAACCGATATAACAAAGTATTTTCTTTACTATTCTTTTAACATATTCTTTACTTCTATTCTTATAATATCCATATTTAATCATATCCATGTGAATTTTATCCACTTCTTTAATATCTTCAAAAAAACTTCTTTACATAGTTTTCCCCATAACTTTTTTACTCTTTTACAGTTTAAGAGCACATGTTTCATTGTTTCTTCTTCTTGACAATGTAAACATACTCTATCATTTTTCATTTTATATGGCATATTTCTTTTTACTGGCAATTTATTTATTATCAGTGTCCACAAAAATCTTAAACTTTACTTTCTGATTGCACCATTTGCTTTTCATTTTATAGCTTTCATTTTTTCATCTGTTTTTTACTTACACCATTCTTCATAACTTTTTTACTCTTTTACAGTTTAAGAGCACATGTTTCATTGTTTCTTCTTCTTGACAATGTAAACATACTCTATCATTTTTCATTTTATATGGCATATTTCTTTTTACTGGCAATTTATTTATTATCAGTGTCCACAAAAATCTTGAACTTTACTTTCTGATTGCACCATTTGCTTTTCATTTTATAGCTTTCATTTTTACATCTGTTAGATTTTCCCATTGTTTTACATAGCAATGTTTTATCATTACATCCTTATACCATATTTGTATCTTTTTTCTATTTTTTTCTATATTATCAATTTTTATTTTCCACAAAAATATTTTTTCTTGATAACATTTTATTTAATTTATACACTCTTTTTCTCTTTTACTCTCTTTTACCATACCCCCAAATGTATCATATTTATATTCATACAGTTTTACTACTAATCTGTCATCTTTTTCATTTATCCACTTTTAACACTTTGTACAAATTTAATGAAGCAGTGTATACAGCTGGGTTAATTAACCCTAAACCACATTCTTCTGTATTTATATACAAAACTCCTCTTTTTACTGGGTTTAATGTAGAACTCCATATAAATGAAAAAATATCTGCAATAATTCCTTTTCAAATACTGTTGGCAACATAAATACACCTGCTAAGCATGCTATTTTTCCCATCAGTACTGAATTTATCAAATCAGCCTTTTTTCTGAATGATAATTTATATTTTCCAGAAAAGACGTTTACTTTATTTATTCTATTGTTTTTCCCCATTGAATTCTACTTAGATTTTTATTCCCAAATTTTATATCTACCACAGAAATTTCATTCATTGTGAAATATATACCGCCGATCTTTACATCATCTAAATCTTTACTTTTCTCTGTATTTAAAGCCATCTACCTCTAGACACTCATTTGGACAAACCATTACTTATTTTATCCAAATTTTGTTTTTTTGCAATTGTTATCTTCATATGTTAACAGAACTGGAATTCTAAATCCTTCAGCTGTTATATACACTGCCTCCTTCATTTTGTAATTTACTTTTTATTATAGGGCTTATTTTTTATTTTTCTGATGACCTATTACAAATCCACATTTGTCAACTGTTCTTTGTGCTGAATATTATCTTCTGTTAATTTCCATTATGGCTTGGATGTATGTAGTTATGTATTCATATGAATATTACTTGTATGTAACTTTGTTATTGTTATTATTTATTGTTATTTTTGTGTGGGTGGAGCTTTTCTCCTCATGTCTCCAATGAAAATGTGGCACCAGCCCAGTTTGACTAACCCAGTTAACAAAAGACAAATAAACAAATACATATTTCATATACTATCACATTCATAACTAATGCAAAGAGTATACAACTCATTGGACAATGGACACCCCTGTCTTACACCACTCTTCATATCTACCTCTTGGTTTAACCAGGCATGTAGAAGTATTTTTACTTTATTATTACTTTATGCTGGCATGCATAATTTTCTGATTTTCTCACTTATATTATATTGTTTCATTATTGCCCATAAGATTTTATTTCCCATTGTGTCAAACACCTTATTAAGGTCTCCAGTCATGATTCTCACTTATTCTTTTCTGTTCATATCATCCAGAGTTTTTCTGTCATTAATAATTCTTGACATCCTTTCCCCTTTATACTATATATGCTATCTTCCATAATATGTTCCATTTTAGTTTCAAATATCTTTTGTATTATTTTCATAAAGGTCTTATAATCATTATTATTCAATACTATTGGTCTCCATTTTTTTCATTCTCTTCTCTCTTCCTTCTTCCATACTTCCATATGAATTTAAGTATTCCACTACATAATTCTTTATACAAAAAACTTAATTTAACCATTCATTCAAAATCTGTAATATATATATATATATATCTTTTTTTTTTTTTTTGCCAATCCCTTAAATTGTTTACATTTCATACCCTATTCCATCTGGGCCTGTAATTGAATCTATATTTACTTATCCTAATACTTTATCCAACTCATTTAAAAAAATCTCATTTCCAACGTAACTCTTTTTCCGTTAACTTTTTTGCTTTCCATGTTTTCTCGCTGTGATCTTTTTTCTTTAAACATTATTGTACATATTGTACTACACTGGTTCATAGTGTTTTCTTGAGTTCTTTCTGCTTCTTTTTACATTTTCTTTTCTTATTTCTCTTATTACACTACCATCGTGCTTTACTAATCTGCTTAAGTAACTAGATACTTCTCTTTTTCCTTTTAAAATATCTTTACTTATATAATAATTCTTATATTCTTTCTTGATTTATTTCATATAATTCTTTTTCTTTGTACTTTCATCTTCATTATAGATTCTTCTATATTTTCGCACATCATATTACCACTAGAAAAGAAATTCACTCTGGTCTCTGTAAACTCTGCTCTGCCTTATTAGACTTTTTTTCCTGGGAGTCTGGACACTACATAAGCAATTCTGCTACCCCCCATCTCTAAACTACAAGCTGCCGCCCTGGATGATTTTAAACACTTGGGACTCAAACAACTAAGTTCACCTGCAAGCTCTCTACAAACCTGGAATAATACTTTATACATAAGAAATTCTGCTACCCCCCCACCCATCCGTAAACTACAAGCTGCGCCCCTGGATGATTTTAAACACTTGGGACTCAAAATTCACCTGTAAGCTCTCTGCAAACCTGCCATAACAGTTTATACATAAGAAAGTGTGTATAAATGTTTTTTTCCCTTTAATTGGCTTTTCAATATGCATTGTTGTTTGGCTTGAATAGTTGTGCTTAATATAATGTGTTTGCAATACTTGCAATCTGTGCAGTGGGCATAGCCCCTATCCCCCTCCCACCTTAATTTTCTTAAGAATTGTACTTGTAGCAGTTTCTGATTCCACTGTGCTTAAAGAAGGTTTAACAAATGCCTTTGAGATGATTTTCTTTATAAACTGTAAATGTACCTTTGTATAACTTCCTACTTTTCCCAGTACTTAACTGATCCTTTTCCAGTATCTTAAATAGATTGGTTGTAGCCTCACTGATATTTTTTTCTTTCTTTTTTTTTTCTGAGTACTTACCTGCTGGTTTTTGTTCTCTGGGGTGTCATCCCACTTTGTTTGCTCTGCGGGCTCACTTTGCTCCCCTACCCTGACCCCTAATTCCTCCCACCCCTCTACCTCTACATTTACAGCTGTCCACACCACACCCCTTCCTCTACCAGCTCCACCCCATCATCCCCTTCCTGTATTAGCTTCCCCCTCCTCACCCATACACACCATCTGTCAGGATATTTCTGTTATCACACTAGCATTATATCTGCATACTCTGCCCCTTCATTCATTTCTACAAACTTTATTACTCTAATCAAATCATCCACTTTAATTTGTCTGATTACCTCTCTAATAATCCCTAATCTAAAATAGTTCTCCTTTCACTCATGCTCTTCTGCTACTCTTCACTGTCATCATATCTGGTCCCTATCCAACCTGTTCTAAGCTCTCCAACAGACACTACCTCTTACACCAATAACACAGATCACTACTCCCTACCCATGACTGCTCATCTCTTTCACACAGTCATTATTCTGTTATTTAACCCAAACTGTTTCAGACGCAGCTGTACTGGTTTAATATTACACATACTAACAGTTTAACCAAAATGAAATCCTGTGTTTACTATATAATCTTGAAAGTCCTCCTGTTCTGTGGTGACATCCAGCCTAACCCTGGTCCCTACACCTCACAATCCACATCTTCAACTCATATTCCAAGTACACAAAATATGCTAGCATGCGCAACAAAATGTCTGAGTTGCATGTTTGGATGACTGCACAATCTCCTGATATTCTAGCAATCACTGAAACCTGGCTTAAACCACACATAAAGGACACCAAAGTACTCATCCAGACTTTAATATGTTCAGGACTGACCAACTTAAAAGAAAAGGAGGTGGTGTTGCAATAATATATCCTGCTTCTATTTCCCTAACCCCTAACAACCAATCCATACCCTGCTTTGACAAAGCCGAACTATTGATCACCTACCTTAAATTAAACAATAATAAAAGTCTCTGCATTATAGCTTTATACATAACCCCTGGCAATAACCTATCAACTCTGGAAAGTATCTTATCTTGGGTATCACAAAACATCTCTCTAGAAACAGTAATATTAGGTGATGTCAACATTGACTGGCAGAATCTTAACATATAGTTTCCCACAGATAGCATAAACCTATTTGGATTTTCTCAACTAATTACTCAACCAACCTTTACCAGTGCCGCAAACCAAAATGGACCAATAATTGATTGGATTTTGGTCTCCCATCCAATCAATTTCTCTCAGTCCAAAACACTTCCAGCATCTATTAGTGATCATCACCCTATCTGTACAACTAAACTTGTTTCACATTCATGTAGACTACACACCTACAAGACGGTATGAAACCTGTTCAACTCTGACCAGAAGGCCTTTATAAACTGACTAAACTTGATCAATTGGTCTTTCCTTAATTACTTACCACTAGATGATGCAGTTGAACATTTTAATTCTACATTCCTAAACAGTTTAGCTCTCACCAGAAGGAAAAGAGTCAAAACCAGCTATACTCCTTGGCTTTCTGTCTATGCCAGATCACTCATACAAAGAGACAAGGCTTGGACAACTTATCTAAAACATGAGACTCTCAGTAATTTACAGCGTTTCAGAGCAATGTGTAACCTTGTAAAAAAAACAGGTTAATTTAGAAAAAAAAAACAGTTCAATGCAAAGCCACAAGATAAACACAAATCCAGTACCAAAAACCTTCTAGCACACTATCAAAAAATCCTAAACCCAGAAAGTCAGTCTTCCTCCAACCATCCTGTGTTAGTGCCTCCCCTGACATAGCAACTCAATTTAACTCTTACTTCATTGATAGTATAGCTTCTATCACTAACAAATTCCCTCCATCTCCCTCTACTGTCTCTCAGCCTCCTATTACCTATCACTTCACATTTTCCCTTCAACCATTTCCTACTTCCTTTATCAAATCTCTCCAGTGCAAGCCCAGGCCATGTTCCCCCTTTACAGACAATCTTCCTAACAAATTTCTAAAAATGTCTGCTAACTCAATTGCCTACCCTGTCTCAATAATCATTAATGGATCCAGCAAGGAGTCTTATGTCCCCTCCCTGTGGAAAACAAATCCTTCATCCTTCCTCTCCACAAAGGTGGTACATGATAGAACCCACACTGTAAAAGTAGCTGACTCCAAATCCAGCTACAAACAAGTGGAGTACCTCAGGGTTCAGTCCTGGGACCACTCTTGTTTGGCATCTACTTCTCTGAAGTACAGGCCAACACTAAGGGACTCTGGATAACAAAGTTTGCAGATGACTGCAAACTGGGAGCCATTATTGAATCCCCAAATGATGTGGATACTCTACAAAAGGGCCTTACAGAAACAGATGCTTGGTGCCTGAGCCATGGGCTCATGCTCAATGCCAAGAAATGTATAGTTATCCCCTTTGGGAAAAAACATGTATCCATGAATTACCATATAGGTGGCAGTACACTAAACACCAAAAGTTTGATAAGAGACTTAGGGACACAGGTGGACAGTGGTCTCACCTTCGATAACCACATCGCCACAACAGTCAGGAAATCCCTCTATGTGGCACACCTCATCACTAAGAGCTTTTCATCCAGAAAAAAGGAGGTCATTGTCCCACTGTACTCATCCCTCATTAGACCCATTATAGAATACAATGCCCCGTTTGGTATGTACCTCTCAAGACATCTGCAACAACTGAAAAGGCCACAGAAATACCTCACTAAAAGAATCACAGGCCTAAAGCAGATGCCCTACACTGACTGCCTTAAAAAACTCCAGCTACACTCTGTCTACTCAGAGACGATCTTTGCTTAACATACAAGGCCATGTCAAACCCAGAGCTGTTGGACATGCTACACTTAAAGAAATCCAAATCCCTCAGAGCCACACACTCCAGGGATCTAAACCTTGTCATCACAATAAACAAAACATGCTGGAGGGATAGGTTCCTGACCCAGAGACTCCCCATACTCTGGAATAGATTGCCCATACATGTCAAGCAGAGTGCCTCTTTGGTCCTCTTCAAAATGAACCTTGACGATTGGATGGGAGAAAGGAAATTCACCCCGGGGATCACGTCAGTCGCCCTGCTAGACAGGGGTCCAGGGAAGTAAATAGTGTGGGAAGAAATAGCCAGGGAATTGTTATGGCTAGGCTTGTATAGGCCCTAGGGCTGATAGCCTAATACCAACCTATGAACTATATTGCCATTCTTTCACCACTATCAAAAAGTCTAGAAAAATGTATCCATAAGCAACTTCTTCAATACCTCCTTGACAATAATCTTCTGTCACCCACCCAATATGAATTCAGACCAGCTCACAGCACTATCACTGCTCTACTATCCTTTACTGGCACTATCAACAAAGCTTGTGATTTAGGAAACTTTGTCTTTTCTCTGTTCTTAGATCTATCCAAAGCCTTTGATACTGTCACCCACCCCCAACTGTTATCCCAGCTATCTCTTCTAGGCTTGACCAAAACATCCTTACAATGGTTCACTAGTTATCTCCCTAACAGTTATCAATCTGTCAAATCGAACTCTAACATCTCTCCTTACTTATCTGTTAGCATTGGGGTACCCCAAGGCTCAATACTAGGTCCACTTCTCTTCAACATTTTTATTAACCATCTTAATACTGCCAGCAAACAAGCCACCCTAATTCAATATGCTGATGACTCTACATTAATCTGCTCTGCCAGGACTCTCTCTCATCTACAGAGTTTAACACAAGAAACATTTAATTCCATTGAATCTTGGCTCACCAACAACCATTTACTACTTAATTCCAAAAAAAACAACACTTCAACTATTTTTACCAAATCACTTTTTTCTAGATGCCTCTAACTTTGCTATTACCTCTCATAACAATACTTTAATTAATGTGGTGTCACATACAAAACTGTAAGGTGTAACTATTGACAACAATCTTAAGTCTGACCTACATATCAGCAACATCATAAAAAAATTGAGCATGATGTATAGGGCTAAGAAATTCATTTCCAACTCCACAAGAATAACCCTCACCATCACCCATCTCTTACCCTCCCCTTCTATATGCTTCACCTATCCTAACCAATCAATCAATGGATATGAGTGCATACATACACACAAGTGAGGTAGTGGGTGTATGAGTATGAGTGAGCGAGGGTGACTTGGTGATAGAGACAGATGAGTGAATTCAAGCCTAAGCGAGTGCCATATGCATTCACACACATATACATGTGCACACATACTTGTGTATATGGCCCTGTATATTGGTGTGCGTATGTAAGGGGAAAGGAGATGGGGGGTGTGTGTGTGTGTGTGTGTGTGTGTGTGTGTGTTTGGAGTGGGGTGGGCGAGTACAATTGAGTGAAAGAGATTGTTTGTAGGGGATTGTGTGTACATACACAGAAATATATATATTATATATATATATATTTAATGCATTTCAACATAGTGTATGATTTTTGTACCCTAAATAAGGTTTTTGATTTCTTGCAAAAAAGTTTGAAGTATTTTACAAGTTAAATTTTTTTAAAAAAAGCTTATTACAGATTTTAAAGAACATTGTTACTGATTAATCATTGTTTAATCAATTCAATTATGATATCACTTCCTGCATAGAGTTTTAAAAGACATGAGAAGCAGAGGGCTCATGTCTTTTCTGAAGAAGTTCACGCTCTAATAAAGTGGATGAAAGCGCTAAGAACATTTTGCCTTTATTGTGGTCATCGATCAATTTGCTTTTTTGTTTTCAAGTTTTTGCAATGTTATAATAAAGTAGCTAAATTTGCCACAGGGCAGACCCACTACTCTCACCATTGCTACTCTCACCATTGCTCTGCTCTCAAGTCCCTAAACTGGCCCAAACTACCCCACCTTCTCACCTTTAATCAATTAACATTAGCTCACAAGTTGCTGTTCAACTCCTCATTTTCACAAACTACATCATCACTACTACAACACTATATCCATCTCATGCCCGAAGCTCCCATCACAGGTATCTACTATTGATTTTCAAACATCTAATGGGATTAGTCTGTACTCTCACTGTGTTTCCAAATCATGGAATAGCATTCCAGAAGTAATCAGACTTATACCCCACTACTATTCTTTCAAGTCTAGGCTCAAAAGAACATCTAACCAATAATTGGACCTGCCCATGCTCCTTGTCATCTTAATACTCTTTTCTATTCCATTCTTCTCCACTCTTAATAGACTTTCTCTTGATGTATCCTACTTCCCTTCCTGCTTTACCTACTTTCTAGCCTCACCTCACTTTAATTCCTTAACATTCTAATGCCCTTTCTTTATTTTCTTAAACTAGCCTTTCTCTATCCCAGAATTTGACTGAAAGTTATCATCTAGTTCTCCTGCCAGAAAAAGCACACGGCTTTTACCATATGCACATTAGAAACTCTCTTCCTACCTTGTATATAATATATGGTCAACTTTATTGCTTGCATTAATATTTTGCTTATTACCTTGCATATAATGTATAGTCAAACTTTATTGCTTGCCTTTATATTTTGCTTATTTTGTATTTCACATATTGTACTACTTTATTATTGTCTTAATATTTGTAATCATTGTTCAATGTAATTCTCTTTGTGTACTGTGGAGCTTTTCTCACCAGGTCTCTACTGAAAATGTGTTCATAACCAGTCGAACTTTCCCGGTAAACAAATGTCATATAAATAAATAAATATATATTTTTTTATTTTTCCTTCAATATCATCCACCATTCAGACCATTTTTTATAAAATGTTCTCATGGTAATATGCTCTTTCCATAACTGTATTACTGTTTTTTCCTTCATGCAATGCTTTCTCTGATTCTTTTTATTCCTTTGCATATTTTTATATATTCCTTGTTTTCTTTTATCTCTAGCCATATTGCAAGATGATCAGAAAATTCTGTTTCAATTGCATCCCCTTCTCCTATAACTAAACCTTCTGGTACTATAAAATAATCTAGTTCAGGTCTATATATGCCTCTTCTGTAAATCCATGAATTTTTGTCCCAAAGTTTAAACTTACCACATCTTATAGCTTCTAATATTTTTATATCGTTTTCTTCTTTTTTATGCTTGCTTATTAAATCAGTTAAAATCTTCAGTTAGTATAATATTCATATTTAACACTACAGAATAAAATATGACGAAATAAGTTTTCCCTTTCTTTACAGTTAGTATAAGCATATAATGTTATAATTTTATACACTTGTTCTTTCCATTTTAAATCTACGATGCTTAATCTTCCCATTGTTGCTAAAGTTACATCTAATATCTTTACTGCAGTTCTACAGAATACAGCTATTCCACAACATCTGTCATTTCCCATATATCGGATTATCTTTCCTCCCCATAGTTTTTCTGTTTGTAATCTTTCGTTAGTTAAAAAATCTTATGTCTTCTAATATAGTTACATGTATATCACATCACTCCAAAATTCCTATTCTTCTTCCTATATTCTCAATACTATTCACATTTACTGAAAACACTCTAAAATGTTTTTCCCTTTTCTTTAGATTCATGGTTTTATAAGTTCATAGCCAATTACTAGACCAGCTGTCCTAATAGGCCATTTTAAGCATAGCCAAATTCCTTTCCAAAGGTAAGAATCAAACCATGTTCCTTGTATCTGTGTGTCAAATACATTAACCATTATACCAAGCCTCTATCTTTGGCTATACATATTCTTTTTCATCAATTTCCTTTCTTTTGTTTTTCTTTTGTAATTATCCTTTAAATTTTATTTTTCTGTCTTTCATGCTTTTAGTACTTACAGCAAATAGTAGGTGCAGCATAAAACACAGAAACCAAGTAAAATAAATCCAAATATGACACTCGACTCCACAGGAAGGGTTAAAGGCCAAAGTATCCAGATTCTTCATCTCTATTTCACTGTTCTCTTCAATGATCTGTGCTCTGACACAAATGCCCCAGGCCAATGTACCCGACCCCCCGCAGGAATTACACCACCTGCAGCAAAACCAACCCCCCAAAAAAAAACTCACCAAAAGGATAAAGGGACTCCAAAATCTGTCATATGCTGCCACTATTCAGAGCTCTCCATAGCCTGCTCAGAGGTGCTGCCTGCCCTGACATACATACAACTGTCCAACCCGGCGGAATTAATGGACATAATCCCAAACAAAAAAAATCAAAAAATCCATCCAGATCTACTAGCATTTAAACCTTAAAAGGATATATATATATATAGCGGATGGGAATGATAGATTTGTCACCCAGAGACTCTATGCTGTGGAAAATCCCAGTCCAAATCCCAGTCCATGTGAGGGAGAGCACTCGATCAAGAGAAATCTTGACGGTGGATGGGGAGGATGGGAGTTTTTACCCCCTGGATCATCTCTCTGTGTCTGGCTGGCACAAACAAAACAACAAACTAATGTTTTTTTTTTTTTATAAGGTGTGGTGTAAGCCAAACTTTCTTGGGGGAGCTTATAAAAAATGCGGGGCAGATAGCCTAGTATAAACCTATGAACCTATAAATGTATTCAAGATATACACAGAATTGAGTGCTTTCGTCAGAATACAAAACATTCACTAGAACCATTACATTTATAGGTCTGCCCTAAAATTCTATTGCCTGATACAAATTGATAGAAGTCATTTAAAACCTGATTGTGTGTATACAGTAATTATTAAAACATTATAATTCCAAGTTAGCACATAAAATAAAAATACAATTTAAAAAATAAATCTTTTTTTAGTAATTTGTGGATAACTTTTATTCAATATCATTCTGCAAAAAAGAGGGTTGGGTTATAAAGTATCTTCCCTTTCACTTAGAATAGATTTAATAGACACATTTTCATTTAAACCAAGAAGAAAGGTGGCATTAACCCTAAGCTGCCCAGAGCTGATCTTAATGGATCCAAAAGTAAATTTGCTAAAATTACAACAGTTTGTGGAGTGTTGCATAAGGCATTATTTTTCCTGTGAGTAGATATATTGTATACATGTGATAAATGCATGTTTTTAGTGCTTTTTTTATTTGCCAATATATAAAGCTGAGCACTTGTCACACTTGGCCAAGTACACTACTCTACTAGTTCCACAATTACCATGGTGGAACACAACCTCACTGTTTAATGCATTGTCAAGTGAAATATTCTGTGCCTTAACTATATAAAAGCACTGCCTACAGCTATCACAGGGGACTGTACCTTTTACTTTCTGATGGTTATGTCCAGTTTTTATCTTCAAACAATCGTTTAAAAATTTCCCTGTTTTGAAAGTAAAAACTGGCTCTACTCCCACCAATTTATATATTTCTTTATTTACCTTGAAAATACCCCAATTCCTTTTCACAATGTCATTTTCTTCTTTTTCTTTACTGTTATTTTTATTTTTGCAATCCATACATAAATATCCAATTGTATTACATTTATAACATTTCATTTTACATGTTTTGATCGTGTCCTATTTCCTCACAAATATAACATTTTCTTTTTGCACAGTTACTTATCAAATGTCCTTTTTTACAAAATAAACATGTTTTGGGTTTCCTCAGTATTTTACAACACCCCATTCTCCTTTACATTTATAATGCTTGGTATGTATGTGTATGTGTATATATATATATATATATATATATATATATATATATATAATTTTTATTCTTTTCATTTTAACACAATATTACAATCCCAGTCACCAGTCCATAAAGCTTTTGAATGTCCTTTCAAAGTCTCTCTTTCTACATCTATTCGAAACTGTACATTAATCTTCTTTGTTTCTCTGTTAAATGCTTTTATCATATAAAGATTCCATAGTTTACAGAAAATTTTCCATTGAAAAAACAGTCTCAAATATAATGTCACAAAATGTATCTTTGTTAATAAGAATGAATGCTCTTACCTCATGTGCTTTTATACCCAAGGGGGCTATTAAATTGTGCCACACTTCATAACTGTCCATTTCTTTGTCTTTTTTACTTTGTATCCTTATCAAGTGTTTCTGTTATTCATTTTCTTCAGCCGTCTTTTCTGCTACTCCACTTTTGCCTTTTTTTTTTTTTTTTAAACTTTCTCTGCATATGTTTTCTTTTTTATGTCATCACTGTTCTTCATGATTGTCTATGCATCCTCCTGTTGTATTTTCTCCTTAATGCCACCCCAGGAAACCTCTCCTTCATTTTCCGGCTCACTCTGCACCACCATTTCTTTAAATAAATCATCCCATAACCCTCTTGACTGGAGGGTTGTAATTATACATCCACCATTTGCTGAGTCATCTCCATCAAACAGGTTTCTTTGAAATATTTCCTCTGAATCCTGCACACAATCTCTGATCTCAATATTTGCTTTCTTCTTAATTTCTTTCACTACTCCATCATCTCCTTCTCTCTCCATCTGCCTCCCTGTCTCTCCGGACTGCCTCTCCACCTAGAGCAGAAACAGGAAGTGCTCTTCCAAAATGGTTCCCACTCACAGCATTGATGAGTAGGGGAAATTCCTGATTCCCTGACCAAATTTATCCTAGTAGAATAAATACCACTTTGGATCTCCCCTGAAAATAGGTCACTAACCTGGTGGGATCAACTTGGTCAACAAAGAATAAATAAATCTGAAAACTACTACATTGCTCATATGTGTATCAAACAATAGAGACATCCGCAAATTACAACTCAAATTCTCAAACAATTGTGAAATATATTTGGGTAATCTGAACATGCGATTCCATGCCAGATGCCTCCTTTAAGTTGTTTGTTTGCTTGTTTGTTTGCTATAATAGTGGACTAATCCCTTAGGACTTATTTCAGCCACTACACCACTTGGAAGTAAAGTAAATGTACAGAGCATATTTGAACATTATGTTACAGAAAGAAGTAAATGTATAGTTCATAAAGATTATAAAGAAAGAATGAAAAAGTATAATGGCACATATTAAAGTAAACTGTAAATGTGGAATTATATACATAAACAGTATGCACAGATAGCTATTTTTTTATTTTTAATGTCAGGCATGAAAAGTTCTGAGAATGTGATGAAAAACATTACCCTGCTGTTATGTTATAAAGCATCTGTGTAGACGTAATGGCCATGCAACAACTGGAACTCCAACAGAGATACCTTACTAAAAATGATACTCCAAGACCTAAACAACGTGTCCTACAGGGACCTATTCAATGCCCTGCCAATATACTCAGTATTTCACAGATTGATAAGAGGTGACCTGATCCTGGCATATAAGGCATACTCCAACCCATTACTGATCAATTTACTGCACATCAGCAAGTGAAATGGCATCAGAAATACTCAGTCTAGGGATAGAAACCTTATCTGCAACATCAACAAAATGGTTTGGAGGGCAGGTATATCTCACAGAGGATACTGCTGTTCTGGAACAGACTTCCAGTCCACATTAAACCAATATTCAAGTGCAACTTTGATCTATGGATGGGAAAGTGAAAATATACCCCAGGACTGTCCCCTGTACTACTAAAGTTCCTAAATGCTTTACCCAATGCATGGGTCCCTTCAAATTATTTAAGGCGTTATTCTCATTAGGGGGTAATATATAATATGACCATGGGATGGGTAAGGCCAATCTCTAACCAAATGGGATACATTAATTTGAGTGCAGAAAGGGAAGTTGTCTAGGCTTAAAATGATCCACAAGGGCAGCTAGCCTAGTAATTACCCACGAACCTATGGTAGGTAAGTGATCAGACTCATTGGTAGAAAATATCATGGTTATCTTGGTCAAAGAGCTAACAGTATTTGACTGTTTTTTATCTTCCTTTCCATTTAGCAGTAGTTTCTGAATCACAGAAAGAAATGCATACACTGAAATGAGTCCACTTGAAAGAAAACATATCTGTCTTCCATGTTGTGCTGTTCGGAATGAGAGAAAGAAGGTTTTAACTCAATTGTCATGATGTGTGTGTCCAATAAATATAGTTCTGGAAGGAACCACTGTCTATTGAAACATCTGTGTATTAAGTTTCCACTTATGAGCCAGTGTTACCTTTTATTCAGGTCATTTGCCAACTGCTTTTGTAAACCTGAGAGACTGAGTGCTGAAACAGGCAGGTTTGAACAATAAAGTTGTCTCCCAGACTTAGGTTTTGACCTTGCATAATTGGAAAGATCTGTTTATTCCTTAGTTTTTTGTGCACTATATCATTATAATATTCTCTCTTTCTCTTTTGCTTTGTAGATGTCCGGGCTGAAAATTGACCTAAAAAGCTATTCAGTTTTTCTGAACTGCAGATTGGTGTCAGGAGATCTTTTGTTGATACCATATGCCCTGCACTGACATAATGGGCTTCCAGACATAACCTGAAGAATCTGTTGTCAAACACTGGAACTGACAAATGCCTGTCCACCACAGAAATTCATTCTTTATGTAATAAGGAACACAAATCACTTTTCCCAGTGGACTTATGGTTTGATCCCATGAATTTGTGAGGTGCAACTGCATCTCTTTGTATAATGTACTAGGCAGATACAAGATGGCACACATTATACCATGACCCCCATTAATATTCCAAAACGTGCACGCTGATTGGCCAGCGTGCACGTTGTAAATCGACTTATACTAATGGAAAAAGGTCCGGTCACCCGGACTTTTTCCATTAGTATAAGTCTCATTTAAAACACTGTCTCGCTATGTTAAAAGAGTTTAACATAGCGACACAGGTTTAAAAAAAGCAACGGAGATCTCGCATCTTGCATTGAAAAAAGCGTGGGTTATTGCTATATTCTACACTCTCAGAAAATGCTTTGATACCCTGTTAGGAAAAGTCTGTCAGAACTGTTTAAGTCTTTGCTTGCTTTCCTTGTGTAATGAAAACCTTCATCATAACTAATCTATGACTGTCTCTAGAAAAATGTACAGATTCTGAGGGAATTACAGAAGACTTTTTATCTTGGAGATTAAAAGAATAAAATAATTTCCTCTTTGTGGTGAATCAACAATTCCCTGGCATTTGCCACCGTTAAGTAATCATCCAAATGGGGGGATGGTAACATTTTGTTTATTACTGTCCAAACACTAAAGCTAAACATTTAGTCTGGGAAATGTGTATAGCTCTAATAAGTGTTGAAAACTGAAACTGATCTTGTGCTGTTTGAAACCTGATTTATGTTTTTCCAACCATCTCACTGCAATACTAAGGGGTCTATATCACGTTATCGAAATTTTACTATATCAAATCAATAAAGGTCGAACTTTATTGATCAAAGTAGTAAAATTTCGAATAACAAAAAAAATAAATAAATCACTAAAAAAAAAACCTAACTAGTGTAGGCAGGCAAGCCCCCCTGCACCCCCATACCCCCCTACCAACTCCGAGACCGCATTGCATTGAGGAAAATGGAAATCTCCCCCTTATGGAGATTTCCATTTACCTGCGTGATGTTTTGGACTTTCGACATTGTCGTGCCGACAATATCGTACTCGATATTGTCGGCTTACGACAAAGTGAACTACACCCATACTAAGGCATGCATCTGCCAAGTCCTGGTCATACCTCTCAACTGTCCAGATTTTCATAGAATGTCCAGATTTTTTGCCTCATATTTTTTATCTAGTCTTCATAAAATTTGCTGATTGCTGGCAACTCATTGAGGATTAAAATCACTAAGTAATGACAGACATTTGAGTTTTAGACTTCATATACTTCAGAAAATGCATGGTAACACAACAATTGTTATTCTAGCAACTTTCGTTAATATAAAAGCAATGTTTAAAATCTGTCCCTGATTTTGGGCTTTTGTCTCCCCTGTTATTTCTGACTTTGTTCAGATTTCTTGTGCCAAGAGGAGGAGAGATATGGTCCTCGTTATTATATAAGAAATTATGTTCTCTGAATGGAAATATAGTGTCCCCATCCTGAAATATATTTACAAAGTTGTCCAGATTTGATACGACTAGAATCTGTATTTTTTTCTAGGAGGGGTACTATACCTAGTCTGGAATAAAGTCTAAACTCTGTTAGATCTAATTTTCTCTCCACATCATCTTTAACAAAAGTTGATCATTTAATTGTAAACCTTATTGCACTTTTTTGAAATAGTGCATTTCAACATGTCGTATTTATGGTACCTAAACAAATTCTATTGAATAAACTCAATATATTTTCTGCAGAACTTGCCTGCTGCTATAAATTAAATGGAAAGCAGGCAGATGATTCTGAAAATTGCTTTCTAGTGCTACTGGGGGAGGTGAAGAGGTAGCAGAAAAGCAGAACGCCTTCCTTGTGGATTATTGGACTGTTTCCTTAGGAACTGTTTTGCTGATAAAACATTTCAGAAGAAACACTTTTCTTGTAAACAGGTTTTCTTAGCAGTAATATTCATTTGGTTTTGAAAAGTAGAGGGTGCATAAATATTAAAGGAATCTAGTTTTGCCTTTCTTTCTAAGTCAATAATGTCAGGGGTATTCAAAATATTTAGTGTTTCTGTGAATTGTAAAGTGCTATAAGCTTGTGTTTTGTTCTTTTTTCATTTTCACATAATTTCAAAGAAAGTGGCCAGGTCAGCATCTGAAGTACTTTGCATTTTTAAGACGCGTAATTGTTCACTTTACCATAGTCTGTCAAAGTAAAACTCTGCCTCATTGTACTTAGTGCTTCACAGAAGGGCTAAATACTTATGAATACTCCACCATCATCTGCTAATCTTGTGTCTTTCGGCTTCTCCCAGTTAGGGGTCACCACAGTGGAACTCCGGTCCGCTCATGATTGGCAGTTGATTTTTACGTGCCGAGTTGCCAGCCCTGACGCACAATCTTCAACAAAGGTACGCCCATTGATACATGTCTCCACGCAGAAGACGCTCTAGCTGAGAATTGAACTGGAGAGCATCTTACTGTGACCAAATAAAATAATCTTGCCATAAAGGCATTCAGTGATATCTTCATTGTAAGCTTCAGTTCTAATGTATAAGTCTTCTCGGCACAACGGTTGACATGGCAACTTTGATGTAGCATTGTAAGCACATTTTTGTGCATAAAACTTTCTTCTGTAGCAATATTACTGCTATTAATACACTAGAATTGTTCCTGAATCTGGTCTATAATGAAGTTCTAAGTTTCCATGTATGCTGAGCAATCAAGTGTCCTTAACAGCTAAAGTTCTAAATGCGTAAACTTGTTTTATCATTTTATCTAGTAGTCTTTGATCCTTAGCAAAGGGCAAAGTTGCAAAACTGCAAGGGGCATAGATTCCCCATTCTAATTAGATGCAGATAATGAAATAGCAGCAGGGTCAGGTTTATGTGCGTTTTATATAAATCCTGTCTATCAAAAGGTTCTTTTATACATCCCATCAGCCTTCTAAAGGGCAGCAGGTGACAATGGCTTTTAAAATATCTTTTGAAAGTGTAAGAGAGGAAGCCTTGTGTACTTTGTTTCAGAAACCCTCATCATCTCTCTATAACCTTTTTCAAATGAGAAGCAGTTTCTTACAAGTCAGTTAAATACTGTACCCATATAATTTAAAGCCTCCAAAAAAGATGCCTTCTAGTGGAGATCATGAGGACTAAGGGAAATAATTTTTCTCTCAAAATCCTGAGATGACAGAATGAATATCCTTCATATAAAAATCTCCCGCATCATTAAAAGTTTCAGGATAAACTGTGTATGCAGATATCTATGAAGAGTCACATCTCAGTGTTCTAACCAAATAGTGAAGTCAGTCCAGGGAATGTAGGGACTTGGACCCTGCTATTGTAATGCAGTTACATTTACTTTATTAACATATACACTGGAAAAGGACTTGTAGTCGAAGGAAAGCTGAATCAATTCAGAGGTTAAATTAGATTAAGAAATGGAGGGCCTAGGTTGATATATGTAATCTCTGAAACATTAGCATACTCCAGTTCTAAGAACTACAGACTCTTTATGGTCTCAAAGACCACCAGCACTGGGATCAGCAAAGATGCTCCTAAGGAATTATCTTTTGGCAACTCTGATATCAGTGAGGAGAACTCTGGTACTTTAGAAAATAACTGTGTTAAGTTCCTATGTTAGGGAGTTATTTGAGAAACCGGATCCTCTTCAAAAACACTAGAGCATTTTTTAAGTACTTTGACAATCTCATTTATCAGTTCATCTCGGCTAGGGTTAACACGTTTATACATCTTATCTTGCTATCTTACGTTTTCTCTAACGTCCTGTTATCAAGCTTTAAGAAACAGTTGAAAATAGATCAAGCACAAAAATCATTTGGTGAAAAGACCAGGAGTAGCTTATCACAATCACACTCATGAAGATAGTTGAAGGGGGGAAAAAATAAACTATATGAGCCTCTATACAGGAAAATAAAATAGAAGCTAATGTTGCGTGTTTTATTTATTTATTTTATTTATTTATTGGCATTTGTTTACAGGAATAGTCCACTGGGCCATTAAGAGCACATTTGTAGTGGAAGCCTGGGGAGAAAAGCTCAAAAAATACATGTACATAGAACAATTTTGAACAATTAGAGAAATTGCATAAAATGAATTCAGAGATGAGCAAATGAACAATTAGTAGAAATAGAGGTAAAACTAACATGTCATTCAGTTGCAATTAATTGTAACTTGTTTTACAGAGTGAGATTATATATATATATATATATATATATATATTGAACAGGCAACATTATGTGAAGTTTCTGCCATAGAAGTCTGCCTATTGCAGGTAATTTTATAGATAAAGATTATACACAGAAGTAAAGTGAAACCAGTTTGACTAGTAAGTGTATGAATATTAAAAACAATTCTGGAAGTAGAGGTAGTCAGGAATTAAAAGATGGAGGCCTGGTACAAGTGCAGATCCAGATAGAAGAGAAGAAATTGTGTAAGGAAGTTTTGAATGCTGTTGTGCTGATCTTGCTTACATCTGGTTTGACTCCATTACTACTTATGGTGTGATAAAGCTCAGGCTTTCTGAAACAGCATTTACCTTGGTTCAACCCAAAATATTTGATAGTTTGGAGTACTGCCTCTAACATTAAATCATATTTTGGATTATTTTATTTATTTTATTTTACATTTGTTAACTGGGAGAGTCCGACTGGATACATGTCCATTTTCAGCAGATGCCTGGGGAGAAAAGCTCCACATGTACAAAAAATGACAATCAATATTCATGGCTACATTGAAAATTTAAAATGTAAAACTTTAAAAAAGGCGATTATATATATACATGGTTACACTGAAGTTTAGCATCTTTGTAGGTTTATAGTATGAAATATGTACAGAAATCATTGCACAGCATTTGAGTGTATAGAATGACATGATACATAGATTGATGTCATTATCTAGAACAAATACCACAATGTCATCCTTAAGAGCAACACTACCAAGCCCACTGGGCAAATTATTCATTTTATTCTCAAAAGATTTCAGCTATTGAGGTTATACTGAATGGTAGCCTCTGAAATAACCTTCCCATTCGGGTTATGAAGATTGTCAGCTTTTGGCTATTTTTCTCTCCAAGATACTTGCCAGAACCTTCTAGAAGCATCTAGTGTGTAAACTACTTCAATATTGCATAATGTAGGTGCTGTGCCTTCTTGTGTAGGTAGACTCAACTTTTCTCAAACAAGTGCACAATTAAGCTTCTTTTAAACCAACACATATTCATACAGGACCGTTGTCTTCATTACTGGGATAACTGGAGAATATTACTCAGTCAGTTCAGTTACACGTTCTATTATGCCAAGGATATGTATTCTTTTCAGTTCTGCCTCTACTTTAGACAGGACAGGAAATGGTACCCTCCGGAGTGTGGTGAAGGCATAGGAAACAATATTTGGTTTTAAGTCTGCACTGATTCACAGTTAAAACAGGTCATCTTCACCAAACACATATATGCTGACTTCATTTATTCAAGAAATTAAGCCAATCTCGCATGCCACAGCTCTGCTGAGCAGATTATTTATGTAAAGACACAGGGGTGGATTAACTGTACCCTGGGTACTGTGTAGTAATTAAACCATGCCCCCAACTCACAGTAATATATATATATATATATATATATATATATATATATATATATATATATAAAGTTTCACACAGACACAGTAAAGTATATCAAGTTACCTCACACAAATGCACACTGGTTTTGCAATTTCTGAATAATGGCTATTTAAAATGAGCATATGACATGAGTTAAAATAACTTTCACCCTTAGAAGGCTCCCCTACTCAGCAGTTATAGTCACTCTGTCAACTAATTTCACCTCAGACAACAGATAAAAAAAATAATGGCCCACAGACATGTATTTCATGTTTGTTTCTTGCAAACACAGTGGCCACATTAAAGTATTCCAGCTTATTTCCCAGAAAGGTACCCTAATCCTGCAATGTCAGACTAAATACTGTATACAATGAGAAGATGGCAAGAGGGTAACTTATTTTATACATAGATACATCCATTCCTTACTCCTTAGCTTAGACATTTGATTGTGAAAATATAACAGCCACAAAAATATATTTCAAGTTTTTTTTTTTTTATAGAAGGACACATTAACCACTGTAGTCACAATAAAGTGTTACAACCCAGCTTCATATAAATGCACATTAGTCATGCAAACCCAGATTATTGTTTAAAATGACATGACAATAGGATAAGATGCTTTCATCCTCAGGCAGCCCCATCCCACCCAGCAGTTATAGCCACTGTGTTGTTTCTACAAATCTCAGATTGAATTACTGTGTTGAAAAATAATAAGCAAACAATAATCTACTTCATTTCATACAAATAGTCACAGTAACATATTTGAACTTGCTTCACAAAATTGTATTCATCCCGTAAAGCCAGAACAATGACCTAATAACAGTCATTCAGTTTCATCTACAGACAGCCCAGGTCCAGCATTTATAGATATTTTATCTGTGCACATGCCAGATATCAGACTATAACAAAATAAAATATCAGCCATAGAACACATTTCAAACAACTTTATAAAAGACACAGGCATAGCTCTCAACCTCATAACATGACTCAGGGACAAAGTCAAAAATAACTGGGACAAATGCTCAAGATCAGGGGAGAAATTTTAGAGTCAAAGGCACAAAATCAGTGACATATTTTAAATAAAGTTCTTATATACTTAGAAAGTTGCCAGAACAATAGATTTAGCTTTAGCATGCATTTTCTAAAAGATATAAAGTCTCAATCAAAAATGTCCGTCATTTATTGACTATTATCATTATACTTTACCAAAAAAACACCCACAAATTTCAGAACAGACAAAAAAGAAAGCCAAAATCATGGGCATTGTGCAAGCTCTAAGAAATATGAGATATGCCCACAGCTGCTTGCCAGCCAGCC
Organism: Protopterus annectens; assembly: GCF_019279795.1. Taxonomy (NCBI): domain Eukaryota; kingdom Metazoa; phylum Chordata; order Ceratodontiformes; family Protopteridae; genus Protopterus; species Protopterus annectens. The sequence continues at coordinate 1,555,007,715 of NC_056744.1, forward strand.
CTCCTTCCAGCAAAGTACTGTGCTGTTCTCAACCAGAGACAAAGCCATAAATACCTGAAGGGCAAAGGTCCAAAATCATGGTTGGATTTTAATTATTACAGAACAGTATTTGCATTAGCATGCATTTCAAGAAGGATATGAAGTTGTCCGGAATGGTCTGCAATCGCAAAAGGTTTGCTAGAAAACCACACATTTTATGAGGAAAAGATCACACTTATGAGAATAAAATAAGATCCAGTCTGCAAATAAGAAGCAGTTAAAAGGTATGTATACCTCCTACTTTCAGTCCCCCCAAAGTACTCTTGACATCTCTCAACTTTTAGTGCAAGATTCTGGGACATAGCTTAAAGATAATGCAGGACAGAAGCCCAAATGTTCTTACATATTTAGAAAGCTTCAAGAAAAAAATGATTTGCAACAGCATGCAATTCCTGAAGGACATGAACTCTGAAACAAATTCAGTCATTACCTATTGACTGCAGTTCCCAACAGTTTGCTGGAAAACCACACATTCTGTGAGGAACTGACCAAAATATGAACCAAGCTCGGGAACATGCTGCAAAATTAGAAACAGGGAGTGAGAGGTATGCACAGAGACAGCCTCCACCCCCAGCAAAATATTCATGCAGCTCTTGTAGCGCAAGAATCAGGAACAAAGCCAAAAGATGACAAACTACTGACTCCTAAGTGATAAATTGGCAAGCTTCAAATCCCCACCAAATTCACTTAACTTTACTAAATGTATAAACGCACACTGTCACCCTATACCAGCATGTAAACTGTATCCTGTAGGAACAAGTGCAGGGCAAACCCCAGAAATGAACCCACATGGGGGAACCATAATATCTACAATCTTTATAATAAAAGGAAAAGAATTTTGACCAAAAGTAAGAAAAGTAAATCCCAGAATGTCAGAGCCATTATCACTGAAATAAACAAACAACCCAGGAGCTTAATAAAATACACCAAAGACAAGTTTGATACTAAAATAGCTACCCAAGCCATACACAATCACAACACATTTTTTAGTTATGCTCGTAATTTCAAAAGCACAACACAGCAATACACTGAGCTGATTGTGAACAATGTTGCCTACACTGAGATTGAAACTATAGCTAACCCACTGGCCCATAAATTTAGCACTAACTTTACCCTGGTCTCTCCTCTATCTGCCCCTGAAGATGTATCTGAAATTGGCTCACCTCTAGCTATCACACAAGACCAAGTCAAAAAGTGCTATCAAAAGCTAAAAGTATCACATCAATGGGTCCTAACAATATCCCTGGATATATCTTAAATAGCAGGAAGCATGATTTAGCCACACCCCCAACAGCGCTGTTCAATCTCTGCCTCCATACAGGTCTTGTATCAAGCAAATAGAGGACAGCAACAGTGATTCCCTTGCATAAGGTAAGACCTTCCACAGACCCAGGCAATTACATACCAATAAGTTCGACCAGCTTCATATGCAAAGTCATGGAAATACTTATCATGGAATTAATCAATCAGGATAAAGGGAACCTCCAAAGACTAGAGCCATCTCAATTTAGATTTTTCAAGGGCAGCTCATGCTTATTTAATCAGGTGATTTTTTGAAAAGGTCACCAAAGCAATGGATGAAGGCAAAATGGTACACATCACATACCTGAACCTAGACAAAGCTTTTGGCACAATTCCCTACTCAGGCATAGTAGAAAAGGTAAATAAACTAGAAATTAACCCCTGTGTCACCTACTAGATTGCCAACTGACTCACATATAGGATGCAATAATCAAGAGAGACAAGTCACTAGTGGTGTCCCCCAGGGTTTTGTACTGGGACCAGTCCTGTTCGATATCGACTTTTCTGAAGGAAAAGTCAATACCAAATGGTTTTGGTTGATTAAGTTTGATGATGACTGCAAGCTAGGAGCAGTCATTGAATCTCCAATGACAGCCTTCTTGCAGGAATGTTTTTCTCAAATAAATAACTGGTGTAAAAATCATGGTCTTCAAACTAAATGCCAAAGATGCATTATTGTCTCTTTTGGTAAGTCATCTACCCCAGGGAACTACCACATTGACAATACACCCCTAAGAGTTGACCCAGTTGTTAGAGATTGGGGAACTTATATGGACAGTGACCTAACTTTTGACCAACATGTATCTATTGTTGTAAGAAATTCCTTCTATACTGTGCAGCTTATAAATAAAGGGATTGTGTCTAGATCTAGGGGTGTCACTGCTTCCCTTTACTCAGCCCTCATTAGGCCAATCATTGAATACAGTACCCCCATTAGCATGCATCTGTCCAGGCACATGCAGCAACTGGAATGCCCACAGAGATACCTTATCAAAATAATACAAGGCCTAAACAGCATGTCCTGCATGGACCAAATTAAAACCCTGTCAGTATACCCAGTATCCTACAGACTGCTAAGAGGTGACTTATGACAGGTATGCAAGGTATCCTCTGACCCATTACCGATGGATTTGCATATCAGCCAGTCATATGGCATCAAAAATACTCAGTTTAGGGACCTAAACCTTTTCTGCAACATTAACAGAAATGTATGGAGGGACAGATATAGGGGTCCTAATGGAGAGATGAAAAGTCAGCATGCAAAGGAGAGTAGTAGTACTGATGCTGAATTCATCCTCAAGTCTTGGTGAGTACTTTCACGAGGTGGACCCGGTTTTCCACAAAATCTCACCAAGGCGACACTGATATATAGACTGTATTTATAAAGCATATATCATGGACAGAAGCAAGTCAAAACAAAAATGATAACTGGGTGCACAAGTCCCAGGATAAAAAGTGCTCAATCCTGGTAAGCACACTGGTGCCAGGATTGGAAAAAATTAGTGTAGAATGCTCAAAATCCAGAAACATTCCTACAATGGGGCCAGGCCAGGTCAAAGAGATGATGGCCCCCTGTTGTAGAAGGAAGTAGCAGTCCACAAAAATCACAAAAAGTGATAGGCCAAAGAAGAGCCATAAAGATGACAGAGTGGACTATTGAGGATAAGAAAGAAACTATGTATTGTTACTATTGTGCAAAAAGTCCAGAATTTCCAGACAGAGGATATGCAAAGAGATTAAGAGATAAATTAGAGGAAAGAAAAATACTTCCACAGGAAAACTGTCAGAAGCCTCAAATAAAAATTTCCATTCATTAATACAACAGATTTTTGAAAAACAGTATATCAATCAAGAAACTTTGATCTGTTTTAAGAAGCATCTGAGGAAGTGTGAAAATGTAAACAACAAAACCTAGAGATATTTGAAAAATATAAAAAAGAAATATGGACATGGGAAAGAAAGAGAGATTTAATATGGTGCAATATTTATGCAAAGGAGAAAGCCAATTAATTAATATGGAGAAAGCAGCCATAAAGATATTTGAAGAAAAATACAGGCAAAGGCATACAGATATGGAAAATTTCACAATAAAAAAAATATCACAAAGATGGAATGTGGAAAAGAAAATTAATAAAGCGGAAGTTAAAGAAATAGAAGAGTTATGGAGTGTCTGTGGAGTGAGGGATTTAATGCAGAATGTCTAACAGCCTGCATCACAGCATGATGGAGCGAGTCCCCAAAGTAAGGAGAAGCAGGAAGATCAGCAGACATGTGAAGAAGAAATATGGACAGAGGAAAGGAAAAGAGATTTAATATGGTGTAATATTTATGCAAAGGAGAAAGCAAAACTAACCAATATAAAAAGAGCAGCACCAAAGATATTTAGAGAGAAATACAGGCAAAGGAATCTGGATATGGAAAACTACAATGCAAAAAATAAGAAGACAAAGAGGAAAAGTAGAAAAGGAGATTAGCAATGGAGAAGTTAAAGAAATAGAAACTGAGGTTATGGAGCATCTGCAAAGTGAAGGATTCAGTGTAGAAAATCTAATGCAGAAAGCACCACAACAGGATAGAGCAATGGATATCCAAATTAAGGGGAAACCAGTGGAACAGGAAGCAATTGGACAGATGCCATATCAAGATATATTGGAGCCTTCCACAGGAAACCAGTATAAACATTCACTTGATGATAGACAGCAAAGGAAAGAACAGGAGGCTGTGGAAACTCTGATGCAGTCAATGTTGAGGAGTGACAGGCCAGTAAGTTCCCATATGACAGAGCAACGGATGGCACAAGAAATTGAAGAGAAGGTGCCACAGGAAGATGCTATAGAACTTATAGAATGTCCAGAGGAAGTGGAAAACAAAGGATGTGCCCTCAGTCTGGAAGAAAATGAAGTAAGGGAAGAGTTGCTTGATTTAATAGACATAGATATATTAAAATCAATGAAATAAATAGACTGCAGAAGGTCAATAAAACCCCAAAAGTCAGAAGTTTGATAAAACAAACACAGTAATTAAGACTGTCCATAGAGAGCCATACGATATAACAGAGCAGGTTATGCTACTGTGCAGCTAAATTAATAACTGATAAAGTTCTATCACAAGAACATAGGGGGGAAATTGAATACTATCATGGAAGTATCAAATAGAGAAAAATATGAAGCAATTAAGACAAGTGTCACTGTTACAAAACTATAGAACAGAGAATAGATCAACAAAAATACTAAGAAAGACAGATGTGATAAAAGCAGTGTGCAGTATTAGAACAGACCAGGATCTAGTCTATCACAAATAACACATTAAAAATTTCAGCACAAGTGGAAAAACTTAGAAGATTCACAGATAAATATAAAGGAAAAGTACAAACTAAGCAATTTAGCAATGACCCATAAAAAAGTTTTATAGAGAATTGGGAAATAAGGTAAAGGTAAAAGGAATTGAAAGACTGCCAAAAAAAAAAAGATCCCGTGGAACACAACAAAGATGCTGAATGGATAAAAGAAGTAAAAGAAAGAATAAGAAGTTTAAAGGTACTGGATATGAAATAGGATAAAGTAACAGCCAGAGAGACTGAAACAAAGTTAAGAAAAGCCTCTAATTGGAAAACCCTAGGCCCAGATGTAGTGCCCAACTTTTGGTTCAAAGTATTAACATCGTTGCATGAAGACCTAGCCATGAGTAAGAACTATTTATATGCGTACCCCGAACAGACACCAATCTGGCTAATGGGTAAAACAATGCTCCCACTTAAGAGTGAACCTGCAAGCCACCCCAAAAATTATAGACCAATATCTTGCCTTCTGACGACATATAAACTATGCATGGCAACTGATGCTGACAGAGTTTATAGTCATTTAGAAGAAAACTCAATGATGGCAGTAGAACAAAAGGGCAATAAAATGTATTTATTTATTTGCATTTGTTGACCGGGATAGTCCACTGGGTCAAGTCAGCCCATTTTCAGTGGAGGCCCGGGGAGAAAAGCTCCACAAGAATAGTTACATTGAATTACATTTACATATATGTAGGGTTACATTACATTACAATTAGTAGAACTATATTCATTCTAATGTATTGGGTAACATTAGTAGAATAAGAAATCTTATTAATCATATTTAAATCAGAACTGACAGAAAAGCTCATCAGGTATTCATATAAACAAAAAAATATAAAAAGGAGGGTAGGAACAAAAATGAAGGAGGTAGTTTAGGTAGGAGCATGAGAGGGACATTCCCATTTGGAGGATAGATGTGAGAAGAGCTGAGTTTTGAAGTTATTATGGTTAGGTAAGTTGCATAAATGAGGAGGGAGAGAGTTCCAAAGTTTGGCTATTGTGCAGGATAGTAGTAGTTGGCCTGGGGGATAAGAGGGTTTATGTACTTGAAGCAGATTTTCGTTCTCCGATCTTAGGGAGCGGGAGGGAGTGTAGAGTGTAAGAGCTCTGGTTAGGGATGGACAGTCTGATGGTTTGAAGATGAGCTTGTGAATAGTGGCTAGTTACAGATATCTAAGGTAGTTGGGGAGCTCTAGCAATTTGAAGGTGAGCAGTGAGTGGCAGTGGTGAGATGAACTTCTGGAGTTGGTAGCGAATTTGCAAATTTTGTGGTAGCAGGCTTCCAGTTTGGAGCGCAGGCCTAGTTGGAGGTTGGTAAATCATATGGAACAAAGGATCATTTGTTGTTAAAGTCATAGTGGAGAACTGTAAAAGGGGCAGAAGTATGGCATGGATTGATAACAAAAAAGCATTTGATAGTATCCCACATTCATGGATAAAAGAGTACTTAAAAATGTATAAGATACACCCCACACTGATCGACTATGTTACAGTGACCATGAAACAATGGCAGACCACTTTGCAATTAAAGCATGATAAAGGACAAATTACCATCCCAGGGATAAAAATTCAATGGAGGATATTCCAGGGTGACTCTCGACACTGGTATTCTGCATTGCCCTAAACCCATTAAGCTATTTACTCAACAGGTTAGGCCAGTCTACAATTTGGCTCCTAGAAAACAACAAAGTCTTCTCATCTTCTATTTGTTGAGGGTTTAAAACTGTATAGCTCATCAGATGAGGAACTGAAAGCAAAGTTGCAAGTTGTTAAAACTTTTTCAGATGATATTAGAATGTTATTTGGTCTTGATAAATGTTGCAACCTTTAAAGCAGGGAAAACTGCAGCACCAGGAAAACATTAGTTTGGGACAAGAACGTGATAAAAAAGAAGTTGAGCAAGAGGGAGTGTATAAATACTTGGGAATTGATGAAGGATCAGCAATAAAACATGAACAAATGTAAATAAAACTTAGTAAGGAATACTTCATAAGATTAAAATTAATCCTGAAAACAGCATTGACGTCTAGAAATAAAATCCAAGCTATAAACCAATTTGCTCTTCCTGTCCTAACTTACAGTTTTGGAGTGATTGATTGGCCCCAAAACGTGTTGGATAAATTAGATATTAAAAAAAAAGAAGTATGCTTCATGCTCACCAAATGATCTATAAAAATATGTGCACTCCTAGATTATATATTCCCTGTTCCAAAGGAGGCATGGACCTCCTTGAAACTGATTACATGTATAGATCTGCAACTGTGGGACTTCACACATCTGCCGACCTCACAAGACCCAAATGTAGTGAATGTTTTGAAACATGGAGGGAATAAATCTAAGATGACTTTTCTGCTTAACCTAGCAGAAGCATATCGCTGTCAAGCAGGAATGGAAATCAAACCAGTAGTAGATAAAAATCAGGTAGCAACTGGATGTGCCAAAAAAAGAAAGAATATAAGGTGAAGGACCAGATGAAAAGGCAAGAAATGGGGAAAATGCATAAATATAGTTGCAACTATAGAAAACTTCTGGAAGAACCTCATGTTGATCAGAAACAAACACAGGAATGGTTAAGGAGAGGTGAATTCAAACCAAGAGATAAAAGGTTAATACTGGCAGCTCAAGAGGGCGGTTTATGTACACTCTATTACAAAGTCCATTGAACATGTGGGAGAAACAGACAAATGTAGGTTTTGTAAAACTGAACTGGAAACAGTCGCACACCTTGTTGCTGGTTGTGACATACAAATGGCAAAAGGTCTGTATACTGAAAGGCACAATAGTGTGGCAAGACTGTTGCACTGGGGATTGTGCCAACATTATGGTTTTGAAGTGGCTGAAAAGCACTGGAAACATGCCACAAAGCATCATACAAAATGATGAAGACTACATCACATGGGATCACTCATTACCAACAATACAAAAGATAGATGCTAGAAAACTGGATAGAGTAGTCCAAGAAAAGATGACAAAAGTAGCATTGATCATTGAAATCACCACATCCAGTGACTACAGTGTCCTGCATACAGAGAGACACAAGGTTACAAAATATCAGGATCTGCAAGCAGAAACGAGAGCAAAGTGGAAGAAGGATACCCAGATAGTTCCAATAGTAGTAGGAGCAACAGGTCTTATTAAAAAAAAAAAAGTCTATCATATTTAGGTATGCCACCAATACATGTAACTTCATACAAAATACAGGAGTCATTACTGGGCACACTGCGGGTGCTGCAAAGAGCACTTCTGACTGACATCAAAGAATGAAACAATACTAATTTCATGAACTTTAATCGTACTTTGACTTAGGAATGGGATCCATTCCCATCATGGTGTTAGAAACCAAAAAGATTTGGAGAAATTAAAAAGGGACAGGTATATTTCACAGAGGATACTGCTGCTATGGAACAGACTCCCCATCCACATAAAACAATCATCCCTGTCCATTTTCAACTATAACTTACATCTATGGATAGAAATCAGAAAAGTTACCCCAGGACTGCCCACTGTACTACTAATGGACAGATGCAGCTCCTAAATGCTTTATCCCATGCACAAGTCACCTCAAATCATCTGTGGTTTGATCCCAGTTATTCGCATTAGGGGTAATGTATATTTATTGACCATGGGATAGATAAGGCCAATCTATAACTAAATAGAATTGGTTATTTCAATCTCAAAAGGGGCAATTGGCTAGGCTTAAAATGGCTTGCAAGGGCAACTGGCTTTGTACATACCTCTGGACAAAGGCCCAAAATCAGGCACTCTTAAATATGCTCTTATATACTGAGAAAGCTGCTAAAATAACATCTTGCAATAGTGTTCACTTTCTGTAGGATATGATTTATCAAGTCTAAAACTTAAATGCCTGTTATTTATGATTGTGGTCCTCCGTAGAAAACTAAAACTTTGGTGAGGAACAAATGAAAAAACTAGGAAACAAAATCAGGGTGGGACAGTTGAGCATCATTTTCAGTGTCCCTTCATTACCAACTTTATGAAGAAAAGACCAAAAATATGAGTCAAAATCAAGGACAATTGCAAAGCTATGCACTGCCGATATTTTATTCTGTTGCCTGCCATGTTGATGGGGCAGGTGTCTTAACTTGCGCTATAGCAACTGCATTCCCTACCAACAATTATCCCTTTACTGTTTAATATTTGCAGTCATTATGCACTGGCAAGATAGAGTCTGAATTGATTGGGTGTGTGCACTGCCCATCCAAAATTAGAACTCCATCTGTTTGCTGAAGTTCTGTAGGCTATTTTTTTTTTAGCTAATTTATTTTATTGATTAAAGAAATGCAGACTTTTTATAACATTTCATCTTCAAGTACTATCCAGAGTAGCAATCCTCTGCCTTTCTATTCATGCCTAATGCTGCTGGGGATCATTTCTACTACTTCAAGCTGCTGCCATATTGTTTCCATTGGGGACCTGCACCATTTATTGTCTCCTAGCCTCATCACCTGTTCATTCCATTCCAACAGCCAGTTACATGACAGGTTCTACATGACTTGCCAGACTTTTACTCAACTTGCCAACCTTTCTCCTTGAATACCTACTTCTCTTCAAGATTTTTCTACCCATTGTGCCAAATGGGATGCTCGATTATACCTAGCAATACCTGGAAGCCCATAACCTTCATAAGGCATTGGTAGTCTTGCCTTCTTTGCAGATATTCTTCTTTAATTCTCACCTAGGACACTCAGGTATTGTGTCTTCTATTTTCACCAAGACGGGATTATCAAGCTGTACTGGAAGGATCCTTAGTAAATAAAATGTGTGGCATTATCATGGTCGATTTTCTTGATGTATGCAACCCCCATGTTAGGCCTATCCAAAGTCCCAAGAATCTGGGTTGTGATTTTAACTTTTATTCTTGATTCTTTTGATGCTTTCCTAATTTAACTATTACAGATCTGTTCTCACTGCAGACTAGACCTTAAGTAGCCCCAAATTCCTTACAGGTCAAAAGAACACCAACTAGCACCTCCTCAGGGTCCTTGTTTGCTATTAAGCAATCATCCACAAACACACAGAAAAGGCCTCCACAGTCCCCTTGACTCAGTTAGCCAGTTCTAGGTAAGATCTAACTTTGAAAGTTAAGTTCCCTACTACTAAAATAAATAGAGCAGGTGGCACTAGTGATAATAGGCATCCCTGCCTGGTGTCACTTTCTAGTTAGCCTTTTTTGGATGGTCATCCAGTCACAAATCCTCAAAATGTGGAACCCTTAATGAGAAAGTTCAGAAACAGATTACATTATTCCCCAAATCCACTTTGAGACAACACTTTGAAAATAAATTACCATTCCATAGAATCAAAGACATACCTAATGTCAAATAAAATAATCTGTTTTAGTGTCCATGGATTCATGTTGCTCTAGGGGATCCATATGGAGTACAGTGTGTTTGCGAGTAGAAATGTGGAAGCACTTACTAGTTCTATGAAAACAGAGTGGGTAGTAGCAATGCTAGGGAGGAAAGTAGTAGAAGTGGGGTTATACCAGGAGACTGAGCTGTCAGAGTCTTGGATAAAAAAATGTTGGGAAGAATAGTTTAATACTGGGCATGATTCTTTTAATTACAAGTAGTGGCAAAAGAGGTTGTGCAGTTTTACTCAAATGAGGATGAAAAGGTAAGAGATGGTGGAAGATTGGTAGCACTGAGGATTAGTACAGAGGGATTGATTGGAGTTGTAGAGAATATTTATGATCCCAATCAAGAGAGAGAGGTCTGGTGGAACATTTAAAGTTATAGGTGAAATGAGAGAAGTGCGTATAGGGTAATGATAGGGGACTATAATGTAGTTGTGGACTCTAGCTTGGATGATTGAGATAAGTGCAATAATGGGGAGAATGAGGAAAAAAGGTTAGGTGGATATGTGGAGGCTAATATGAGAGGGTTAACCGTTTAGTAGGATTACAGCAGGCAAGCCTCCAGGCTGCATCACTTATTGGTAAGAATAGAGGATTGGGTTAGAATAAAACAACCTATAGTGGAAGAGAGGAACATCTCACACCACAGTATGGTGAAGATAAATGTGACAGAAGAATAGAATGTGAGAGGTATTGACATGGAATGTATTAGACTGAAGTAGACAGTATGAACAGTAGTCATGTGAGACGTCATGGAGAGGGAAAAGAATAAGGTAGAATTGGCTTATGGGAAAACGGGGTAGTAGATGTGTAAAGTGGTATGGCAGGGTACAGTTATGGAGGGAAACACAGTACATGTGAAAGGATATGGAACAGTGGTTAGATAGTAGAAAAACAGGTAAAGCTGGATTCACAACTGGCACCCTAGGCAGTTGCCTAGGACCTGTGGCTGGAGACCCTAGTCACAACTTTAATTTAAAAAAAAATTACACAAAAAAGTTTTCCTGCTTTGCTCAGTATCTGTGTACTGTCCCTTTAAGATTTCTTCTTGGAATACATTCAGCCAATAAGATAGGAGCAAACACACACACGCAGTGCAAACTGAAACTGATGCAAGATTTAATTTTGCAGCAGAACAGGGCAGGCATATTAACAAACCAAGAGTGTGTGTATATATATATGTATATATATATTCTGGTATGAGCAGGAATGTGGCATTATGACATGGAATACAGCAGAATTTCTTTGCAGCTACAGGAGAGGCGCTCTGTGTGCGTGTATGTTCAATGCCATAGTTAGTTAAGTGACTTTCTCAGGTTCAAAGGCTATGCTTTGGTTGGCTTTTTTTTCCTTTGGTTAATCACAAAGTATTACATTTAGTAATAAAGAGATTCACAGCATACATGTTGATGCAAAATGTGTCGTGAATACCCAAATGATTTAGAGCAGTCTGCGCTTATTTCCACTTTTGCTGAACTCTCTGATTTTGCCTCATTTTTAAGCCCTGCCTGTGAGCAAGTGACTTAACCTAACAGTGCCTTGGGGCAACTAAAAATCTGAGCAAGGCTTCTAAATGATTCCCTGGACTTCAAGCCTAGCTACTAGTAGCTATGAACTAGAGTAGTTATGGTGTAAAGTAAGGAAACAGGAGCATAATTACATGAGCCATGAGCCATGTTATTTGGATGTGAGCCTTAGTTAATTATTTAGCTGCAATTCAATTCTACAGCATTGCGTACAAGTTTATTTTATTTTATTTTTTTGCAGAGACTGGTGAGATGCACTGTGTGTCTAACACTTAATTCAAATGAGTAAGGCTACGAGATGTTAAGACTTTCTTGCTGGAGTACTTGGGTTTGATACCCCCCAGTCTTCATTTGTCTTCTGTGACTGCCAAGTTACTTCACCAAACACTGTTCATGAGAAATAGGCAATTCATTCAAGGGCAGCAGGCACTCATTTTTATATGAAGCACTGAATTGTAAAGTCATTTGCCAGTAATGTAGAAATATTCCTGAAAAGGGACAGTTCCAGTGGGTTGTCCCCCACTGCATCCTTCACCAAGTATTTTACTAAATACTATTTGTTTATGAATCCTAGAATGTCTTTTGTAGTTCAATGGGTTGCCAGATGCATTTTCACTAAATGTGTGAGTTTCAGGGAAACAGAATTTTTTCTTATGCCAAGCCTGTCTTCGATGCAATATTGTTTTGCTTTTAGAAATTTTGCTGCTGATTTTTTTTTTCCTGTAAAATTGAAATGGTTTTAAATGAAATCCAAATCTCTGATAACTATAGCAGGTTTGAACAGTTTATGGTAACTGGGGAAGGACAGCCAACTAGAACACTTAATTACCCTACATAGGGCCTCTCTTTTCCATGATCTGGCTCTGTTGAGTCTGGAGAGGTGTATGCTGCTACAGTATTAGCCATTCAAGCAGGTCAACCTATACTGAGATTTCAGAAGGGATAGCTATTCTTGAAGGTATACTGAGATAGGGAATTCAAAAAGGAGATGTACATGTCTAAGACCCCCCCCCCCCACCCACATATACATACAAAATACAGTATTCTAGTAATTTATGATTTTTATATGACATAGTATGTTGAACAAAAGCTGCTGCTGGAGGATTTATATTGTCTGTAACTGGTTAATTCATTGATGGACCTGGATTTTGTAATATAGAATAACCCATGTTGCATTTTAAGAATATATTTTTGTAGTACCTTCTTTAGTCTCCAGCAACTGCAAAGGGGTTGACGCTCGTCAGGTCATAGAGTTTGGATTATTTAGAATAATGATCATAACAGTCTAATCTTCATTATAGATCAAGTGGGCACTGCTGCATAGTTTTCTCTACAAGATTGTATTGTAAATGATTTCTGCATTTAATTAAAAATGGTTACTCTGGCAGTTAGTGCAGAGGGCAAAGTTTCAACTTATTAATGAGCCGTTTCCTGTGGCAGGAGTACAAGGTTTGAATCTTTTCACCTTCACTTATCTACTGTGCGACATTGAGCAAGTCACTTAACAGGCCAATGCTTTGGAGCAATTGAGAATTTCAGCTATGCTCCTTAATGGTCTTCTGGACTACATGCCTGAACCTGTTGTCCTTGTTTGCCAGCTGTCCCCTATTGCATACCTGATCTACTTCAGGAAGGGATTGCAATATCACCTGCACGTGCAACATAGGTAATATATTTTCCTTACAGGCACTGCATATGTAGGTGAAGCACAATGCAAAGTTGCTTGCCAGCAGGAACTAACATGTAATATTTCCCTTTAATGCAGAGACGGTTACATCTGTAGATATTGTACTTATTGACTTAGCATTACAGTCAAATGGTTAAGATTTCTTATGCTCTCAAATATTCAATGTAAACTGTGCTACACTTGCCTGGATTTTATGGTAGGATGCTAGTGATCTTTATACAGTTTAATGTAGTTCATCCAAAGTTACTAATAAATGTGTAATTTGCTTCTTCATAACAATAAGAGGGGTACACTGTTAGCAAAGTGGCTGTAAATGCAGGTGGGGTGGCAGCTCTGTACCTTATATATTCTTATCTGGTCATTTTTAATGAGTCTAATTTGGATTGGCAGGACTTGTGTGTGCATGAGTGAGGGGATGTGTGAATTAAGTAGGAACTACAGTTTCTAGGTAAAAAAAATATGAAAACGTAACTTTAGACATTAATATTCATTTTTTTTTTGACACTCACATCTAGGAAAGATGGACTCAGTGTAGCTATAATTACTGGGTTTTGGTAATGTCCATAAATAAAAACTACCATGCTGAGCTGATAAAGTTAAAAATTCATTAGATGTCTTTGCAGGACTAGTGTACATTTCTGAAAAGCAAACTGGAATACTTTTATTGGGGTTGTTTTTATAACCATCTGATGTGATGTGCACTCAGGGAATATGGTAGCCGTAACAGTTGAGTACAGGTATTGGGCAGCAGTTCGAGTGGCCTTTTGCAGTTGAAATTTTTGAGATCTGTACTTTTGTCATTATTGGTTCATACATTTTGTTTCATTGCTTAGAGAAGAACATATTTAAAATTACAAATTTAAAATGCACTAACAAAAACAATTTAAAATGATCAGGCAGATGAATCTAAGAACATATGCATTTCTGCATGGTTCAAAAATGTATGCAGGAGGCCCATGGTTTGAAACCAGTCTGGGGACCAAGGTACACAATCTGCTACTGGCCAGATGCATTTTCAATGAATGAGAGCTTCAAGGGACTTTTACTGCTGTTCATGCCGTTTTCAATGTGAAACAGTTTTGTTTAGCAGATGACCATTACGGATTGTACAAAGCTTTAAATAAAATTTAAATAAGGGGTTGTGCAGATGCCATGGTCTTTGTCTCAGTGCTAGCTCCGAGGATAAGAAAAGTATTGCGGGTTAGATCACCCCTGGATCACTGGAATTTGCTAGTAGACTATATGGATAGGTAGAGAAGCGGGGAATAAAGATGTAGCTGGGGCTTTTTACATAACCAAGGCTTTCAAAATTACATTATATTGGCATGACAAACTTAGAAGAGTGATACTATTGGGTTTGTCTGTGACCATTTTACTCTTTGGGTTGGATATTTGGGATATTTTGCAAGCACCCTAAAGTTTATGGACATCAGATTTGTTTTTAAGCTCTGTTTTTTTCCAAAGTATGGACAAATACACCCGTTATACTGACTAGTGGAATTTAATTGCCTGCATGCATTAGACTTTAGAGCAAAAAAGTCATGGGCATTCAGACATCATGTAGCTTAAAAACACTGGTATGTCCTTAAGGGCTCACTTGAATATATCCCATAGAGCTCTACTACAGGAGATTGAATACATTACACAGTGAAGATTCTAGCTTGGCTGATTCTTTGTTGCAAGTTTTTACTATTTTGGTTGTATATAAAAAGGGCAAAGTCAGTCACTGTACACTCAGGTTATTCCTTTTGTATGGTAGTGTCTTCTACAGATTTAATTTTTTTTTTTTTTTTTTTTTTTGGGGGGGGGGGGGGGTGCCAAAACCATGCAAAGCACGATGTATCTCTATGCTGTGAAAGGCCAATTTCAAAACTTTACTCTGCAGGGGTATGTAAATGTACAAGAAGGTTAATAACCAGAATAGACCAGAGCTTTAAAAGCATTGATGGCTTACCTGACACCAAAGTCCCACTGAGAGACTGTAGAGGACAGAGCCACAATCACTGAAGTACAAATAGGTTAGTGTGCGACTTACATCACTATCAATACAGAGATTTAGATGCCAAAATAAAGACTGAAAGTTCAAATACTGTTTAAGGGCACCCATTTGTCCCCTCTGTCAGTTTCACCCAGGACACCAAAGTTGTTGATACCAGAAAAGATAAACCTGTAAGCACATTTAGCATTCTACTTCCCCCTCCATCCCTGTGGATACCTCACCATGACCCATTCCAGTAGCCCAGTTCCAACCTTCTCCAGAAACAGTATTTTAGCAAATCCAAAGAACAGTTGGTCTGTGGGGGTCTGCACTCCATCATGCTGCTCTGTACTTCTTGTTCAGTACAAGTTCTTAACAGTCTGATACGACCATATGCACTTTGTCACATCATGTCCTTACCTTCCCAGACTTACTCTGGTATTGCTAGGGCTGGCTATGGATCAAGGGTGTCATTGGGGCTCAAGCAGTCTCCACTTCTATCTTCCCCCTCCATTATATATGCTACCCACCCCATGCCTCCCATGCTAGATTGTGTTGGAGGTCAACTGCCCTCTTTGGACCACACCTTCCCCAAGGAAGCATCAACAAACACCCTACCACCCAGGATGGGCATACCCATCCTTTCCTACTACCTCATCAATAGCATGAGCCACTAATCTAACCCCAGTTGAGTGAACTATAGTCAGGGCTTTATTCCTCTATACCACTGGAGCAGCACCAATTCTGTAGTTTTGATCCTATTCCCCAAAGCATCTAGATTTTTATAGCAGCTTCTTGTGTTGGACTGAGACAAGGCCTTGGTGAAAGCCAGATCAGATAATTTTCTGGAACCCCCTCCCCCCAGGTCAGATTGCCCTAATTTAGTCATGCACTCAAAGCAAATGCCACTTTAAACCCACTTTACCAATAATCAGAGCACATGACAAAGGTGCTGAACTTGATTATACCCCTTGTCCTGTAGAGCTACCCTTTCAGCACAGTCTTTGTCTGCATCTCTCACCTTTGTATTTCATGTTATTTTGTGATATACCTATTCTCCTTGTTCTCTGCCTTTCTCCCCTACAATCTTTATAACACCCATCTTCTAGCCTTATTACAGTCCACTAAATGGAATTCCAGCATTCATCCCAAAAGGCTTCTTAGGAAGACCATGCATTATAACATTACCTATAGACCTAGTTAAGAAGCATAACAGATCAGAAATTGCTGGAAAGTTGAACAGAGCTGCTTTTTGGATATTTACAATAAACTGCTCATATCCCATAGATTTTTTTTTAAATGGTAGCAATATGCATGTCAATTACATTACAATGCAGTGTAAAGTATTTTTTAGGAAGCGAGAAGAGAGATCCATCATCAGATAATCCAAGCAGTAACTAGACAAGAGAAATTGTGTTAGACACATCACAATATCTTCTCAGGTGTACAGGCCTGGATTACACAGAAATTGTCCCCATTTTAAGAGATTCATGATGGATGTCCGAGAAGGCTAATCTGGAGCAATTTAAAATTAAAAGGAGTGCTTTTGAAAATGGGAGGAGAGACATCCTTGTGGAATTCCTCAGTTACTCGATATGGCCCTATGTTGCACCCGTTTGACTCAAAGTATATACAATTTAAAATGCCTGTGGTCAGGTGGTAGCGAGTATTAATTTATTATTCGAGGTAGATTACAGATCGGAGTGGACCATTTTCAGGTCATCCCAAGTAATCCAAACATATATAGAAGTTGGTAAAGAAATAAATATGCAGTGACCCCTTTTGACAGAGCCCCAGAGTGGGTGACTCCATGTACAGCACACAAAGTAGAGGGGTCTGCAAAATCACAGGTTTAGGGGGTCATTTTTCTAAAAAATTCTTATCAGGCTTCTGAAAACATTTTCAGCTAATGGGGCCAACATTGCTATGACCTGTTGCATCTTCCAGTCTGAAGTACAGTAGCAGTTTTGTCTACATCCCTCAGCAGGAACAATCACAAAGAAAAACTCACCCATACATGGCCACCTAGTCTGTAGGAAGCTTCCATATGAAAGCCTAAAGTAACTCTCATTGTCCTATTCCATCTCTGACAAGTCTGGTTCCCTTAGCTATGACCCATTGGGTCCTGATCTCCTTCCAGATCTGTTATTTCACCTGTGTGGCAAGCCTTACTTGGAACCTCAAACTAATCACATGGTTATTCCAATTCCATTAATGGAGAAGGACCATCTATTACCTTTTATAAGAGCAAAGGGGTAGCAAGAGAATGAATAGACAGTCTACTTTTCCTTCCATTCTGGAAGTCTTGACAGGCCTTTTAGTGTCGGCTATTCTGATCAGCTACTTTTGATTTTCACATGGTATCAAGTGATTCACCCAGAGCAACTCTGGAAGTTAAACCATTTTCTAAAGGGCACTTTTCTATTGTAACAGTCCCTTTAAGCCTACCTTTTGGAGTTTTTCTTGTAAAATATTCTGAACTTCAGGTGTTGTTATGCATTTATTTTACAAAGATAATAGGTTTGAGAAACACTAAGTTTGTGCCCAAGGTAGCCAAGGACTCAGCCTTGCACTAAATTATACATGTCTCTCTCCCCAAATTCCAACAAAGGAGAATACACGTGGCATACCTTAGATGTCCATCAGCTGAATTTTTTTTTTTTTGCACTGCATAAAATTATTACGGAAAGATGACGGATTATCCGTATCTTCTTTTAAAACCAGATTGGAATCTAACATCACCCTTTTCTAGATGGGATTTCTTTTGTTATAATTCAAAAGGATTGACACTCATATAAAACAGAGCGCACACACACACACAAGATCAGTGTCAGCTTTCATTGCCTTTTTGTAAATATTCATTATTGGATCTGTGCTGCAGCAGCGTGTGCTAACATGCATACCTTTGTAAAGGATTACAAAAACTGGTTCTTTTCAGATCCAGAGCAACCTTCAATTCCACTACATTCACAGGTAACCTGCCATGCCACCCACTGAGCTTGGTAGATGAGAACTGTCCCCTTGAGATGGAGAGAACTTTGGATACTTGGCATAAATCCAAACAGCACGCCTCGCACATACAGCATGCTCGGCCAAACCAATCAACAAGAAATACTAGAGGCCAGCATGAGTAGTTCCACGACTTTATTCATAAAATAATGAAATACTGCAAAAGGACATAATAATGTCCAAATAACACTCAAACTAGTTTCGGCTACTGCCTTCTTCAGTGAGAAAAAATAAGGAAAGAATTAGTTCAACCAGCAAACCAGTAGTCTTTATATATTTTTACCCAGCCAATAGCAAAAGAAGGTATAGTCCATACCCTCTGAATAATTCATTAGTTAACAACCAGGCTGCAGTAAACAAAACGTAAATGAAGACATATTTTGGGATGCCCTTAATAATAATCTGATGTTTGGTATATAACAAATTATATGCATTACTATAGCAAAAATACATTAGTTAATAAGTGAATGATCCATGTGAACATACACAATTAAACCATGGGTAAATGTAAAACAAGGCTATATATATTACAATATATATAATACTAAAAATCAACACCGTCTCCGAGTCCTATAGTCTTATAATAGATAGAGTATACTCATCATAAATGGTCATTAAGACCTGGTGTAAATAGGGCTCCGAGATGGATAATCCAATACTTTTCTTTGTGGACAAGTATACTTGGCCATCCTTGTTGACTGCGCCTGTTGCCTGTAATTTTATCAATGACTGTAAACATGAATTTTGCCGTAGGGTGTTTAATAGTATGTTGGTAAAGAGCATTCGTCAATTTCATATTATGAATGTCACTCCGATGTTCCCCTATTCTTATTCTTGGTGATCGTGAAGTTTTGCCCACATAGAACGCAGAACACCGACATGTTGCCAGGTATATAACCCATCTGCTTGAGCAATTACCAAATATCCTAACATCATAAACTTTGCTTGTGTTGGAACTGGTAAATTGTTTAAGCTTGTTCACTTGACTAATTGTTTACTGCAGCCTGGTTAACTAATGAATTATTCAGAGGGTATGGACTATACCTTATTTTGCTATTGGCTGGGTAAAAAATATATAAAGACTACTGGTTTGCTGGTTGAACTAATTCTTTCCTTATTTTTTCTCACTGAAGAAGGCAGTAGCCGAAACTAGTTGAGTGTTATTTGGACATTATGTCCTTTTGCAGTATTTCATTATTTTATGAATAAAGTCGTGGAACTACTCATGCTGGCCTCTAGTGTTTCTACTTGGCATAAATGCCAAATCTTTGTTGTTCCTCCATATCCCTGTCAACATCCAGTCCTCACATAAATGCAAGATCTTTGTTGTTCCTCCCCATCCCAACATCCAGCCATCCTTCCCCCTTCCAAAATGGCATATCCTTGGCTTTGTTTCTGGATAATTTCTATGAACCAAGCCTGAAGCCTTTATGGTACATATCTATTGTTCAATTATTTCTTTCTTGGGGCTTCCTTTCCAGAGGCATTCCAGACTGTTTGGTCAAACAATTTAAGATGCTACTGCTAGAACAGTGCATTTAACAGTTCATGGCTACATAATTTCCTGTCCAGATACTTGACTCTTGCTGCATCTCTCTTCCTCTGTCTACTAGTACAATAAAAGCAGATCTACCCATGTTGCGGGTATGTGTTAAAGGGATTATTCATTCCTATGGCCTACATCCAGTTTATTCAATGAGTTTCTAAAGTTGTATGTTCATTTGTGCTGGCACAAGATTTGCCTTCTTTGCTGCAGGTTCTACACTGGAAGCAGTAGAATCAGCAGTGTAGGCAATAAGAGTACAATAACCATTAGTTTGGCCAACTGTACCAAGGGGTCTATTAAAAGCCCAAAAGCTTACAACCATGAATACCACTGCAGTGACACAAACACCAAACTACAAAGCTAAATATGTAATAAGCAAAAATTAGAACAGCAAAAATTAGAATGCCGAACGAGTTTCCTTGGCCAGCAGGGTGATCGTGGGGATGAGGAAATGTATCCTTTTCCCCACTGTAGTGCAATCTCAGAGTTGGTATATTAAAGTAGGGTGGGTGTGGGGGGCCCAGCCCCACACATGGGGGAGTGCAGGGGGGGCTTCTTGTTCCCCCTGCAAAAGTGTGTTTAACTTAGGCTTTCCTTACCTGTATGGCACTGTTTGAGGAAATACATTCGGCATTCCAATTTCTGCCGATTACGTATTTCACTCTTGTAGTTAGACGTTTGTGTGTCGCTGCAGTGGTATTTGCGGTTGTAAGCTTTTGTGCTTTTAATATAGGACCCCTACCAAGATATGGCCAGATTATACCAAAATAATCCATCTGTCAGGAATACTATTAGATTTAGTTTGCTTTTTTGGGGCCCTTTTCATCCTTAACTGCTTACAAACCCATTTGTTTCCCCCTATCATTCTACCCCACAGGTGGAGTCTCCTTCCAGGGAAGAAAAGAGACACTATTCAGGAACCTTGGAGTGTGAGCAGGTGGTAAACTCAGATATTTTATTCTCTCTTTTTTTAATGCCATTGATTTTATTCTCTCTTTTTTAATGCCATTGATTCCCAGTTGTCCTGCAGAATGCATATACAGTGCATGCAGCAACAGACACACTGCATCATCTTTGCACTGTCCAATTCCATCATCTCACTATGAAGTTATGTACAGCTTGAGAATGCCTTCTGCCAGCACCAGTGGATGCCAACCTGTGCTCACTCAGTCTTACGCTTTCCCTCTGATACATGGTCAGGATTAGAGTACCTGCTATCTTTACTAGGCAGGCTGCAATATCTGTACTAATTCAGCCAGCACATAAGTTGCAAGTGTCAAACTATTACACCATTGTCTGCAGAAAAAAAGGGCAAGATATTCCAAGGGACAAGTATTTCCTTGGTGTGCATCACTATGTGCACAGTTGTACTGCACCAAAATATTCGATAGGAGGGCTGCTTTTTTTTAAACTAATGGAAAGAAGGGTGAAAACTGGTATTGCTTCCTGCCTGGCCTGTTAGGTAGTTTTAAAACTGTCATTTCTGATCAGTGCTCCAACCACATTAAAAATAATTTTGGGGAACATGTGCCATTAGCAATGTTTCATCTGGCAAGTAAATTGCACAACAAAGAATAAAACAAAAAAGTTACACTCCAGTTCATCAGCCAGTGCTGGGTACACTTATAAGCAACTCATCACAATTAATTTGAGGCACATCAGTCATGCAGCTCAGATAGCACTTAACTTTCAGCAGATTACTACTACTAAATTATACTAAAGTACACATTTAAATACTTACAGCTGGAAATGATCATTTTGGTATATTGGCAGGCTGGCTTTACTGCATGCCTGAACTATTTGTACTTGTGAATTGCTTCCAGGTCATCCCTATGGAAAGGGAAGGAATTAAATTTCAGATAGGAGTGCTGTAGCAATAAAATATAGCCTCTACTAGTCTTAATCTTATGGTCACTACATGACTGTCAGTCTCCATCTCTGGTGTGGTTAAAATCCTGAATGACATCAGGTAGCAGATTCTCCACACACAAAGTGCATCACCATGATGGTGTGGATTCTCTTTTAGAATTATTTGACACATATCGGACCCGACAATTTCTGGGGAAGTTATGCTAGAAAGAATTTGTGTTTGTAAAACATGTTGCAGATAGGAGATATTCTTTGATAAAGAAACGTGAACATTGCTTCTATACACAGATAGTCTGCTATTGTATTTTGCCCTTTTTTTTTTTTTTTTTTTTTTATTACCAGTTCTAAGGAATACAGCATGGTTTGTGCAAGGGACGAATTGCAGCACATGTAACATTATGAGAAAGATGAACACTCCAAAAATAAAACTTCCTGAGCAGGCACTAGATAAAACACACTAATCTGACAGAAAAATGATGGGAAAATATTTTCCAGAAGGTGCCACCTAAGCTGGCCAGTGCTTTGTTTCATGAACTTAAGTTGGTCTTTGTAGTGTGCCATGTAAGATTTATCAATGTGTAATCTCAGTAGCAGTCAATACTATTCTGAATAAAACATCTTGCCACAAAATGATTTTATGTCTTAGCAGATTTACTGATAGACAGTTTAACAGTTCCAAGGAAGGGTGTATGCCAATCCTCTGGCTTGTATTTCTGAACCCCCCCCCCGAAGTGTGAACATCTTAAAACTGTAGACAAATATTTTCAGCAAACCTTGGATCCTGGTTTCAAAAAAACTTTAATGAATAAAACTCGACCAAACAAGAAGATAGTCCACCACACTGAGCGCTTTCACCCTCATAAGTAGGGCATCATCAGAGTGCAAAGATTTGTTTCACATCATCCCTTAAATAGTAATGTGCTAAAACTTAAAGTGAATAATGAGTAATTCATTAACACTTAATTGAATCGTTAAATCATTAGATAAGATGAAATAAACTGAAACAGTTCATGTATTTGAAAAACAAAAAATCCGTAACCAATGCACAAGAACAGAGACGGTTACCTCAAAGAAAATAATTAATGAAATATATTGAAGTGTATATGTTGAAGTATATGTAAAAAGAATGTTTATGTTTGAAGTTATAAAATATGAATGTAAGTGTATATGTTAATCAGATGAGGTGTTAAGCATTAATATAAATTTAATTGTTAAATTAGATTTAATTTTTAAATATTAAATGTATTAAAACAATCATGGTACATATAAAACTCATAATCCATAATATGTTAAAAATTGTGAATATAATAAATATTATGGATATTGTACATATCATAAATATTAATATACATTAATAAATAACTAAATAAATATCAATAGAATAATCCTTGCGTTTCAATCTGTATAAAATACATAAAATACCAATGAATTGAATAATTTTAAACAATAAATAATGAATTCAAGTTATAAGTACTAATATGAATAAAATATACTCAAATACATATTCTCATAAAATGTTTATATAAAATGAGATCTTAATTTAAGAATGCTTGAAATAGATATTTGCTCATTGATGCCAGGCCATTTACTTGCATTGAGCCCAAGTTGCCATAAGCACTCTTTTGCTTCCAACATAGTTTTTTCGTCTCCACCTTTTTGTCTATTCTGTGGTATTCTATCAATCTCGAAAAACAGAATTTTTTTAAAATTGGAACAATTAATACTATGATTGTATAACATACTCGTTGTTCTGTGTCTTTTTATATCACTCATGTGTTCTATAATACGCGTTTTTAACTTTCTAATAGTTTTACCAATATAGAATGCTTGGCAAACTGTACAATGAGCAAATATCTAATTTCAAGCATTCTTAAATTAAGATCTCATTTTTATAAACATTTTATGAGAATATGTATTTAAGAGTATATTTTATTCATATTAGTACTTATAACTTGAATTTATTATTTAAAATTATTCAATTCATTGGTATTTTATGTATTTTATACTGATTGAAACGCAAGGACTATTCTATTGATATTTATTTATTATTTAGTTATTTATTAAATGTATATTAATATTTATATGTACAATATCCACAATATTTATTATATTCACAATTTTTAACATTATATTATGGATTATGAGTTTTATATGTACCATGATTGTTTTAATACATTTAATATTTAAAAATTAAATTTAACAATTAAATTTAAATTTATATTAATGCTTAACACCTCATCTGTTTAACATATACACTTATTCATATTTTATAACTTCAAACATAAACATATTTTTTTTACATATACTTCAACATATACACTTCAATATATTTCATTAATTATTTTCTTTGAGGTAACTGTCTGTTTTACCTATCTGTTTGTCCTGTGCATTGGTTACGGATTTTTTTTTTGTTTTTCAAACACATGAACTGTTTCAGTTTATTTCATCTTATCTAATGATTTAACGATTCAATTAAGTGTTAATGAATTACTCATTATTCACTTTAAGTTTTAGCACATTACTATTTAAGGGATGATGTGAAACAAATCTTTGCACTCTGATGATGCCCTACTTACGAGGGTGAAAGTGCTCAGTGTCTTGTCGATTATGGTGGACTGTATCTTCTTGTTTGGTTGAGTTTTATTCATTAAAGTTTTTTTAAAACCAGGATCCAAGGTTTGCTGAAGATTTTTTAACATCTTAAAACTGCCATTATGCAAACATCCTCTCCTCTTAGCCTAAAGCAATCCAGAGTACCCACCTTTTGCTTACCAGAAGAGGAGTCTTGCAAGCCTTCTACCCACTATAGCTAGAGGCACAAGACCATCCTGAATGGGTAAACAAATACAACAAAAGCACCCCATCGCTTTTGACTGTGCAGTTCTCTTGGAAAGAGCATTAATTACAAATGTGCTTTAAACAAGCTGCATTATTTAGGGAGATGTGGAATTGCTCAGAACGGGCCATAGTGGCGCAGTGGTGAGTTGTCCCCTCACAGGAAGAGGTTCCCCCGTTCGATTCTCGGCTGGAGCGCCTTGTGTGTGGAGTCTGCATATCCTCCCTGTGGTCGAGTGACGTATAAAGACATGTGGGTAGGTGCGCCTTCTTTGAAGGTTGGGCATTAGGCTGGCAACTCTGCACCATAAAAATCCACTACCAATCATTGAAAAGAAAAAACACACTGAATTCCCTCGGACCTTGCGAAGCTTACAACTCTACCCAATCTGCTGAAAACACAGGAGCGTTGAATTAATGAAAAAAGATGATATTTATTCCAAAATGACAATACATAGAGTTTAGCGCTTTCACTCAAAAAATGAGCTTCATCAGAACCAAACCAAATAGAGACAATTTCACTTTAAAAACTTTTTGAATGTATGTTGGCACCAAAAAGTTTATACAAGTGACACACAATAACATAGAAACCTGCAACAATTAAAACTTTCTTTCATAACATAAGTATACTATCATTATTCCATACACTTAAAAATCAAACTAATGTCATGTTATAAAAATGTACAAATTTACAACCATAACGTCATACATATTGGAATCTATACACAAAATATTAAAATAGCTACACTGTACGTAAAGGATTATATCAAGATCCACACAAATATTGGCTACTGAATCACAACATATATTTAATACTAATTGCATCGTTTAATCCTGGCTCATGTGCCGCATCTGTATAAATTTGCCACCAAGCTTCCTTATAAAATAACTGTTCTTTATAATTACCACCCCTGGTATGTATATAGACATGATCAATAATTCCAAATTTAAATGCATGTCTCTCATCATGTTTTTTAATGTGCCTATATAAGGCATTATTCTCATTTTTTGTTTTAATACTGTACAGATAATATATTCATTTATTGAACTTCTGCTCCGTTTTTCCTTTGTAGAAACATGGACACCATCCACACTTGGCCAAGTACACCACCCTTCTGGTATTACAATTACCTTGTTTGAATCTTATAATGGAATGGTTAACATTTTCCAACCTGATTTTCTCTTCTTCTAAAATGTTAATGCACTGATGACAAGTGCCACATTTGGTTGTGTGTTTCACTGTCCTGTTGTTATCTATCCTACGCTCTAATAATGTCTTTAAATTGTTCGCCATCTTATAAACAAAGTTTGGTGCTGTACCCAAAATGTGTACTAAAACTGTCATCTGCCTGAATAATACTCCAATTATGGGTAATG
Source organism: Protopterus annectens (assembly GCF_019279795.1). Lineage (NCBI taxonomy): Eukaryota > Metazoa > Chordata > Ceratodontiformes > Protopteridae > Protopterus > Protopterus annectens. Next base: position 1,555,033,600 of record NC_056744.1, read on the forward strand.
ATATTCTTTATTTTGCCTACATGTGGTCCAAATTCAACTACAGATACCTTACCACAATTTACTGAAGGCTGTGGAATTGCATTACTGAATTTGAATTTATTCCATAAATAAATTTGCCTAAAAGCGGCTTGTATTTCTTTCCCCATTCTTTTAATAAACCTTATGAGATGTTAATTAACATTTTTCTTTCATAACCTCTATTAATAAATAGATCTGTAATGTAAGATACTTCATCCAGCATATCATATAAATTGGAAGTCATTCTGATGGCTCGAATAATCTGCCCTTTATATATATTACTAAACATCCTTCTTGGGTGATTGCTTGTGTATTCGAAGTAGTTGTTGGAAAATGTATTTTTCCTGTGTATTTTAGACTCAAAGCAATTATCACCTTTAAAGACCAATGTGTCTAAATATGCCAATCCTTTATGGTCACTAACATGTGTAAATTTCAGATATTCACTACTAGAATTAATATACGACAGGAACTCATTCAATAGTTCTTTTGTGCCTTCCCAAAGTATATAGATGTCATCCAAAAACCTTGAGTAATATCTAATGTGTTGATATTTGCTGGTAAATACATAGGACTCCTCCCAGTCAAGCATAACTAAATTGGCAAATATGGGAGCACAAGCTGCTCCCATGGCAACACCTCTAGATTGTTAACATTCTCCCTCATATTCGATGTAATTGTGCTCTAATACTAATGACATCAATTCCATTATTAAACATATATTTTCCCATGAAAGGCTACTATATTTTCTTATACTATTGTGAAACGCGGTCAAACCTGCATCTTTGGGAATGCAAGAAAATAAATCTATGACATCCACCGTAACAAACTCTTCTTTCCAGACATTGATAGGATATTTTCTCAAAAACTCCCAAGAGTCCTTGACCATATGAGGAATGATGTTGTATATATGTTTTAAATAATTATCAAACTGCCCATAGGAAAAGTTTTAGAACAACTCCCTGAAATAATGGGTCTAGACGGAGGATCCGAGGTGTCTTTATGAATTTTGGGAATACCAATTATCCTGGCCAAAATCGGATACTCCACTTATGTATCCATATGTGTCGTCCGATATCCTATGGTCAATCAAAAATTCCTCTATGTGATAATCTGACGATAAGCAATCTGTATCTCATTGTGGGATACTATTTGATAATTGTGTATCATGCAAAATGTCATGTATTTTAGTAGAATAAACAGTGTTGTCATAGATTACAATCCCACCCCCTTTGTCTGGTTTCATAATGCGAATAGATTTGTTTCATCGTAGTTCCTCTAGTAAGACATTCTCTTCAGTAGTGAGATTGTACCTCAACTGACTAGCTGAAATCTTGTTAAATAATTTGTATATATGCCTGGTTACAACTTTATCAAAAACAGCCACCGTGGGGTGATGAAGTATCTTACATTACAGATCTATTTATTAATAGAGGTTATGAACAGCCACCGTGGGGTGATGAAGTATCTTACATTACAGATCTATTTATTAATAGAGGTACAGATCTATTTATTAATAGAGGTTATGAAAGAAAAATGTTAATTAACATCTCATCAGGTTTATTAAAAGAATGGGGAAAGAAATGCAAGCCGCTTTTAGGCGAATTTATTTATGGAATAAATTCAAATTCAGTAATTTCCAATGTACTTCCACAGCCTTCAGTAATTTCCAATGTACTTCCACAGCCTTCAGTAAATTGTGGTAAGGTATGTGTAGTTGAATATGGACCACATGTAGGCAAAATAAAGAATATCATTACCCATAATTGGAGTATTATTCAGGCAGATGACAGTAGTACATATTTTGGGTACAGCACCAAACGTTTATAAGATGGCGAACAATTTAAAGACATTATTGGAGCGTAGGATAGATAATAACAGGACAGTGAAACACAACCAAATGTGGCACTTGTCATCGGTGCATTAACATTTTAGAAGAGAAAATCAGGTTGGAAAATGTTAACCATTCCATTATAAGATTCAAACAAGGTAATTGTAATACCAGAAGGGTGGTGTACTTGGCCAAGTGTGGATGGTGTCCATGTTTCTACATAGGAAAAACGGAGCAGAAGTTCAATAAACGAATATATTCTCATCTGTACAGTATTAAAACAAAAAATGAGAATAATGCCTTATATAGGTACATTAAAAAATATGATGAGAGACATACATTTAAATTTGGAATTATTGATAATGTCTATATACATACCAGGGGTGGTAATTATAAAGAACAGTTATTTTATAAGGAAGCTTGATGGCAAATTTATACAGATGCGGCACATGAGCCAGGATTAAACGATGCAATTAGTATTAAATATATGTTGCGATTCAGTAGCCAATATTTGTGTGGATCTTGATATAATCCTTAACATACAGTGTAGCTGATATTTTAATATTTTGTGTATAGATTCCAATATGTATGACGTTATGGTTGTAAATTTGTACATTTTTATAACATGACATTAGTTTGATTTTTAAACTTAAGTGTATGGAATAATGATAGTATACTTATGTTATGAAAAAGAAAGTTTTAATTGTTGCAGGTTTCTATGTTATTGTGTATGTCACTTTAAAAACTTTTTGAATGTATGTTGGCGCCAAAAAGTATACAAGTGAAATTGTCTATTTGGTTTGGTTCTGATGAAGCTCATTTTTTGAGTGAAAGCGCTAAACTCTATGTATTGTCATTTTGGAATAAATATCATCTTTTTTCATTAATTCAACGCTCCTGTGTTTTCAGCAGATTGGGTAGAGTTGTAAGCTTTGCAAGACCCGAGGGGATTCAGTGTGTTTTTTCTTTTCAGTTGTTTCTACACGCTGATTTTTTGGTCACTACCAATCATTAGCAGACTGGAGTTCCGCTGTGGTGACCCGTAACTGGGGAAAAGCCGAAAGAGGTCTGTCTTCTGACTAGGCTTTCAGTAAAGAGAGTATTATAAAAGAATACAATTAATTACAGTATCATCACTCAAAGAAAGCTGCACCCCAAGCTAACCTGCTAATCAGACGATATAGTAGTCTTCAAAATGGTGACAAAGCTTTGCTGAAGCCATTTAGGGCAATATGCTGAATTCCTCCAGCTGGAAACCATTCAGGACACTTTGTAGTAATCTAATTTGCAAGAGGTTAAAGTGATCTTTCTACCATTACTGAGGAAGTGTCAAGAGTTACATTTCAGGCTGTTCCATAGGTCTTCTCGTATTTTTGCATCAAGCTTGAAAAGAATGGGACAACAACAAAGCAAGGATGCTACAATGCTACTTTTACTCCGATGCAAGTATGCAACTGATTTTGTAGACCGCTTTATAGCAATGATGGAAAATGAAATGAAGCAGTTGAGCACATTAAGATATATCTTTATTTCATTACACAGCCACTACAAATACATATTTCATCTTTTCACTCACTCCTGGTCCAGCCAGTAACAAAATATTTTATAGACATTAGTGTAGCTAAAACTCAAAGCAAGAATGTCTTGCATAGCTTAGGAAGTTAGAAAACACGTGGAACAATACACCTGTTTATACACTGAAATGTGGTTTAGTTTAAAATCGACAATTCAAACACTCCCCAGAGTTTTTTTATGTTAGTGCACCCTACAATGATCATGCAATCACTTTTTAAAACTGATCTGCTGCTTACAGGGTTATCTACCTACTGTGATGAAAACATTAAATCAGCATTATTGTTGAAACTTCAGAAAGCTTTCTACAGAGAAATCCATTTTCCTATAAACTAGATATCGGGATGAAAGCAAACCTGATGCAGTAAAAACATTTGAGACCATAATCAGCAATATTCTCTCCCTAGATGTGTTAAAATTAGAAAAGAGGGGCTAGAAATATCAACCTCCCAGGATAAACAGGCTACATCATTTCACTACAGGACCTGTATATAAAAGGGAAAGCAGTCCACAAGTAAAAGATCTAAAAATCAATGCACATCAAAATTACATATTAACCAAAGCAAGAACCATGCAGCCAAACAAAAGCCAATGAGTCACTATTTTTCCCACGAAAGTAACATGCCAGGAAAGGGAACAGTTTCCCTACAAAGGTACAGGTAAATGTATAGATATGTGCCATGGTTTTTGCATCATAGAAAGACAGCTGCCCCCCCTCATAATCTAGGTACACTCCAATCTTGGAAGGTTCATCCTGAAGGTAAAGACGTTTTGGGGGAGACGTCAGTGCCTCATAACTGCTTGCATTGCTAAGAGATACTGCCCAATAGCCATTCTCAGGTGCCAGTGTGATGAACCCTTTACGCTGAGCAGATTTCCTTGCAATACCGATATCCCATCTTGTACTGCTTTTCAAATTCACTTCCCAGTAGTGTTTGCCACTGGTGAATCCCTCACTGGCCACGGCACAAGGAAGGCAATCAAACCGATTTGGACTGTAAGGAACCGACAGCCTCTTCATTGTATTTCTCACACTCATACCGCAGTCGAACAAGACCAAGTTTGGATGAGCAGTAGCAGCATTCAGAGTTGGAGATACAAAAACTACAAAATAAAAATATACAAAATGCACTTTAGAGGAAAGGCCAAGAAAAATGAAGCAACTCAAATTATACCATTACATTACAAAACACTTATGGAATCCTCCCAGCACTAATCATATTTGCCTACAAAAATACATTAAAATGACAAAGGGCAGGCATGCAACCTGCAATGACAAAGGGCAGGCATGCAACCTGCAATGACAAAGGGCAGGCATGCAACCTGCAATGACAAAGGGCAGGCATGCAACCTGCAATGACAAAGGGCAGGCATGCAACCTGCAATGACAAAGGGCAGGCATGCAACCTGTATGCATGTATGAGAGGACTTTTCGGAGCAACAGAGATTAAACTCTGAAGACATTTTAATATTTAAAATGAGTGTGTGTGAACAGAACACCATAATTTGTGGAGTAATTTAAGCAGGATATTTGATCAGTACTTGGGAGTAAAAAAATAGATGCAAGCAGAGTGGCACAGATTCCCCAAGATGTGGAGGGTAATTTTATCAGTCACAGCAGCACTGAACATATACGGTGCAGCTTCTGTTTGAGCGCTCATAAATAATGAATCAGTTCAGAAGGAAGATTGTTATATCAGATAACTCTGCAAGTATTCACAGGACATAAAGGACCTACATAAACAGGACCCCATGAAGTTTACTTAGCACAACAGGACACACATCTTGTAGTCTTAGGGTCATTAGTTACATACTAGGCTAACAACCATTAGGGCACTTCCAAGCCTAGCCTAAATATCTAGCAAGTTTTCATGCCCTAGAGGTTATTTTTAGGGATACATTTCAATGGCTATATGCAAGCTAAAGCATGGCTGCTGATGCATTTACAGGCCATTAGATTAAATATCTAGCAAGTTTTCATGCCCTCGAGGTTATTTTTAGGGATACATTTCAATGGCTATATGCAAGCTAAAGCATGGCTGCTGATGCATTTACAGGCCATTAGAGACTTGGGTACCAGATAAAGGGTGATTTTCTTATTTCCCATCCATTGGTCCAGTTTACACATCAATATGGTTAGGGCAAAGCTCCGCTTCACCTGGATGGGAAAGACTGTTCCAGAGAAGGGGTATTGGAGACATACTTGCCCCTCAAAGTTCTATTTATGTATCAGGCAATAGTAAAGTCTTCGACCAGATGATTGCGCTATTTGTTTTGCAGATGTGCAAAAGGTAGAGTGGGATCCAACGATGCCTTGCATGCCAGGCATAGTTCACCCCTCAAGAATCTGTAGGAGTGAGTATAGGTAGTGGGCTTTGAGGCAATTCAGGTTTACACCCTGTATGAGAGGCATCTCTGGACACCTTGGTTATTTCATGTGCCAGGAAAGGTACATACCGAATGGGGCATTTACTTTAAAAGCATGTTGGTTGAAAGCTAGGTTAATGTCTACAAACCTCTAAATCCTTTAGTATGGGTATGTTGCCAATGAAGTAGTTTCCTGTGGTACCAAACTTTCCAAAAGTTACCATTATGCATTTCTTGGCATAGAGTTCTGGCACCAGTCTGTGTTGGTGTCTTGGGTATTTTCTATGACTGCTCCTAGGTTTGCAATAGCCAGCAAACTTGATCAGCCAGAGCCCCTTAACATTGGCTTTGATTTCAGAGTAGCAGATGCCAAAAAAGAGCAGACCCAGCATAGGACCCTGAGGGCTCCCCTAGTAACCTGTCTGTATGTGGAGGTGGACTCCCCCAAACTAACCTCTTGAGACCCAAGAGCCAGCAAGCCATCTAAAGGGTTTATACCCCATTCCATAAGTTTGTTTATAATGCCCAAGAGGGATATCGTGACAAATGCTTTGACTACATTAAGGTAGGCACTATGCACTATTTTGCTATCATTACAATGGTGACTCTCTCAAAGAAATTTACCAAGTTGAATAGGTATGACTTTCCCCTCTACTATACTAAACTGGGTTGGATCCAGCGCCTGAAGGTCTTCTGTATCATTTCCATGGCTTTGCATAAAGACTAGTATGTCTGAAGTTTCTGGGATTTGTAGATGGCCCACCCTAGAAGAAAGATGACCATTGCTGTTCTCTATTTGTGCAGCATGAAACTTGACTGGAGACTATGGTTGAAAAGTGACTCCAGTGGTTTTGATATGCTGTGTTTCATGCAAATTTTAAGGAGGCATTCCAGGCTAGGAGCACACTGATATGGTGTTCTTGGCTTGGCTTTGCATTTAGGACCCATTCCCTAGTGATAGTTGGGTGTTTGATGGTATTTGAGGGATGGTCAGGGGGAGGAGACAAAACTGGAGCAGAGCTTTTGGCTGGAAGATTTGCCATTTTTCTTTTTCTAGAGTTTCTTCAGAATATTTGTGATGGGCACAGCTGCCTCAATGCTTCTGTTAACATAATTGTACAGAGTTTGTGAACAAATATGCATAGGTAGCTGCTTTCTCAGGATTTGGTGGGGCTTTATTTTACCAGGTTATAAATAGGAGAAGTTATAAATTAATAGGATAGGTTTGCCTTATAATAGTTCATAACTGCTATTAAGCTGGGGTTATGGGTTTTATTTTCATTTCGAAGGAATGCTTTATTGGTCTGAACTTACCAGAGAAAAAAGTTATATTGGGGGGGGGGGGGGGGTGAAGCATTCACATTCTCCCATATTTGTGAGGACCAGGTCCAGCACGTTTGCCCACATGCCCATTAGGAGTACAATCTGATCCAGAGAGAATGTGTTTATAAAAAAACTGAGGAATCTTTCAGTATGCATATTGCAGGTCATGTAGGAATTTCAGTTTATAGTGGGGTAGTTAAAGTCACCCAGAAATATGTCATGGGGGGGGTCTCCAGTAAGTCTAAGTAGCGTTTATGAGCTTCCTAGGCCATAGAGGGGACCTGTAGCTTGCAAGGACATGGTATGGGACTTTGCCTATAGTAATTTGGACAGGGAGAGGCTCAAGTGTGTCATGTTTGACCAGCCTGGAGGCAAGCTTGTTTTTGATCAATATTGAGAAACGTTCACCTTTAGTCCCAGCCTGTGCAGTAGCAGTCTTAAAATAATGCGGAAGGCATCATAGTCCTGCACTGCCAGGATGCTGTCCATGGCTTTAAACCACATACGAGTAACTCCCTGGAAGGTGTGGAGTTTAGGTTCTAGCAGGGTGCTACTATGTCAGAAGGTTTTTAGTTTGGCATTGCGAGGATGGATGAGGTTTTAAGCTATTTAAACACCTAGAAGGGACTGGTGCAGGACCATTCTTGGCTAGCAACATAGTCAGCCACATTCTTCCATGTGGACAATTACACCCCCTTGGATTAATAATTAGTTAAGCTACTGTGTCAAAGTCAACAATCATCTGTTCATATTGTGGTATCCTCCTTGGCGGTAAAATACTGCTCAGTGCTAGGCTCATACTAGACTGGGACACAGAGCTCTATGTCTGTCTTCATAAAGACCAGGAAGGTACACATCAGGTCATTAACCGCCACACAGACTATGACAGAGTCGTACTTGTACTTGGGGTCAAGTATGACTGATGACAGATCCTAGCCACTGACCGGCATATACAAACTGTTGAGGAATGGTCAATAAATCTGTTCTAGCCTGAAGAAATCCATCAGAAAAGGCTATTATGTCATTGATAGAGACACTCCCCTTTGCTTGTGTCTAGTTGACTGCAAAGCAAAATATGCCAGAATATCACCCTTCAACACTTCTGGTAGAAGTCATCCAGCCTCAACAGTCCTAGTGCTACATTGTAAATAGTAGAACTATGTAGTAGCACATGCTTATTCAGTCATCCTCCTCCTAACCATTACAAGGACTGGTGTAGGGTTAAGATTGATGGACTTGGCTTAAAAAAACATTTATTGTACAAAGAACATTGGGTATGAGGAGGTGATGTTCCTCTAACAGCATGGAGATTTACAAGAGGTTATTTTTGACATTTAAAGCACTGTGTTTGTGTATGGCAACAAGGGATCACAGAGTGGGATTGATCAATACATTACTTTTACTATGCATTATTAACTTACGTGGTGAGAAGATGGACTTCATAGCTTTCCACACAATGAGTTGCAGAGGGCCTTTATAAATTTCTATACTCAGAGCAGCTGGTTCAGGGTCTTCAGAATACTCCGAATCTGAACCTTCAAATTCAGAGTTCGAAAACAGTTCTGGATAGTAACGGTCATCATCATCACAATCATAATAATGATCATAATCATCATCGTAGTCATCGCCATCCAAAAATCTGTCCATTTCATCAAAAGAATATTGCCAATCTTCACCATAGCCACCCTGGAAACTCTGAAATGCCACATTGTCCTCATGGAATGGTCTAACAAGTTACAGAAACAAGAATGTATATTTCACTTATTCAACATTCATTAAATTTACAACTACACTCCTGAAAAGGCATACTTACTGGTTTAGAAGAGACGTTATTCTCTGTATAAAAGAGAAAAAAAAAACAAACATTAAAATGTTTTCATTTCACAATGGTGGCAAAACTGTTAGCGCTTCCAGTTAGATCAGTTGAAGTAATTGCAAGTTCAGTTAGCCGACTATAGTCATTTCTATAGAAATTTCATAGGATTACTTCCAGCCTGGAAAAAAGAAAGAATGTAATGCACAAGAATCAATGACGACAGATCCAAGTATTTACCACTGAAACAAAAAAAAAAATTTATGTATCCAAAATATATTTGGAACTTTGCAAATTACACTGGGCACTTACATTTGATACATGTGTTTGATGCATGTATTTAAAGAGGGAGGGGTTCCATGACCATTTGATACATGTATTTAAAGAGGGAGGGGTTCCATAACCGTGTGCGCTAGTCTGAAGACAAGAGCATGCCAAGGATCAGGAATGCTTATAGGTCTGAGCCAAATGTGCGACAATGTAGAGATTACAGGAGTAGCCGGTTTCTTTCTATTGGTGCAAGGTCATTTCCTACAATGACAGATTGGGGGAGGGGAGCGACGGACATGACTGAGACACTCGTTCACCCAAGTTAGCCAGCAACCAAGAATCCCAACAATTCATCTTTCTTGAACAGCAGCTATTGCTGCAGTTAAAAATAATTCTCCACTGCATTCCAAGCATACTTATTCTGGGTACAGGGACACATCTGCACATTGCATTCCCAAGGTGCCCTAATAGGAATATAGTGGCCTAGTTTCAAACTGAAAAACTTGTATTAAGAAAACCACAACGCACTGCCATAACTGGCTGATCACACATCTGTATTGTAACATGCCCCGCATTACTGCTACTGCTGTCTGGTGAGTTTCAAAAACAAGTACAAAACCTTTTCCATATGGCATATAAAGCAATGTTTGTTCTGGAACTGAAATGAGTCATATGGGGGCAATAAACTTGATGAGAATGCATAATGATGGAATAAGTGAAGCAGTGTTTGCCTCAGTTTAGCAGTTATAACTTCCAGAAAACATGTGACAAGTTTATGACCATTTGTTGAAAACCCTCTGGCAAGAGGATGTTGATCTTTGACTTTGAGGTGTGCTGCTGATGAGATAGCACAGTATCTTTTCTGACAACTGAACTAACTTATACCCAATGGAAACACTGTGGCTAAAGACACTGGGACATTGCACAAGACTTCAGTGTGGTTTGGTGAAAGTTTTAAAATGAAGATAGAGCACAAGTTTTGTTACCAGACAGCAGTAATTTGATCTCTTACTGTGTCAAGCTTCTGTATTGCAACTGGGGCTCCTGCACTAAAGGGCTTGATTATGTCCAAGATAAGGAGATGAATGCCATTTGAATCAATTATACTGTAGGACAATTAATGGTGCAATAGTGCATCCTACAGCTGTACTACACCCCAGTAGTTAACAGGTAACATCCTAACCAATGGCACTACAAAAGAATAAGGCTGTACTATTCCCAGATAGCAGCATATTGTTCTATTATTGACTCAGATCTACAGAAATACTGCAAAGGAGGGATTAATCATTGGGAGTAATGTACTGCCCCCACCCCCCCAGTGGTACCATGTAACCTGTGGTCACCATTCTGAAAATGCAGTGACACAGTTGTCTGGCTCTGCATTTGTGTACTGTTCTGACAAGAACACGGTTTATAACAGTAGCCGCTTATTGGCCTATGTGCAGGTTGGCATTACTCTGGCAAATTAATACCACTGAAGAATGGGCAGGCTATTTTAAAAAAAAAAGTACTACCCAAAGTATGTAGCATTCTAGTGCCATGAGTGAGGGGGTAAGTCTGACTACTATGCTACTCGGAGGATGCAATGCACAGCCCTGTGGCACGGCTGCTGCAGATGCACAGCCCTGTGGCACGGCTGCTGCAGATGCACAGCCCTGTGGCACGGCTGCTGCAGATGCACAGCCCTGTGGCACGGCTGCTGCAGATGCACAGCCCTGTGGCACGGCTGCTGCAGATGCACAGCCCTGTGGCACGGCTGCTGCAGATGCACAGCCCTGTGGCACGGCTGCTGCAGATGCACAGCCCTGTGGCACGGCTGCTGCAGATGCACAGCCCTGTGGCACGGCTGCTGCAGATGCACAGCATGGTACCTTCAGTCATGTTACTCTCCAATGAGGACTGCATTGTGTACTAAAGTATGGAAGACTGTGCTAAAAGCAATCCCATTAGTTTTAACAATAGCATTGTACAGTCCTATATTGTAAAGCAATTTTAATGCCCTCTGTGCTTAGCTTGAAGTGTCAGGTATGGATGGAGTTGCCAATCATGCCAAAAATTAAAATATTGGACATATGACAGTTCCATCAAAAAATGGGAAATACAGCATCTGCTTCAATCTGCAGTCAACTGGAATATGTGGGGGTGTTGAATATGCCACAACTCTGAAGGGTACGAGAGATGTTGGGAAACAGATTATTTTTTCAGATAATAGGGGAAGACAACCATCCTAGTGTAATTACAGCAATCTCCAATTTTAAAAATTATGAAAAACAGTAACATGTATGAAGAAAACTTCAAACCAAGCCCAGCAACATTTCACAAATGACAGGGCTCAGACCCTAGCAGCCAGTCTTCAACCTTGTCCCAAAATCACTAGGTACTGAAAACCTGCATCTCAAAAACAAATTCTTATATGAACTGAGAGAATCAACAAACGGAATGAGCAGCAACACAATCCGAGCAGACACAACAACACAATCCGAGCAGACACAACAACACAAACACAATCCGAGCAGACACAACAACACAAACACAATCCGAGCAGACACAACAACACAAACACAATCCGAGCAGACACAACAACACAAACACAATCCGAGCAGACACAACAACACAAACACAATCCGAGCAGACACAACAACACAATCCGAGCAGACACAACAACACAATCCGAGCAGACACAACAACACAATCCGAGCAGACACAACACAATCCGAGCAGACACAACAACACAATCCGAGCAGACACAACAACACAATCTGAGCAGACACAACAACACAATCCGAGAAAAGGCCTGGTATTCATTGCTTACTAATGGCTATGTAATGACATGCAATGAGTAACATGCTAATAAAAGCCATCATATATGCAAAATCAAATTATGGATGCACATTTCAGAAATAGTTCAGGGGTCTGTGACCATCTATTCTGAATGCCAGGCTTTTCAGGTAAAGAAATATATAGATTGAGACAACATGCTAGAAGCAACATTGAAATTAGCGTGACAGCCTCGTCAGTATTACATGCCACCACCCTTTGCAATGCAAAAGGGGTACATTAGTGACCAACATATCACCTCCATGATCTGGGCACTGTTGACTTAATCCAATATGGTTAAGTTTGTCCACACGGTAAGCAGAAATATGCTGTCCTCACATAGGATTGGGAGAAGTAACTGCCTATTCTAGTGAACATGGTTTGTGCATTATTAATCTATTTTACTATGTGGGCCTTTCAGGTATCTGACAAGTGGCATGGTAGAAGTTTTTTCAGCAAGAAAAAACATGTCAGGAATAAAAATAAGTTTATTCTGCAAAGCTTTTAGGTTAACACCTTCCTCAGTGCATTATAATGCACTGAGGAAGGGTGTTAACCTGAAAGCTTTGCAGAATAAACTGTTTGTTCCTGATGTGGTTTTTCTTGAAGAGACTGTCTGTGTTAGATTCAGTCTGAACTACAGCTTTGACCAACGTTGCAGTTCATGGTAGCAGTTTTCACAGATGCACAAATCCAACATCAGTTCCTTGATATTATACAAGAGCACGTGTAAGGGCATATTTGCTTTCAGTGGACAGCCAATGAATCGCCACTATGTGGACATGCTATAATATAACCCCTTTCTGGGTGCCACTGACTTTACCCATTTTGCTTTTAAGAGCCTGCCATTTTAAGAGCCTGCCTGCTCCACATGGCATCTGGTACATCAACCAGAAGGGCCTCCACTTCAACTATTTAGTGTGCAGTGCCCATGGTATTACATCCATAGGTACCTGTGCACCTAGGAGTTCCCATGATTCTTGCATCTTGCACCTGAAACATCTTCACTATCAGCATTTTGAAGTACAGTTAATTTTCCACAGAGCTTAGTTGCACACATCACCACAACCAGAGCCCTTGATAATCTGGACCCATGACCATAGGTAGCAAACCCCCAATAATGGTGTCCACTGCTGCACATTATAGATAAATGCTGGTTACACCTTGAAACCATGGCTGATTACCTCCACAGATGGCCTCCAGACCATGGCAGAGATGGCAATAGAACTCCACACTGACTTTTTTTGGACTACTGTTTCCACTACAGTTTGTGTCCTGAGGTAGGTTCCAGAGAGCTACAAGATTTGTGTTTTGTGCCATGCTGCATATGTTAGAGCATGCGGATACCATAGCACTGCCCGATATACCTGTGGTAGCAGTAGCAAAGGAGTCATCAGCTGAGTATGGAAACAGGCTATAGCATCATACCACAGCAGCAGATTCAAGTGTAGTGCATCACAGCACTTTCAGAGAAGTGGCATCTGGTGCAATACTATGGGCCATAACAAGAAAAAAAAAATAAATAAGAGTGAAGCATGCAATAATACACCCATACTATGTAGTACAGTGCATTCCATCACCATGCTGTGCATCAGATATTACTATACCCACACAACCCAGGAGGCAAGATCAGGGTACAGTCTAGAATAATTTGCACAGGAGGTATGGGGCATAGTGAGGAGATAGCAGTGTTAACACGAGTGGTCATGGGTATTGACTGCTGTAGCCATACACATGACTAGGGGGAGACTGGAATCACATCCTCTAGTGATTGGTGTACCACATGGTCCTACAGTGTCATGTATCAGAAGAAAGCACAGACCCTGGGAGCAGTCAGAGATGCTTACAGTAGGGTCACATCAGAGTGTGACAGAACTGAAATGAGGGAGCCCGATTTCTATTTCAGTGGGGTGTGCCTACAGTGGAGCCAGAAGCACATTAGCTACAACCTTGGGGGCTTGCCCAAGCTGAGGTAGGCAACCATGGACAGTGAAGCAATCTCCAGTATAATGTGCACCATCTGTGCAAGTCTGAAGAGTGAATGGTCAAAGGCACCAAGGTCTTAAAGTGGCCATGGTAGTCAGTTCACCACACTCTCAAAGCTGCACCACTGACTGACAAATAAGCCATCATGGCGGTCAATGGACATGGTCTGTTATAGGTTCCTATACATCTTACTCTGCCATGTGTTGCAGAAGTCCTACAGTCCCTGAAGCAGTTGGTTTCTCCTGAAGGCAATGCAGCACAAACATCTGATGTAGCACGACCGTGGTCATTTATACCTAATCACTGACCTACACATCCATTGATTGATGCCAAGGGCAACATCCAGGTCTAGGAATGCACTGGAGTCGGTGGCACTGGTCACCAGTTCACCACCCCATTCTGCTTACACTTTAGAGGCAATGCAGACCTCTAATGCAATCTGTGATGAAGGCACCTGTGTAGCTTGGGTGGAGCTTAGGACACATCCTGCACCAAACAAAGGCTCATCTCACCCATCTATCATGTTAGTCATGGGTGAGGAGTGCCCTCCACTGCTAACATTGTTGTGTCATGAGCATGGTGTCATCACTGTCAGTCACCAGTGACTTGCTGACATCACATGTTCCAATCTCTCATGCTAGATCAAGCACTAGAACCCGTGAATGCATACAGATAATATACATGGAGCAATACCGGGTCATTTTCATGATTCCTGCCACCATGTGGTACACAAACTATTAGATGCCAGTCATACATAACATATATAGGCACATGTACCTTTTGACACAGGTTGACATTTACAGCCCTAATGTTCTTGGATGACAGATAACAGATGCATTCAAAGTCCATTAATCACACATGCAAGACAGTGCCCTGCAGTAATGCAGTCCCTTCCAGACCAATGCCCTGCAGTAATGCAGTCCCTTCCAGACCAACGCCTACATTCAAGCTACCACGAGGCACAGACTGTTCTCACCTTCCCTGGTGCCCATCTCTGGAAATTTCAGGTGCTGCTTGCACCAGTGGTAGGTAAAGGTGAAATTCTTACTATGGTCCAGGCAACTAGTTCAGTTAGTGGCACAGTTGCTTAATGTACAGACTGGCAGAATGGAAATGCCTATTATGGAGGTAGGGGGTGGGTTCAGACTGGCTCATGCCACCACTGTTAACGAGAGCTTCTAGAGGACAATCATTTTGAAAGGGCGGGGAATGCTGTAGAGATGATGTGAGCATAGCTGCCAAAGCTGGAAATGGTAATCTCATCAGTCATGCAGAAGAGCATGTGCAAGCTGACAGAAGGGCATTACGAGGTCACAGAGTTGAAGAGGGGTTATGTCAATCAGGAAATGTGCTCCTATTGCCAGGATGCAAGACTGATCACCAAACATCCAGATGCCTGGCTGGATGACAGCACGTCCTGATGACAATCACCCTAGATCTGAAGAGACTCCCCCAATCTGGGTAAATGAACACATTTGTATCCACTAGAGGGCTGGCTTGATAGGTAGCATGCCCCAACATATCCGGGATCCTGTGATACTAGCCTCCTATTAAATGTCACCCATTGTGCAGATCTCCTGCACCAGACCCAGTCGCATCTGGTCCCAGAAGGCCTTGTCAACTTTAGCTTTCTCAGTGATGCAACCTCCATGAGCACCCAAGGCATTGAGTATCTCTATCATATGACTAAGGGCCTGCAGTAGCACCTCTTGTTCCCATGATGGTAAACCCATTTTCATTTCTTTACTCCCATGTTGAGATGTGTATTGAATATGTGGATCAGTCCATGTTTGCATGACTGCATGCTAGTCCATCACCTCAGTAGTGCCCTCAGCCCACTGTGTCCACATTCCTGTGTGCAACTTTGACAGTATCAGAATGGTGACACTCTAGTTCACTGGACTTCTGCTGACAGCATGGTATATATCTGGCCAACAAAGGCTTGTACACCCTGACAGCATGGTATATATCTGGCCAACAAAGGCTTGTACACCCTGTAAGATGCAAGTCTTGCGACATACCTGCACATTGGGTCCCCCCAAACATACCAGTCTTGCTATGCAGTTTATTTACCCACAGATACACACAGACCCAATCCTAGTCTCCTGAAATATGATCACATTTGAACTGCAGCTACAACACAATCCATCAGCCCTGTTCTACTGTTAATGTGAATCACCCTACCATGCTGCCGGATACTCCTTGTACAATGTTCTTGTACAATGTTCTCTGTATGTGGCTGTGTACACTAGACTACTTTTCACCCGTGTTAAGAGGACTTCACCTGTTTATACCATGAAGTTAGAGGTCCTGCATAGTGCAGTTCGGAATGAATGATCTTTCACCATCTACCAGGCAAGTATGAGGGGCTACCCTTTATAAAATTAATACCTAGAGCCATCTTGCCAGGGCATTAACTGATGCAAACAAAATCCTTTACTTTGATGAGCAGTGGAGGAATAAGTACAGTAACCTGCAAAGTTACCATCAGAGACCTTCTCCACCATCGGGTAGTAGTTGGGGAAAAGACATTGCAAATATTTTGTACTTTGAAAAGCATTGTACATTACACTGGCACCTGTAGCCATATTTGCCTTCTGTTTCAAGCTGTGCTAACATTTATTTTACATTTTTCAATGAGCACACAGATATATGAAAACAGAGTGGCCTAAGGAGGTTGAGACAGGTTCTCTAGGTAGCCAAATAATGTATTGCTCCCTATACTGTAATATTTGAGTGACATACTCTGATCACTAATTTTTTTATGGGGGGCTGCGGTTTTGTTTTTCTCCATTGCTACATCAGCTGTGGTCATACCGCTCAACCTCTGAGCAAGAAATCTGGACTAAGCCATCAATAATGTGTGGACAAAGGCCCAAAAATATGGACAATTTTAGAAAGTGTACTAGAACAGACTTTGCATTCGCATGAATTTTCTGAAGGGTATGAAGTCAAACTCTAATGTCTCATTATTTTCTGACTTCAATAAATTCGAGAGTGATTTGCCATAAAACTGCACTTCATGAGGAACAGACCAAAAATAGGAGGCAAAAATCTGGGTATTCTGCATTTCTGCAAGGGTGTCCACCTATGCCATCACCAACTCAGGCAGCTGGGAACAGACATGGTCAGCAGGCAATACAGTTGGGGAGGAGGCAGAAAATATCTTGACCCAGAGTCGCTGAATGTTAAATGCCTTCTAAAACTTGCTTGTCCAACTGGGACCCCATCTTATGTTCTATGGCCAAAGAAGGTTTTTTTAAGAGTGGATTTAATCTTCACATCTTCAGGAAAGGGGTAGAGTTTTAATCACACCTGCCTTCTGATGACAATAAAAATCCATATCTCCAAAGCAAAAAACTTTTGTATCCACAGACTATGAAATCTCAGCAGTCAGTTTGGGTTAAGTCAGTTTGGGTTAATTTACCTTCATTGTGGAAGGCATCTGATCATTTTATGCAAATAATAAAGCCAATATGGATACCAGTGTAGTTCTTTCTACATTGACATGCACGCTGCTTTTGGGAAGTTTCTCAATGAAGGAGGCAAAACGAGAGTCTTTCCATGACTCATGTTCTGTGTAGGTCAACCACACAAAAAAAAAAAAAAAAAAAAAAAAAAAAAAAACACAACAAACACGCTATGCTCTAGTGTCCTAAAAAGCCTGCTTTCTAAGAGCAGGAGATGCAAACAATAAACAAATGTGTCATATAATGAACCTTAATTCACCACTTCAAGTGAGTTGTCATTAAATATTCTTGGTAAAGGAAATGCCTTCTAGAGGGGAACTCAAAAGAACTTCATCTTAGTCATATCAAAGCCTATTGGATTATTAATTTGTAGTTTTCTTCCTTACCAAAATCTAGTGATAAGGAAGGGGAGCATACATTATCTCCAGATTACTTTCCTTGAACTAGATGGTTTGTGGGTTAGCTGTGCAGCTAGAAGGCCAGAGATTTTAAACAGGAACCTCTGGATGCTGGACTACTTGGCAAACATTTACGTGCCAAGTCTATCCCAGATAGAAAGGCCAGCTTTTTCAGACATTTGTCCTGTTCCAGACATTCCTGCCATAACTGTAGAACATAGTATAAGAAAAGCAGGTGTCTTACTGTTAGTAAGAATGTCTGAAGATTTATGTCCCCTATCTTTCATTCAACAATTTATTCTTAGACACCAGTTTTATCTTATTCAGGGTAACGAGAAAGCCCGAGCCTATCCTGGCAAATGGTAGGTGTAATCCATTCATGGAAAAGATGGCAGTTTTGCAGAGCTTAGTCATTTGAATTTTGACTGTTCTTGAACACATACAGGTTGCCTCAAAACTACCTCCACTTCCTTAGAATCCCTTGGGGAAATGCCTTTGTGATCGCATTTCACCAGCTGCATGTACAAAAGGCTACTAGTCAGGGGCAGCTCATGCTATTGGGCTGCAGGACTGCATCCCCCCAAATTGTAAAAAGTAAGCAAAATTGAACAAAAGAAAACAAAACAAAATAGCAAATGCAAGTCCCGCAACATCGTGCATGCGCACTCACGGCATTTCCCGATATCAGGACTGCTGGTGAACCAGTCTGGAGCATGCGCACAGAATACAGATGGTCTCACCAGCAGTCCAGATTAAGAAGACGTTCAACTTCAAATATCCCAGAAGTCTATGCAGTTGTAACTGTATAGACTGGAAGGGGATCGGACTGCAACTTCCGCAGGCTGGTGCTCTGGTAGGAAGGGGGAGGACTAGGACAAGCCTCACAGAAGGGGAAGGACTTGCTTACTGCAGGATGTCATGGGCTTTTACACTGTACAGTTTCTCTCTCAGATGTTTATATGGATGGATTATTTACTGCTGCAGGGACTTTGGGCTCAGGTAGGGTGTCTGTGTGTCTAAGACAGATACTGCTAATGATATTAATGTTTGACACAAATTTAGGAGTTAAATTCTGTAAAGTTTAAGGTGATTAGAACAGTGTCCACTGCCTCAATCTTGAAAATGAATATACTTTTATCTATACTTATACTGCACGAGATAAAGTGGATGCAAAAGTGCTTATTTAGGCTTTTTCATAGTGCTTTGGCTGATGTGTGGCTGCTTGAGAAGGGATAAGAAGCAATTAGTGTGTAGTTATTTTGTGGCAAGTCGATCTGTAGTCATTTGGTATTTATATTTATTTAGTCTGTCTTGTTTTGCTTGAATAGTATATAAATATTTCAGCATTATTTTTATTAACAAATAAAAACACCAAATCAGGTTGAGTGATAAAAGATGCTGCCATTTTAAATGATGCAGTACTTCTTCTACAGGTCATTAACAATCAACAAATGGCAGAAACAGGAATACTTTAAAGTATATATATATGGCTTCCTACTTTAAAGTATTCCTGTTTCTGCCATTTGTTGATTGTTAATGACCTGTAGAAGAAGTACTGCATCATTTAAAATGGCAGCATCTTTTATCACTCAACCTGATTTGGTGTTTTTATTTGTTAATAAAAATAATGCTGAAATATTTATATACTATTCAAGCAAAACATGACAGACTGAAAGTCAAATAGTTGTGGTTTTCTTTCCTAAACCACTAAAAACATTGTTTAAAACATTGTGGTGTGAACTCAGCTTTGTTGGGAAGTCATAGTATCAATATTAATTTATTTTTTCTGAGAAAAGTAGATAAACATAAACTATTAAGTAGCTCTGTGATGACAGATCCATAACTGCCAGGATGAAATAGGATGCAAAAGTACTTATTTCCCATTGAAAGTGAATTTACTTTTTTGGTTTTTATTCTGGAGGTTTATTTCCCATTGAACAAGGCCAGAACCAATGCCTAGAATTTCAGTGTACTGAGAAGCATTAGTGCGACGAGGGAGAAGTGGAAATTCATTTATTGAACGGTATAGATGAGGAGGTATGCATTACTTTTGTTATGAACAGTAACTTAACAGGTGCTGTCTGAGCAGCCTTGTCAGGTTTGTTTGATCTTTTTATCCTTTATTAGGAGTTCACATATTTCCTGGTCTGTAGTGCATTACCACAATATCTTGCCCTGGTACAGAGTACAGATTGTGAATCATATCATAACCCTTCCTTATGGGAAACTTATTATCTGGTGTTCTGTAGCCTGTAACTCTAAGCCCAGGTCCAGTTAGAAAAATTAATATTTTGTCATAGATACACATGCATTTTTCTGTAAGCTATGATCCTTTTACCACACTTTGTGACGATGAGTCCTTGACTTCTAGAAAGCCTACCTTCATGCTAAACACCTAAGGGACATTGGCATAAGCCAAGCATTCTCCATCACCAGATATTCTAGTTTTCTGCCCCTTGCTACAGTTTCCAGGGCTTTACAAAACAACTGCCACAGAATGTGTAGCCATTATATACTGTTAAGGAAACATTCTCAGTAAAGAATCTTGAAGAGTACAGGGGCTACACTCTTGTACCAGTCATGAGATAGGTATATTAACATAGCATCAGAAAATCCAATAAAGGGGTGACCTTGGATAGTCAAAGCAGATGAGGAAGCCACTGGGTTTTAGTAATATTAAAACAAGTGAATGGAGGATGTGAAAGGAGTTGAGCATGTTTGAGTACAGAACTGAAGTAAAACAGGAAACTCATGTATGTTGTGCACTACCTGCTAATTTCCTTTCACACTCATCAATGCTGTCACAATATGACTATAGTAAAGTAAAATAGTTTATTGTTAATTAGCATTACTACAAATATTTGCATAATATTTTGTATTACTGTATAGAGCTAGTTATATTTGTCTGCATTCATGTACTCCTTATATTTTGTATTACTGTATAGAGCTAGTTATATTTGTCTACATTCATGTACTCCTTTTGAAGTTAGTTTTATTTTTGCTACAGTGAAATATACTGAATTCTACCTTCATAATTAGTAAGCTGTAAAGGTTGAACAGCCAACTATAAAATATATTTTGCTTCATTTGTTGGGATTGAAAATCCTGTATCTTGAAGATAAATGTCTTCATTCCCTGGACACAAAACAAGATCCATTTTAAGTCCATTTTATGCTTCATCACACCTTTAACTGCATTACTTATGGTTAGTGTAACTCAGCACTCTTGAAGCCATTTTAAACATGTATTATTATGCATAGTCACCACAGTGTTGTATACCTGATGTGCCATGCTATTGTGTTGCCATTGATGGTGTACGGCCAGGTACACTAATATGCAACTCCACATATCAAGTACAGTAAAAGAGCACTGCCATATGCTTCTCATTTGCCCTTGTCTGCTGTCGTGCCTTTGGCTGCACAACAAAATTTAACTACTTAAAGTCTTGCTTGAGTAGTGCTGTTGTGGCAGAGCCGTGACTCATGAATTGCAGACCGATACCAGTGTACCACAGCACCTGATAAGGTTTAAATGGTTTGTACATTATTCTAGGGTTCAATATAATGTTCATCAGTCTTACTCTTTTATTTTGTTTGCTTATTTTGTTTTAAAATGAGGAGCATTTATGACAATTCTCATTTCAAAATTATGCTTAATTAAGCTCAAATAGTTTTGCTTGCTCTCTTAATGCACTGTCATCTCATTCATAAAAAATGTTCCTTCTCCGCAGAGAAGCTCAGTGATCTAATAAAGTTAGATGTTCATTCAGGAATGCATTTCAGCTTCTAGTCAAGAAACAAGGAATGCATTTCAGCTTCTAGTCAAGAAACAAGGATAGTTAGAAAATCAAGATGACAGTATTTCACTTTTTTTTTGTGGTAAACTAAATGTAGGGTCCAAAAAGAAAATGGTGTACCTGTATTTGTACTGGGATATCTGTGCTGGTTTATATGACTTTAATGCTCATCTTTTCTCAGATTTTAGTCTTTATGGGCCATAGTTGAAAAGCGTTCTTTCAGTGTAAGGCCTATTTATAAACAGGCTTACACCTGGGCCAGATTCCAAAAGACACGGTCTCAGTGTACATGGTCACTTACACAGAGCATGTCTTTATTGGGCCCCATGTTTTTGCTTTTTCTGAACTTTACCACAAGCCAGTCTGTGTCATATTAACTTTATAATATAAAATATTATGGGTTCCAATACCTGAAACATTTACAGACCAAAATAAGACAAGAACACTAGGTGCTGCTGCTGTTCCACTAACGAAGAGTGGTTCAAGTAGGTCATCCAAGTATTTTTTTTTTCTTCTTTAAAATACAATAGTCAGCATTAGTTAGCAGAAAAATCATATGAGAGTATTCAAATATAAATATGCCCCTGTATGTGTTGAACATTCACTTTGTTCACTTATCAACCAATCAACTTTGCTAGTGTAAGATCAGTGTAATAGCAGGATTGTGGAATATGCCCTTTCCCACTAGTGTGCAGTCTTGGGCTGATTGATATATTTATGTAGCAGGCAGTATGGCAGGCACAGCCCCCATATGGGGAAGGAAGCAGACTTGCTCCACCGCAAAAAACAGTATTTTATGATTTGCATTCTACAAGCTTATGCCAAGGTGCATGCTTCTTTTACTGTTGGAATTTCTGATTTTGATGCTGTGATACTTTGCAGCAGTTATTCTCTTGATATACATGTATGTGTGTGTGCGTATGTGTGTGCGCATGTGCACATGTGTGTATACATATAATTCTCTTGATATACATCTGCGTGCACACATGTGCACGTGAGTATACATATATTACTATGTAGAGAATACTTGCAAAACTAGATAACGTACAAGCCTTGGGTATTGAAATGCATATGACAGTATTTGTAATAAAGGACAAGATTACATTATTTTAAGAAGCTCATTACATTTGTTGGAGACTTGCAGTCATCTTTGCATTTACCTAAATGCCAATCTATCGTGTGTGGTCCCAAACCTGTGCAGTAATCCTTAGCAATTTATATCGAGCTTGTTTTCTTTTCATTTTTTATTTTCATCATGTTTTCCCCATGAAACAAGTATATAGTTGTCAGGTAGCAGGTCTTTTTCGGATAAGAAACATTTTTACAAGTGGGGGTATCGCCGAGATTGCCACTTTCAGCATGTTACCTGGTACTTCAATAAAGCTGAATATAAATTATTATAACTGCAGTGCAAGGAGAAGTGGTTTGAATTGAGTGCTGCTTGTTTTTCTTATGCTTTGACTGGCAATCCAGTAATGTATTTAAAAATGCATTGAAATATTTTTTTTTCTTCTACACTTTATTTTGTCTTGATTGGACTCTCAATGACAGTTTGGCACTCAAGGCAGTGTATTTAAAGTTACAGTTTTTGTGGTTTTGAGCATAGCCCCTCCCCTTTCTGGTTGGCCACACCCCATCCATGCAGCTGTCTCTTGCAGCTCCCCTTTGATTGGAAGTCATCAGCTGCTACTGCTACTAGTAGCCTTTTTCTTGAATCCATTTGTCTCAGTCTCCCCAACACTTTTGCACATGGACTGTAAACTGTATAACTATCCATTTTGGAACAGGTGTTCACACAATGTTATTTGCAAAATTAAAAAAAAAAAAAAAAATAGTTCCATCAAGTAGAAGGGAACACTGGATTATAGGAAGGCATGCTTGATAAAAATCAGGTCAGTGGTTAGAAAAAGCACTAGTAACACAGATGTGGAGATGATACATTTAAGAAACAGTTATGGAGACCCCACACCATCACAGCAGCCACTCAAATTATATAGGTACCCAATACTGCATAATTTGCAAAAGGTTTATGCTTTAGTGCCACTTCAGATATCAACCATCTGACAGAATATACCTTTACTTATCAAGCAGCAAGGCAAGTCAGACACAGCCCCATTCAGCCTGGTATTAATGACATCCCAGTTATAGAATGCACTACTCCCCCAGCATTCGGATACTAAAAGTGACATTTACATCTGTAGTATGTACTAGTAAAGTTCTGCTTTGAGGAGCAAAGCAACAATTTTCATGTTTTTCTTTGCTTCCTGAGCACATTGTAAGAAGTGCAATCTTGCAGGTTATCCAGTTCCAGAGATAAGAGGAAGATATAGAAGATTATGATCAGATCACCTATCTTGACTTCTATGCGAGACATTCAACTCGATTGCAAGTTGGGATCGGAGACCCGATCATAATTCTTAGTATATGGAGCTTTAATGTTTTGCTGGCTTTCAAAGCCCTAAAGGACTTTGTGAGCTCCTGTCAAATAGGCAGTGTAAAAAAAGTCTGTTTACACTCCCTTTCCATGCCTCTCAACTGTCCAAATTTTTGTTTCATATTTGGTCTCTTCCTAGGTTTGAACAAAATTACTGAGGATTGAATTACTAAAAATGACGTGTTTCAGGCTTTGTATCCTTCAAAAAAAAAAAAAAAACCCTCGTTATGCTAGCAATTTTCTTTTTGACAGAAGTCTGTGACATTGCCCTGACAGCAGGCAGAGACGAACCTTATATTTATGCATTTGCTGGTCAATACTGGCAAGCATTTACTGCCAAGTGCTCGACTCCAACTTAAGCAGGGGGCGCTTAACATAAGGTTGGGTCTCACACCACTCCGCTTAACCGATTTGCCTTTTTCCAAATATTAGAGCATAAAATCACCACACTCCATGCAATACAAATATATTACACACATTGTGTCTGGTATTAATTTACACACATTTATGTGCATCAATGCACATAGCGCAACTGGGAGGGGGAGCAGTTGTTTTTGGAGCTCTTTTGAGCATTTGTTTAGTTAATCGTATATTATATATGTACACATACTACATATATACAATATATTATGGGGATACCAGTAAACACTTCAATGGTTCACTGCTAACTGAAATATGTGCAGTGAGATGGTTAAGTGGGGAGAATGAATTTGTCCTTTTCCCCACTGTTGTATAGTTTGGAAGAAAGCATTACTGATGCAGGCTTGTGGAGGTATTTTTAATGCTCTTGGGGTTTTTTTTTCCATTGCAGTTGTGCCTTATTTGCAACATGGTGTTTATACTTGGAGATGCAAGAGTGGGGGTACTCAGGAGGCTTGCCCCTTGTAAAAATATAGGGTTGTTTAGAGGAGGAGGAATTGGAACTATCAGTTGATCATGACAGACAAAATCCCATCTAGCACTGGCATACACTCCAATACAGCTGTAGTATTATCTACAGGTCTAGATATTACATGCATATAAAATCTATATCCTACTAGTCAAGCCACAGAAATGTTGACATGCTTAATGTTGACGCTACTGTGCATTCTCTGAAGCTAATCCTCAGAACCTGCAAAGAAAAATATTTTGGGCATGTACTCCTCAGCTCCCATGCAAGTGGTTACACTCCCCACACACCATGCTAATTGTATATATGCTAATGCAGAGATAATGCAATCCCTGGGGAAAGGGCTTATCCCCTACCCCAGGGACTGTAATCTTACACATTTGACAATCCGTATACGCTATAAACCTTTTCATAGGAATATGTACACAGATATCCCTGCAGGAATTGCAATATATGTGTAGGCATATCCATAGCAGTAAACTAGCAGGTTGTATTTTTGTTTTGATGCCGATTGTAAGAGCTGTAATCTTGTATATTTAGGTTTGTGTGCGCTGTGCAATAGCTACTATGTTGGTAAAGGTGAAGACTGCATACGTGAACATTTGAATGATATCAGGAAGCTCGATATGAGAAATGCATCGAGTAAACATGCTTTTAGTAGGGAGCACTAAATGCATGCTACTTTCTAAATGTAATGAGAGGTGGTGATGTTAGAACAAAAATGGAATGCCTCGAGATAATATTGAACTACAGGCAGACTGACACTGGACTCGATTCCCTTTAAAACCTTTACTTAGGTCGTGCGCTTTTAAATCTAATTAAGCACCCAGTTTGCAGACATCAAAGCGCTTCTTTTGTTTGTGTTTTAATAGATCGGCTTGATTTTACTCTGCCAAGTAGATTACAGTCTGTAGTGTGTGGGCAACTCATGCATACATGTTACGTATAGGAAACATTTATCACACACACTTTATATACATCATGAGACCAGAGGCACTGGCCATCCATTGCTAGGCATGCAACTTTTAGAGCATGCATCATTACAGTGATCACCACATTGCAAATGTTTCTGCTATGCTCTTTACAGAGGACTAGAATGGCAATAGATTGTAAGATAAATGAGACCTTGGCAACATGAACCATGAAATGCAGAGGACAAAACTGGACTGGAAATCAATTTATAGTATTTTTGAGAAAGCCAAAGTTGTGGCTGGTTTTACAGACAGGTTCATACTAGGCTGAGAGATCACTTTAGTCTAGCTTCAAGATCCCATGTACCCCAGAACATGAAATACACTACCACTTTCACTATGGGTCTGAGTGGCCAGATCAGAGGTGAATTTACAGCATCCAATCCAATGGTACAGGTTTGACTAAAAGGGTCAGGGAGCTACTTTGCTTTACATATAAGGGAAGTCCATCTCATGCAAGAGGAATTCTTTGAGAGATCCAGGAGACACCAGGTCTCATTAATGGTGCAGTGGAGTTTATTTCTTAGAGCGTATGTTTAAGGTATTGTTTGTGGATGTGTAGGTAGTCACAGGTGAGACAGGTGTCAACCTTCAAGAGTCTGCTGGATACAGAGAAAAGTGCTTTAAGGGCCACTGTTGCACAAGGAAGGCTTACCTTATTTTCCTAGCGAATAAGCACTACAGTCTTTCAAGCTGAGTATTCAAAAGCACATACCACATGCATTAAATTTTATTGTGCATCATACAAATGGGAGGAATAGGCGGGATAACTTCCATTAACCTGAAAGATGCACCTGTAGCAGTCTGGCTAAAAAACAGTTAAGACATGGTTATCAAAGGAGAGTTGTCAAACGACATTGCCCAGGTCCATAATCACTCTGTCATCTTCCATAATGGATGCCATTTATCAATAGGTGCACTGGTGCCGATTTTTGCTCAAGGATCCAATACATCATTGCTCGACTTGGTAGCATTTGTATGCATCAGACCCACCTGAGAAACTGGGAGGCACCCAAAGATAGCTTCAAGTTCACAATCCTCCCCAAACATGAAACAGCCAAAGGCCCATAAATCAACCTTGGCAACCAAATAAATCTTAGAGAGAAGTGATCCAAGAACTGACCCCCTCAGTTTTGCCACTAT
Source organism: Protopterus annectens (assembly GCF_019279795.1). Taxonomy (NCBI): domain Eukaryota; kingdom Metazoa; phylum Chordata; order Ceratodontiformes; family Protopteridae; genus Protopterus; species Protopterus annectens. The sequence goes on from NC_056744.1 coordinate 1,555,060,698, forward strand.
TATGAGCCATTTCAATGAGTGTGTCCCCTCCACATCTAGGGATCTGCATTTAGTTGACTTAGCTTAGTCAAGGCAAGTAGTATTTTCTGACTTACCTGCATCCAGTGCATTAGTGACTTGATCAAAAAGGTCCACTTCAAGGAGGTTGATCAAGAACCCAGACCCTGATGGCTCACTTGAAGGGGCTGTGGGCATGCTAACATAGGGGAAGCCAAGGGAAGGTGATATAAAGCTACAGCTAAAGTTATCTGCTAATATTTTGGCAACATCTTCATGGGATGGTTACTTGTTAAACAGTGCATTGCTGGGTATATATCCCTTGCATAGGTAATTTTCAATTCATAAACATCTTCATGGGATGGTTACTTGTTACCCAGTGCATTGCTGGGTATATATCCCTTGCATAGGTAATTTTCAATTCATACTTTTTTAACTTGTGTGTTTGGATGGTTTGGGGGTGTGATCACTTTTTTTTATTACTGCATAGTTTATACTAGGATTCCACCTTGAACTTAGCAATGTTTTCATCTCTGATGGGGATGGATTTCTCAAAGCGTGCTTTTAGGCAAGAATGGAAAATGCCTACAGAATGTAATTATGAGCATGATGGGTGCTTAAATTTCATTTGGTCATCAATTAGCTGCAATAAATTTGCCATCTCTGAAGACTTTCATTGGGGTTATAAATGGCAAGGATTACATTCAACATTTGATCCCTTGCAGGACTAGCTGGTCTATAGAACCAACATTAAATCTAGGAAGCTGGTGTCAGTAATGGTTGTACAGATATCTAGGAGGATAAGAAAGGCCCGTGCATGAAACTAGCATTGAACAGTGGTATCTTTAGGTCAGTTTTGTTCAACTATGGTAGAAGATTGAGGCAGACCTTTCTTAAAATGGCACCATGGAAAGGAAAGGATTTCAGTAATACGTAAATATTTGAACTTTGCCATTCATCACATTGAAGGCCAAGAAAAAAGATCAAACTCTCTACTCTGTAAATATGTATCTAGTAGTAGTGTACTTTTTCCTAAACTTTGTAGTCAAGTTATTGATCCTAATCATCCATGTATTTTTATTAGCTTAATGGATCTCATCTCACAGGGCCTCTACTGAAAATGGACATGTATCTATTTGGACTAGCCCAGTCAACAAATGTAAAATAAAAATAGTAATATACAAAGCCATGGGGAGAGAGGTGCTGGCGATCCCTAGCAAAGCAGGTAGGGCTGTCAGACGTATCAGCCTGGGATGAAACATTTTTGAATTTGAGGGCATCAATAAGTAAGCCAATAGGTGAAGTCAATTCTGTTTGGATAGTGGCATCATTCTTTGTGATGGCAGGATACTGCTCAAGACTGATTTCATACTAATTTCATACTAATCTGATGAATAATAAGACATCCATATTGCCCCATATTTTTTTTAAATGGTGTCTCTTACATCATTCATTTCCGTGTACACAATGACCAAGTCCTGTATTTACCTTACCTAAAAAATTAAAATGCAGCTGAAGTGGCCACTTCTCACATTACAGTTAAACAAGTAACTAAGACTAGCAAAAAAGTAAGCCCCAATGAATATATAAAAAAATAAATAAATATGAGAAATTTGACACACCCCTACAAACATGGACAGACTCCTGTCCAGCTTTGACACACACACACACACACACACACACACACACACAGCACTAATGCATGGCATATTTGTAGTGATGCTATGCTGCATTTCCGGTTGTTGGCATGTTCTTCCCCTTGCGTTTAGTCATCCACTTTTGTGCCCTTATGTCAACATTGTCATTTTGCCAGCTGCTACAGTTTACAACAGGCTGTGAAAACAGGAGAGCAATCAGTGCCTTGGCAAGCAGCCCACATGACAAGAATCCCAAGAGCCACAGAGAAACTGAACCAAGGGTCCATTTAGTTGAAGACCTCAGCCTCCTAAATGCTGCAAGATTCTGACCTATATCAATATTCTACAAATCCGCAAGATTCTGACCTGTATCAATATTCTACAAATCCTCAAGCACCGCCAATAATAAAATTGAAATATACAAACATCTGCTAACCAAAGCAGCAAGAAATGCCACAGGCAAAAAATGTGGCCCCGACTATGTTCGAAAATGTTGCTTTATATTAGCGATAACATTTATAAATTTAAGAAACTAGTCAGTTTCACATTTAACAGAGATTCTCAGCCATCTCAGAGAAAGCATACTGTACTTAACGTGTATGGTCTTTTTCCAATATGTTGCAGCAATTTTGGCTGCAAACAGGACCAATGTTTTATCACGGTGTGTGCGCGCACAATAAGAAAGGGTTTTAAGTATTCCAGTGATATCAGAGCTGGCCCTCCTATTTTGTATAAAAAAAAATATCCAACATGAAAAGATGTTATTCATTCTTTATTTGCAGTTTGCCAGGATAGTCCATTGGGCCACAAGGAACCAGTTTTCAATGCAGTCCTGGGGAGAAAAGCTCCAGAAAAATACAAATAAATAGTACACATTGCACGTATACAGATTATCTCATAGAAATACAAAGTAAATATGATAAGAAAAGGTTCAGTATGGTTCAGTATAGTTCATTCAACAATGAAAAATTTGGGTAACTTGTTTTTAGGTAGGATGGGAACAGAAGCACTTCCGTTGTGAAGTTAGGTGAGAGTGTAGCAAGGTTTTAAATGAGGAAAGACTGCTGATTATGCGGATAGGAGATTGTACAGTATTCCAGAGGCGTGCAAGAGAAAGGACATTAGGCGATTCCCAGCTGGTGTGTGTGGGTTTGTACAATTTAGTTTTTGGGAATTAGATCTTAGAAGTCATTCTGGTTCATGCAATTCAAAGGTAGTGGCTAGGGAGGGACAAAGAGGGGTTGAAAAGGAGTGTGTGTGTGTGTGCTTGGATGTGAGGTTAGGTCGCTCAAGCCAGTTTAGTTGGTGAATTACAATGGTGAGAAATGACTCAGACCTGCTGCAAATTTTGATATCTTGTTACAGCAAGAGGAGAGTTTTATTTTGAGAGAGAGGATTGCAGGTTGGTGAGAATAGATGCACCATACAGGAGGAATGGGAGGAGATAAGTATTGGCTAGTATGAGGCTGGTGGAGGGAGAGATAATTATGGCGGTATAGCATACCAACTTTGTGGGTTTTTGATATTTCTTGTAAATGTTTGTCAAATTTTAATCTACGAGTACTCACCATTTATAGGGGAGTGTTGTTTTTGCTGGGGACTTTGACGAGTGTTCATCTAGGGAGGAGGTTTTGGAGGCAGTGAATAACGTTTAGTTTTTGTTGCTTCAAGAGCCAGATGGTTGTCTGAGCAGTGGATGCTAGAGGAGCTTTGGGTAAGCTTAGAGTGGGGATAGTAGGGGAGATGCAGATAACGGTAGAATCCTCAGCATATTGGATGAGGCTGGAGTTTGGAATGGCATGGTAGAAGTAGTTAATATATTGAATAGTTGGGGGCCTAAAATGGAACCTTTGGGGACACCTGTGGGAGTAGTAAGGAAGGGTGAAGTGGATTTATTCCACTGACTGCTTGCTGCCTGGTTGTGAAGTAGCTGGAAAACCACTTGGTACAGGAAGGGGATAGGTTTTATTTGGAGTTTATTAAGAAACAGGTTGTGGGAAATAGTGTCAAACGCCTTGGAGAGTTAGAGAAGGGTGGACATGAAATGGCTGGAATCGTGGGCTTTAAATTGTTTCAAGGAAGGAGAGGAGGGCAGTGGAGGTGCTATGACCTGGTCTGAATCCATGCTGTGTGGGGGTTAAGAAGCTGGCTGTTGATTAGATAGGGTTAAGAGTGGTTGGTGTATACATTCTCAAGAAGCTTGGAAATAGAGGATAAGATAGCAATAGGGCAAAAGTTTGGAATATCATTGCCTCCTTTATGTAGATGGATAATAAAGGCTTTCTTCCAGAGCTGGGGGACATGACTTTCTGAGATAGACCTATTAATTAGTATGCCGATAGTGAAAACAAGTTTTTAGGAAGTAGGAGGGCATTGGAACCAGGTTTTAATTTTAGAAGTTTTATGGTGGATATAGAGATGGAATTGATAGAGAAGGGTGGAAGGGATGGGTGCAGGCTGAGGAGGGGGTCGCAGAGTTGAAGGACTGTGTTAGCTTGCTTATGGACTCTATGAAGAAAGAGGTTAAACTGGGTGGCTAAGTCCATGTCAGAAGCATTTGAGTTAGGGCAAGAGTTTTTTTTCCTCCGGGTTGGGGAGAGATGAGATTCCTTTCCAAAATAGTTTGGGATTGGTGTTGTGGTTGGTTTGGAGAGTGAAGTTTTTGACCATTTCGGAGTGTTTTGTATTCATGAAGGGTGATGGTGGTTTTATTTTTATGGTAACGTGTCCAGGCTTTGTCACGGAGTCATACAGTAGCCAAGGTGTTTTTGGTTAACCAGGGTACAGGGTTATTTTTTGTATGCTTTGTTTTTAGAGGGGCAAAGAAGTTGAGCAGGTTTCTGAAAGTAGGAGAGAGCATTATCTAGGGGAAAGAGTCTTTGGGTTCCAGTTTGTGCTTTTAGTGCATTTGAGTTTCAGAAGTTTTTTAGGCAGTAAGTGGAAATATAGGCATGAGTTAGTTGTATGGAAGGAGGGGAGATGGGCAAAAGTTGGGAAGTGGTCAGCTAGTGGGTCTGGGAGAATACCACTATCAGAGATGTAGTGAGGCTGGGATACTAGAATCCAGTCTATTGTACTTCCAGTAGTGGAGTTCTTGGAAGGCTTGATAGTGGAATTGATTAGTTGTGTAAAGTTATACAAGTTAATATTATTGAGCGAGTTAGTGGGAGATTGGATTGTAGCCCAGTTTATGTTTACATCCCCCAGGATTATGGTTTCGTGAGTAATGTTGGTGGAGACCCAGGGGAGAATATCTTCAAAGGATGAGATAGTCTCCAGGGGGAATACAGAGGAAGAGAACAAATAGGAGTCTGCGCTTGTTTAGGTGGAGTAGGGCTGGTATCATTTCTGCCTTGCCAAATGTGGGAAAGGGTTTGGTATAGGGGTGACTAAGAGGGATGCTAAGTAAAGGAGTGCTACACCACCCCCTTTTTTCTGTGTGTTCTGTCATTCCTTAACATGCAGTAATTGGGAGGAGTGGTATTTCAGAATCTTTGATGTGGGGCTTGAGCCAGGTTTCTGAGATGGAGAGAATATCCGGCTGGTTATGTAGAAGCCAGGCATGAAGGTTTGGAATTTTGTTACACAGGCGAAGTGGAGGGGTTTGCCTGTTGCTGGGGGGTTCAGTGTGGTATAGAGGCTTGGGTTGATGTCTCCGGAGTGAAGGATAGAGATAAGATGGAGGAGGTATTTGGTTTGTTTGGGGTGTAGTATACAGATAGGGTTTTGTGGACATTAGACTAGTGTAGTTGGGAACAGTGTTTTTTTTTTTAGAGTTGGGTAGGAGTCTATAGGGGAAGAACATGCTAGTGTTGAGGGGGTAGAGACTGGGAGATACAAGGGAAACAGTAAATGTGTACTTTGTAGAGGATGCAGTAGTGGTGTGAAATGGGGGAGGGGGTTGCATTAGTAGGTTGGGTGATATAGTTTAGGTAAGTTAAAGTAATTGGAAGTATTATTTGAGCAAGTATGGACAGAGGCTTGAGGGTCATGATGTTGGTTTTAGGATGGTAGTAAGGGGTGAGTTAAGCTGGGAAGTGTATTTGATTAAGAGATTGAGATTATGGTTTAAGTTAATTGCTTGGTACTTTATCAGGATAAGTAGCGTTTGGCAGTAAACTGAAAGGTAGGCTTATTTTAAACTGAACTGTGGGAGGGGATTTTGGGGGTATGATGGGTAGTTTGGATTGGATAGTTGAAGTGGTGGGAGTGGCTAGCTAAGTGTAGAGGCACTGGGGGCAGGGTGGGGGAGAGGGTAGAGCAAAGGGAAGGAAGAATCTAGGTAAAAACACCAATAAAATGGAAAGTAAAGGGGTAAGGACGTTCTAGCAGTGGTATAGGGAAAGGATTAGAGTGGTTCAGAGAGGTAAAGATGGTGCCACAGGAAAGAGGGGAAAGTTAGAGTCTGGGGGAAGGGTTGGAAAGAAAAAGAAAGTTAAAGAAATTGGGGGAGGGGGTTGGAGAGAGAGTGGAGACTGATGTCACAATGGCCTATGAAACAGCACTGAAAATAACAATCAGAAAGGAAGCAACTGCGGAAATCAGAGCTGAAGAGGTAAGAAGAGAGCAAGCCAGATGGAAATGTTGCAGATATAAAATTTAAAAACAGGAGACAAAGGGTACAGAAGATGTACTAGGGGTTAAATAATCTAGAAGGTGGCTGGCATCATTAAACCTACATATACTGGAACTATTGAGTTTTAAAACATTTAAAAGCTATTGGTACTATTTGTTAGTTAAAACAAGAAATACTGCTGGCATTATGCTGCCCCCTGGTGGCCAAAGTAATTTACTACAGCCAAAAAAACTAACCTGCATGTATGCTCACCTGCCCTGTAGTAATACTTTAAGGAGCAGTTCACCGTTTTAAAAAAACACATTCAAAAAGTGTGGATGAATTACAGTAGAACACTTCCAATTAAGCTAGAAAGCTGTGGATTTTAGTTTTTGGAGCTGCTTCAGACAGGTAAGGAGATTTATAACTCTTGGGTCTATATTACAAGATATAAGCTTTACTTAATACAAGTAAAGCTCAAACTTGTAATATCAAAACCGTAAATTGATAAACGTCTGAATTAACCCAGGGAAACACTTCCCTTGGCAGTTATGTGGAGTATGCCCATTTCTCCCCATCTATATTCAAGTGCAACAGAGATCTTATGATGGGAAACAAGGACTGCCCTCTGTACCAGAGATCCAGAGACTTTTACTTCTATTTTTAAAGTTAGTGCCATATGTACTAACACCAAATTTATTATTCACAGTTACTTTGAAAACCATTTCCTTCAGATTAGAAGGCGAGTAAAAGAATAATGACTAGTAAATGTTGAAGTACAAACAATGCTGAATCTGAGATATTGAAACTGTGATTTGCTAATAAATCATCTGTGTAGACATTTTGTTTTATTCCAGGAACATAAAATTCAGAGGTCTTTAAATCTGGATTGTGGCTGAAAAGGGCGTTTAGATGAACCCACAATGCCTTTAGTTGTCAGTGCATCTGAAGCCAGTTTTGCTGTGTGCAAAAATGTCAGAGATGGTAGTTTTGGTGGGTTGCAGACTTGCCTTACTAGTTGTGTCCAGAGCATTCAAATGAGAAAAGAAATGAACAACTTGAATTGACATGCCCACAGGCAAGTTTGTCCCAAGTTATCACTATCATGCTTAATTAGAAAGAACTATTTCAATTCTCTAACACCCCACTGAAATGGGCTGAGATATCAGTTTTTCAGATTAGCCTGAAAAGACATGCCTAAATTATCATGCTGACATTTACTTTTTGTTAAAGGGTGGGACAAAGACTGGAACAAGGTACCTTGGAATTTGGAAATTAAGTCAAAGGATTAGCAAGAAAAAGCTCCTTAGACTCTAGAGTCCAGTTCAAAAGATCACCAAGATACCATAAAAAGCTTTACTCATGCAAATCTCAGCATTCGGTTATAACGCAAATGTAAGAGTCCAGAAAATTAGCATGGTCATCCAGAAGCACAAAGGTGGGGTTTTCCCCACTGGAAAAACAGTCTATAGGTTGGAATTCAGAGTGATGCAGGAGATACATTTTTTGCACAAAGATTAGAGTTTTTTATAAGCTTACAGGCAAACATCTGTCAAAAAGACTTGCTCTCTGATCCTGAACAGAGCATGCTCATATGAAAGCAGCAAATGTCTCTAGTTTGGAGATAAGCAAATACAGGAGGCTTCATATTAGGTGTGCGTACTGAAGCAGAAAAGCCAGATGGGCAAGGCTAGAAATGACCTCCCTACTAAAATTGTTTCCAGTGGGATTTCATTACAGGAACACAGGCATGCATCCTCTGGATCCAGGATTACCATCCAAAGAGACAGCAAAATGGTCCCAGTTTTCCACCCTTTCTGGGAAGAAAAATCGCTTTGAGAGGATGGTTCCAAGTATCTGGAGGAACAGCTAGATCATATTTGGGTTTTGAGGTAAATTCTAGTAAATTTCTCTTGCATATTGATTTGATTTGCAATCTAAACGGTGGGAACAAGGAAACATGGATTTGAACTGGAGACACATGGCAAAACATTACTTGGCCTTTCCTTGTAAAACTTTTTGTTGATGAAAATGTAAGCTGGAACTTTCTATTGCGACCAAGGTGTAGGCAGAGAGCATTTCTGTTGTGATTATTTTCTCTTGGTATTTCTTTATAAATAGAAATTCTAGCAGTTACTCATAATTCTGTTTCGAATTTTCTTATCCAAATCTTTAAATTTGTAATCCAAAAAGAAACTGGTAACTGAGAATTTAAGTTCAATGTTACAGGACTGGAGAATGTAACATTGTGCTATCCAACGACTTTAGCCACACTGAAAATCACCAGCCTCACATCTACATTTTGAAACCTTAGCAGATTTGCAGCAACACATTACTACCAACATGCTATTTTTCCACAAATCTGTTCTGGAGAAACTTTAAAAAGATGAAAACAAGACTAAGAATGAACCGGAATGGATTTTACCATACTTTTCAAACATAATTCAAGAAAACAGTTTAAGACAAAAGAATTCAATGAAAGCATTACTCTGGCTTTTTTTTTACTGGACAAATTTCCAATTAAACTATTAATTGTTTCACAGAAAAATAATTTACTTTCTGTGGTGCAATTTTTTTCCGAACTGGGACTATAGCCCATTTTCAGGTAAACTTGTATATATTGGCTAGAAAATAAGCTGGCTGAGCATAAAGCCCTACAAGCAATAGGGTACTGTACTCAGCAGTCCTGAAATTCCAAGACTGAGTAGAGCACGCACCTGTACTGTTGCATTAACAAATATTGGAACAATTTATATTCCATGCAATTTATATTCCATGCTATATTCAAGATTTAGCCAGAGAAATTTTTACCAGCCCATTTACAGTGCAAATTCCACCACCCTACCACAAACATACTGTAAATGAAGTTTTAGCATGTTATTGAATGTAAGTTTTAAAATGGCTGTCATAATATAAATAGTTCAGCAGTAGCCCCCCCCCCCCCAGAAAGTAAAAAGGATCTAGTACTATAGCCCTTATAAATGGAAGTATCCCAGCAGCTTTTTGTAAAGTCCAACAATGGCAAGATGCAAGTATCTGAATGCAAGTCAGTAAGGCACTTCTACCTTTTACAGGTGGGAAGACATCTCAACCCAGTCAATACTGGGTTGCCAGAGTTTTCCACTTTGTGCAAATCATAGGTGGCCCGAGCAGCAAGTATTTTAAAACTCTCTCAAATTAATGAGAGGAGTGACAAGATTTAAACTCTAGAAATGAAAAGTCCAAGTATCTCACATGTTGTGCAATGTGTGCTTACAAAAGTTTGAAAGGAACTTCCATGATGCAGTGCAAATGCCCATGTCAGCAGCTGCCTAGACTAGGCTGAGGACTTTGGCAGTGGAAACCACAAAAGTGTGTGTTCTCAGACAGAGAACTACCAGACAAGAAAATACCTGCAGTTAACAGCTCCTAGTACAAACCACCTGACAAGAAAATACCTGCAGTTAACAGCTCCCAGTATGAACCACCTGACAAGATACATGCAGTTAACAGCTCCCAGTACGGGATAGGAACAGACACCATAGAGTCAGTGTTCCTGTGGGTGATTTTAGGTACTGGGATGGTATCAAGGCCTGCAGCTATGATGGCTTCCCCACCAAAACTTGTTAGATTGGCCAACCTTAAACTAGAGGTGCAATATAATTGTCTTTGAAGGAGGCCTATACAAGCAGGGGGCGGCCAATGGCTGCTGGAGAAAAGCAGGGAATAACAGAGGGAAACTGGTGCAAAGTTTTCCACTTGTACATCCCCTGAGTAAGTTTTGCATGCCTGCTCTAACCAACTACCGTGTTCTCAAAATTCTTTTGAGCAGTCTTCTACACAGGGATTCTAAAAATTTTCTTTGTTGTCCCCATTCAGTTACATTAAGTATACGTTCATTGCCTCACAAGGTACCCAAAAACCTTAAAAGGCGCAACACAGGTGTACAATATTTACTTTAAAAATCACAGCACTGATGTTAGGGCCAGAAAGGGAAAAAGTTTTCCACTCAGTAATAGAAGTATAACCATGCCTCTTTACCTCTCCGCTAGCCACTATGGACATTTCAATACACGGCCTCAAAATACTGTTTGCGCAAGACTACTCTAAATGCAAACCCATGTTACACATGTTCTCAAATATCACAAATGCTCTGAAGATGCTAAACCCACTGGGGGGAGGGGAAAAACGCACACCACAGTTGTTTCACTTCATGCAAGATTGTGGAAGTCTCTCCACAGCAGACCCTCCAAAAATTTTTATGATCCAAATACACAAGCTTCCACTCCTTTACAGTTTCACAATTAACTTACTTTTACAGATATCTGACTGTGCATTTTTTTTTTGCTTAAAATTGTCACAGCCATTCAATATTTTATGCACTGTAAAAAAAAAAAAAAAAAAAAAAAAAAAAAAAAAAACACACCAGACATTGGACTCTGGTATACGTCCATAAAACATCCACATTGGGGCAGGTCTGTTTTGATTTCACTTGAAGGTAAAGCAAAAAGTCCGCTATGCAACTTGAGAAATATAAACCATCTTTGGCACGGCAGTAATGATGCCCCACCCAACCTTGATCATTGCCATATAATCCACCAAGTTAACTGAAGTACAAATTGTTGGCCTCAACAATGAGGTGCGAGTAAAGCTATAGGATATGTGCTTACCGGATATGTGCTTATTATAAAAAAGACATCATATGTACCCATGCCATCCAAGTGAAATGCTGTTCTAACTCCTAAGGCAATTCTGCCCTGATCTAAAGTAGGGCATTATGTCATGGATGTTTTATAAAGCATTCTTAAAGTCTAGTATACTAGCTTATTGGTTTAACAAAATGGGGCCAAAAACAATCCATAGGAATAAAATTTTGAAAATATAAAACAAACATGAGATAAGTCAAAAAATCTTTCTAACCATGAGTAAAGTAACTGGATTATTTTGCTGGAGACTGGATTCTATTTCAAAAATCTTCTCCTGAATATCTTCCATATCTTCCTTCAGACCCATCTGGCACTCCTCTTTCTGCTGCAAGATCATCGCTTGTTCATCCTTAAGTTTCTCAATCAGACCTTTTTGCAAATCTTCGAGGTACTGGTGCATTTTTCTGAATTCTGAGCAAATATGCTGCTCGAAACTGTTGACACTGTCCTGAAGTAAACAGAAATGGAAGGAAACCTCACTTTGATTTCAAAAGCAATGAAACCTGGAAGAAGCTTCATGTTGTGAAGACTTACATTTTCTGTACCAAGCATTTTAGCTTAATGAGGAACAAAGAGGCAAGGAATTATTTTTTCCCCAGTACCGTGCAATAATTTCTTGGACATCAGCATTTAAGACAATTCTAGTAACTAGATGGAGAAAAACTGAAAAAAAGATTCAGCATAAAATATAAACAGATATACATTATAGTATATTGTGAAGAGTCGAGACAGACAGAGACACACACAGACACCTGCTGTGTTTCTTGCCCAAATTAACATCTGCCAGTCAAATCCCACTATACCCTTCAAAAGGGGTGTTCAATTATATTGGGTGAAATAGATATGGAATCAAATGGTAGCACATATTCCAAGCAGTAAGACTTTCAGTGTGTCTTTCAGTGTGTCCTTTGTCTTATCACAATAAGCATAAACACTCAAAATAACCAGCCACAATTAGTGGTAGTAAAACATTAATACTGAATAATAAATTCCAATAATCAGTTTCACACACAGGAAATATGAAAATGCTGTAGGCTAGATCTCAAACTGATTTTAGCAAACCTCTATTTAGCTGTAGTTCCCAGACTAGCTGAAGATAACTAGATAGGGACATTAAATACTTCACCTTGCAGAAGTAAGAGTATAATCATGCCTTGCTAATGTCCACACTCCAGGCTGATGCCAGTCCTTAGCGAGTGGAAATACTCTCTTGGAAACCATTGGACGACTACTGCTAAATAGCTCTAGAAAATTACTGAACAATAATTGAACAACTGACAGATTCCACTTCTTATAGCTGATGTTTTTCAAAAGTAACAGGAAGTTGTTATAAGAACTTTAAAGTAAACAGATGCAGTGAAGATTCTATTCTCTCAACTCTAGCACACAGTGACATCACATCTAGGTCAGCTGACTCTGCCAACATACATTCAGAATTGGTCAGCCAGAACACTGTTTGACATTCAAACATATTGCATAAATCAGAGTGATAGACACACAATTACAAAATTATAGCTAGTCATGCTGTCATATGTAACACAGGGAAACGTTTTGCCAGTCATCCTAGCACTGAACATGTATCCAATCATGCAACTTCATAAAGCAATATTTCTACTAAACAGTTTATGACATTGTGGAAGGTACATTTGTTTTGCTTAAACCCTCCATGCAAATGGTAGCCTCATACGTGCTGTCTTACGGATTTATTGGATCAAAGTTTTAAAAGCTGCGCCCAGTATTTCCTTTGCTCAATATACCAGCTATAAAAGGCATCACAAGAAAAACATGACAAAAGTACAGTTGTTTGACTTTAAATTGCTGTAGTACTTTCCATTTGCTGACGTCCATCCATTTTCAGCACAAAGTAGCCTGTGCAAGAGACTGCAGACGTGCAATTTACTCCAGAGCCTGTGCAGAGACTGCAGACGTGCAATTTACACCTGAGCCTGTGCAGAGACTGCAGACGTGCAATTTACACCCGAGCCTGTGCAAGAGACTGCAGACGTGCAATTTACACCCAAGCCTGTGCAAGAGACTGCAGATGTGCAATTTACACCCGAGCCTGTGCAAGAGACTGCAGACGTGCAATTTACACCCGAGCCTGTGCAAGAGACTGCAGACGTGCAATTTACACCCGAGCCTGTGCAAGAGACTGCAGACGTGCAATTTACACCTGAGCCTGTGCAGAGACTGCAGACGTGCAATTTACACCAGAGCCTGTGCAAGCAGACCGTGAGAATATGCATGCGTGCAGGGAAGGGCATAGGAAGCGCCTCACATTTTTACCTATCGGTAATGAATAGGGCACTTGATCACAGGAAGAGTGGTCAGCAAGCAGTAGGAAGGTACAAAAAAAAAAACATTCCAGCAAGGGATCCAGTTGCTTCCTTGAGGCTATACATCCCTCTCTGCGATACTCTACCCTTCTCTTTTTGTATATGAACCTGCAAAATTGTGTTTATAGGGTTACCTTCTTGTTAATTGTAGTAACAATGCCTGCAGACAGTTTACTCATTAGCTATTGGGTGGTCTTGCAATCCTTCACTCTTAATTTTTACATTTGCTTGGGGTGGGGTCTCAAAAGTACAGAATTTTTTTTTTAACAAAAGAATCTGCGCACTCTGAACTAGCAAAGGTAGGCATGCATTTAATATTGCACTTCTGAGCATCCCAAGCCAAATTGTGTGCACAGTTAAAAAATAATCTTAAGTCCCCTTTCCTTTCAAATGTTTGGAGTATTTTCTACTTTATTCTTCTAAAAGGATATCCTGAATTAATACTGTTCAGTGGGAAGAGTCTTACATGGGATGGAATGAAAAGAAAACTACTGCATATCCTAGCTTGCTCTTCCCATACCATTTGATGAGTAACAGTTACAACTATGTGCTCTAGAAACAAGTGGGTTCCCCCTAGTGGAAATTTCTGCTTAGAATTTAACAGTTGAGAGAATGGTTCAGAATTGAACTCCCTTGACGGGCTGCTGAACTGTGTTCCAAAAATTATAGTCATTTATTAGGAAGGGAGTAGTTTAGCTTGAGGTTTCTAAAGGTTAGGTGGGGGGATGTTTGGACATAATTAGATCAAAGAACCAGTAATGGCAAGAGAAAGATGCACATTAAAAACAGTTTAAAATACTCAAAATGAGATTTTTTTTTTCATACCTGGAGTTTCAGAAGGTCATCCTTCTGTCTCTTCTGCTGTTCCTGCATTTCTCTCAGTTCAGATTTCAAAGACATTAGCTTTTGTCTAAGCTTTTCCTGTGAAATGCATTAAATCTTTAATTAATTTTGTACCAAAATTTACAGCCATCATACGACTTTTTATGAACACAGTGCAACAGAGGATAAAGGCAACAAGAACCATAATGCAACCCTCTTTAATCCCCAGTCTCCATTTGTCTACTTTGCCTGTGAGCAAGCCACCCAACCATACAATTCATGTTCACCTATTTGTCCCTGAAGGGACAGAGGCACTTCCATTTACATGGAAATAAACAGTTTTATTTTCCCTGACTACTGGATGTGTCACCATAATGTAAAAAATGAAATTTACCCCAGGAACACTTGTTGGCAATACAATCTAAAACAGCATCACTTGTGTAGATATATGTACCTGTTGCAGGATCACTTCTGACATGCATGCACCATCACCCATCCAGTCTGACCTTTTTCATCTCTGTTTTGTCATGCATGTACCAGTTTAATAGCAATGTTTAATTTGTGATGAAACTTCATTTTACAGAAGAGGATAGTGCCTACATTTTAGAGACAAATGGGTGAAGAGATTAACTGGAGCATTTTACATCCAGTAAAGATTCTGAACGTCAAATAATTCTACTGAATAAAAGTATCACGGGGCAGTTTATATATCTGTGGAAAATAGTTCCAGATCAAGATAAATCATACAAACTTAAGTATTACATACAGTCATTCAGGTAAAGTCTGGAAACCTTTAATACTACAGTTTACAACATGAGCAGAACTCCCAAGGAAGTACTATTTGTTGTTAGACCATTACATGTCACAGTTTAGAAATACTCCAAACCAAGGCAATGGCTTAAAAAAGCCTTGTAAGAAGTATATAGATATCAGCTATATTGCACAGGATTCAGAAAGAATTTTTCTCCAGTTAAGAACATTTTTCTCCAGTTAAGAAAATGACGCAACTGCAAGCATTTGAAAAGGAGGTCTTGCAAATACGTATTACTGGACTGTCATTTGCTTTGTGAATGTATTTGCAGAGATTCACAGGGCTGGCAAACCAAGCAAATACACTCATTCTGAGGCCACTGCAGGTTGTGAAAAGAAATAAAACTTGTAGAGGGTAACAAACACTTTGACCCAGCATCACCAAATTATCAACAGAGCTGTGGATGAAGGTAAGGCAGTGCATACAGCCTACCTCTATCTGGCCAAGGCCTTTAATACCATTTCTCATTCAGGAATTATTGATAAACTCAAACTGGGCATCATCCCCTATATCACTAGGTGGGTTGCAAATTGGCTCAGAGATAGGAGTCGCACAGGGATCGGTCCTGGGACCCCTCCTGTTCAGGATCTACTTCTCAGAAGTCCAGGCCACCAAGCTGGGAGCCATTATTAAGTCAAGTGATGCAGCCATCCTACAGAAAGGCCTCAATGAGATCAATGACTGGTGTTGAAACAATGGCCTTAAGCTTAACACCAAAAAATTTGTAGTCATCCCCTTTGGTAAAACTCCATTCCCACCAACTACCACATCGATGGGAGCCCACTGAAGATGTTACAACAGATCTGGGGACGCAGGTTGACGGCAACCTCTCCTTCAACCACCACATTGCCACTGTGGTCAAAGTCCTTCTATGTAGCATCTCATTACCAAGGGGTTTGGATCCAGGAATAAAGTCATTATCTCTCTCTACTCTTCCCTCAGACCAAACAGTATACTGCCCCATTTGGCGTGTACCTCACTAGACACCTGCAACAGCTGGAGAGGCCACAGAAGTACCTTACTAAGAGGATTCTAGACATTAAACATGTCCTACACAGACAGACTCAAAAGACTCCAGCTATTCTCAGTCTCTTACTTGGAGGTGATCTCCGCTTTACTTACAAAGCCATGTCTGATCCAACTCGTTAGAAATGCTACATCAAAAGAAATCCTAATCCTGTCAACACACACTCTGGAGACCTCAACCTCATTACCAGATACAGAACATGCTGGAGGGAAATATTCCTCACCCAGAGACTACCCCCTGCACTGGAATAGCCTTCCCATACATGTGAAGCAGAGCACTTCACTGTCCCTTCAAGAGGAATCTTGAGTGGATGGGTAATAGAAAGTACACCCCGGAGAATCACAATCACTCCAGTGGCTCTACTTGATAGAGGCAATGGGAATTGATGTTGGGTGGCACAATGCTAGGGCACTTCTATGGGCTAGGCTTGTAAAGGCTCCACGGCCATTAGCCTAGTACACACCCATGAACCTATTATCTGTTGGCAGAGGATTCTCAAAAGGAGCAAAATTTAACAGTTTATCCCCAAATTGGGAAGCAGCTGTGGAATATTTAAATAAGCAAGAAATGGAAGTAAAATATATGGAGGAGTTAGCTAGGTCAGTTACATTGCTGTATAAAAGTATTGAGAGCTTTAGTGGTGTACATAAAATTGAGGCTTTGCCTGGATCCTGACATTTGTAGACATCTTGTGACACTAAGACAATAAACTGGATTAAAAAAAAAATGGTGGGCTTCTCTACTTCAAAGAACTTGAGGGGAGCTGGAGAAAATGCATAAAGAAAATGGTGTCCAACTGCTGGAGAAGGCATTAGCGTATTTGGCCAAGGGAACCATAAGCAGAACAGGGAATGATTTAGAATTCTGCAAAGACAGATTTTAAGGAAGACAACCCTTTTGTAATTTAGTCAGCTTGTATTTACTTATTCATGGGATATGGTAGTCCCTGTTGGCATGCAAAAACAACCCTAAAGAGAAAGAGCCGTTATACATATACTAGACAAAAGGAGTTTATCCAAGCCTAGTGTCATGGTCTTTAAGTTCTAGCTTCTATTTCTGGCTACCCCGGAGACCATGGAACTGTTTTCCTATTCAAGGTGCACTTAAGGGATACATTCACTGGTGTATGGTTGCTAAAAGCTATATTTTTTTTAATTTACTTATTTCAGATCATTAGATATTTCACCTTGATCAAAGTGTGAAATTTTCTGTGCAAAAGTATCCCTGACCAAGAAAGGTCCTATACAAGGATACATAAAAAAAATCATTGGGCCAGCTTTTCCATGGTTTTAAGGCACCTTACTATGACCTCATTCTTATTTCTGCCAAGACAAACCTAATGATTTGACTATTCAGGAAAGGAAGTTTATAGCATTTCTTTTTTTTCTGGGTGTCACTAAAAGGTATGCAAATATAAAGATCAGCACAGGCCAATGCATGCCAATTAAAGGGGCTGAACTTCAGTCCTCCTGAAGAGGCACCTGACCAATATCATCTTTCTTTATGGAATTGAGAGATGGTAGCAGTGAAGCTGTTCAATAGCTGTGAGGCCAGGCCATTCTTCCAAACCAATGTCAGTCCATGGTGTGTCTATATTAATTAATATTTACAATGAGAGATCTAAAGCATTCTACAAACAATGCAGGAAGGTGAAAAAGTACAACGTTCATCACTTGGGGGGTGGGGGTAAGGCTTACTGCTCTGGTCAACATAAATCTAGAAGAGTCTCCCAACATCTATAGCATCTCTTTTATGCATGCAAGATTCCCATGAGGTCATTTTGGGAGAGTAAAATGGTGAGAGTGTACATTAACTTCTAGGATTCCCTTCTGTAGTTCACCATGAAAACTGGTGGGACTGCTTCATCTTAGCAATATTTTTGCCATTAATTAAGACTATTGGCTCATGGTTACATGTCTCAGATGGAAAGTGCATTTTTAAAATTCACACTAAGCATCTCAGAAGGTACCACAGATCAAATTAAGCTGCTTTTGGCAATTTAAAGGACCCAAGCCTTGCAAAAATGAAAATTGAATACTACAGCAGTTCTCCAGAAGCAGAGATTAGAAAGAGGTTCATACAACCTACCTTGATCTGGCCAAGGCCTTTGATACCA
>NC_056744.1:1555083683-1555116183 GCF_019279795.1 Protopterus annectens
AAAACCAGTTTCCCCATGGGATTTCAGGTCCCAAAAAGGCCATACTATCACCCCAGCTGTAAATTGTTCAACCATACTTAAAATACCATAAGTACCAGTACCAGATCCTATCCAACATCGTGTTCAGTCTCTCAACATCTCAACCCCAGGCACATTAGCTCTAGATCCAAACACTACCACAAACTAATAAACAAAAATTCCTGAAGTTCATCACCAAGTATAGACTCAACCTAATACTTGGTGGTGATATTCACCCCAACCCTGGCCCACTCACATACCCCCTCTACTTGCAATCTAAGCTACAAACCTACAATTAATAGGCCAACTAACTCTCTCCTAGTCAGTCATCTCAATATTAGAAGCATTAATAAGGTACATGAATTGCATGCACTTCTGGATGTCCACTCCCCTGAGATTCTCAGTTTCTGAAACCTGGTTAAAACCTAACACTAAAGACAATGAAGTGTTGCCACCTGGGTACAACACACAGGCTGGATCATGCTTTGAGGAAGGGGTGGGGTAGCTGTACTCATCCGAGTTGAATGTCACCATAGATGTAATGCAACCTCAGATTAATCTTGCCACCAAATTGCAACTTAATAAAAATAAATGTATTAATATCATCTGTATATACATTCCCCCAGGTAGCAATACATCTACATTTGAAGATATCCTGCACTGGCCATCATGTCACTACCCCTAAGAAACCCTACTACTTAGAGACTTCAACATAAACTGGGGCACCTGTTCCTCAAAATCCCCAACCACCCATATTAACCTGCATGCATTTACACAAATCGTATCCACCTCTACCAGGATAGGTAAACCCAACCAAAAAGAAAGTATACTTGACTGGGTACTCATAAAACAGTCACCCCCAACTGTACACCTCTGGTACCCTCCTTAATGGCCTAAGCGATCACCTTCTCACATATGTAATTAAAGCACAAAACCATTAATTCCGAACACTTACTCAAAGGTTAGAAACAATAAAAACTTTGACCCTGCCAAATTCCAGCAAGAACTAAACTAATGTAATTGGTCTATTCTAAAACACCTCCCCTTAGAGGAAAGCAGTAGCATACTTTAACAAATTCCGTGAGATCCTTGATTTGCATGCACCTGTTCGTTCAAAAGAGAACCAAAGCAAAAACTGCACCATGGCTTTCTAGAGTCTAAACTCAAAATTACCCTTAGAAACAAAGCATGGGCGTTGGCAATCCAGGAACGAAACCAAAAAAAAAAAAAAAAAAAAAAAATCAGTTTTAAGACAAAAAACAATACTACTGTAATTTACAGACAGTAAATCAAAATAACCCTCAGACGTTTTGGGCAGGTTTAAATCTACTACATCCTGGACAAACTTCAACCCCAATCCCTGCTACTACTACTACTGATAAAATAGTTTTAACCAATTCTTTACGGAAACATTTCAAGCCCTAGCTAGCCAACTATCTCCTAGCTCCCCTGGTCCTGAAAGTAGCACCCCTAGAAACCTACGCTTTCAACCAGTCGCCACTTCACTTATCCGTACCTTGATCAAAAAATTAAAACCCACTGCACTTTCTGCTGATCAACTCCCTGCAGAGTACCTACAAAAAACAGCTGATGCTATTGCTTACCAGTCTCAATACTAAATCAAATCAAACCATAGTAGAAGCTGAAATTCCCACAATCTGGAAAATATCCTATGTAATCCCACTTCACAAAGGAGGCAGCTCTACTGAATTCTCCAATTATAGGCCAGTAGCTTTACTCTCTCCACTTGCAAAAAGTATGGAAAAATGTATTCAGACAACTCATGCACCACCTAATCCAAAATCGCCTTATGGCAGACACTCAGCATGGCTTCCGTCCTCATCACAGCACTACTTCAGCCCTCCTAGCCTTTACTAACACCATAATCGCAACAATAATTATATATCCTCGGCCCTCTTTTTGGATCTTTCCAAGGCATTCGATATGGTTGATCAACTTATAATCCACACCCTGAAAACATTCTGTCTAGATACTGGAGTCCTCCAATTATTTCAATCCTACCTGAATAGTCGGCATCAGGCTGTCCTCTGGCAGAACAAACTCTCTAACCTTCTACCAAACACCCTTAGAGTACCACAAGGCTCTATACTAGGGCCCTTGCTGTTCTCCATCTTTAGTAATGACCATTATACTGTCATCCCAAGTGAATGACCATTATATACTGTCATCCCAAGTGTCAGCTGTATCCAATATGCTGATGACTCTACTCAGATTTGCTCAGCCACATCTCCAGTAGAGTTATGGTCAGCTACCCAGACCACATTTAATACAATATAAAACTGGCTTTCTGAACATAGTCTGATCCTAAATCCCAAAAAAAAAACTAAAATGCTGTTATTTTCACCAACACGTAGGTCTACCGCTTTCACCTTTACCATAAAATCAAATGGCACAATAATCTCCCCTGACCCATCTAAAAAACTATTAGGTGTCATCAGACAATAATCTAAAATTTGACCTACATGTTAACCAAACTATCAAAATCAATAAAAAGTAAGGTCACTTTACAGAATAAAAGCCTTCCTAACCCCTCCAGCTAAAATTGCCATAAAATCCTCTGTAATCCAGACAATACTCCTACACTTAAAAATATTATCACCCCCTAGAACAATCCTAGACCGCTTCGATCCTTTCAGACTAGCAAAATTAATAACACAGTCGGTGATTCTCTTTGCAAACTCTAAGTAGACCCTGGAACTCTCTTCCAGCTGATATTACCTTACTTTCCACCTTAGGTCAATTTAAAACTAGACTCAAACATTTGTCACTTAACTGGCCTTGTCAATGTATCAAGCCTGGCTAACTCTCTCTAGAATGTGTAAAAAATCTGTTAACCAGTTTACTGTGTAATTTAATTTAATCCTGACTTGTGCTCAGGATTAACTGTAACCTGTGGAACTTGTTTAACTTGCTTACTTATGTAATGTAATCTCTGTAAATAGTCTGTTTGTAATATGTAATGCTGGTATTATGTAATGCTGTATCTACTTACCTTTGGAGCTTTTCTCCCCGGGCCTCCACTGAAAATGGACATGCATCCAGTTGGACTATCCCTGTCAACAAATGTAAAATAAATTGAAATTTCCAGGATAAGATTGCCTACTAGACCCACTAGGTATTCATCCATTCCCAAACACTCTGGACTTATTGACAAAGGGGATCAAGAATGGATTACCTCCATGCTTGTTGATAAGACAACACCACTACCAAGTTGTGAGTGCAAGCAGTTATCATACCCTTGGATAAGGATGTTGTGAAAGGGCTTGAAGGGTCAGAAGGACTGCTAGTCTCCAGTTTGCAGATGCAAAAATTTGTACCCACTGGGATCAAGAAATGTTCCTCTTGTAATCCCTTTACCATAAGGTTACATCCGTAGTGTGTTACCAAGAGAATGACCATCTGGAATGGCTTCTCCTCCTCAAGGTTGGGGGAATGCACCTACCATTCTAGACTATATTTGTGCAAGTTCTTTATATTCATACCAGCTGAAACATGGGATCAGACAAGAGACCACTAAACTGCTATGATCTACTTGAAGTACACTCATGATACTTTTCAAAGTATCATAGAGCAGCATTTGCTGGGAGACCAAGTCTTAAAAGCAAAGGTGAACAGATATAATAGGAATGCCATTAAAAGAATATCCTGTGCGGAGGATGGCACGTTTTGTATGCAAAGATATTTATGCTGCAGTTTGTAAAAATGAGCAGATGGCTCTGAGCCCATAAAAAGTGAGCAGACAGACGTATCCAACTGGGATATTCAGAAGCTTCACTGAAAAAATACAAAATAGAAACCAAAATCCACATTTCAAAGACAAGGAACAGCTAGGAGCAAATTGCAAGAAATAATGGTTCTCTGCATAATTTGCTTCAGTGGTACTGCAGACTTGGGGGGCCAAGAGGAATCCACACACAGAACATCAAAACTTTTAGACACTGGCTTGGTGGCAGGAACTCTTAGATTTTTAAATTATAGAATGCAGAGGATCCCCTTTTTTGCAGAAGGTTTCTAATGGAATTGGACACAAGGTAGATGTAATAACTGGGGCCATAGGCAAGTGTGGAATACAATTTTGCACCCTCTGGATAATACTGTCTCAAACCATCTGTTAATGCAGACAGGAATATGGATGGACAATCAGTCAGGCACAGAGATATGGCTGCTACCTATCAGTTATACTGTGTTGCTGCCAAGAACCAACCTCTTAAAGTAGTGTGACCCTTCTGAGCTTACGTAGAGCATCTGGGTTTCTTCCAGACAGCCATTTAACTTGGTGTTGCCATGCTCTAACCACATCTGGCATGGATTTGTCTAGATCCTAGAAAAGGAACATGGATATGCCTGAACAGCAAAAGAGGTGGTCTCCCCTCTCTCCACTTTTCAAATACATTTTTAACAACCAGTCTAAATAAAACTGCCCCTTTTCCAAGGGTCATGCATCAAATTTACCTTTGTGTTGGCATTCCAGGTTGTCATGGAGGTAGCTGCAAGAATCCACTTGGCTTGCCATATGGGTTGTTTGTAAACATTTTCTAAATACATATTAGAAACTGAAAGTTAAAGAAATTATACTATGCCTATACAAACTATTATTTGGGAAGCTTTCATCTTCTAGGATGCATCTGTTTTACCCATACTGCATTGAGGGGCACAAGGCTGATTATAGAGGAGACATTTTTGAAGAACTGAGGGCTATTTGCACTTCTACTGAAGCACTCTCTGATCTGCGATCCACAGCAATGCGCAGCCCATAAGTCAACAGTTGCAAACCATGATCCATAAAGGACATGCAAAACAGCCTTAACACTAAGATGCCCAAGTAGAGTAGAATGTGTAGGCACAGTCACTCAAGTGTGGAAATCTAAGTTTACTCAGAGATTAAACTAGGTGATTTAGAAAAATCAGTCCAGATACAAATGTGCACATTACTGGCCTCTCTGAAATGGTCAAAGGTGCTGAACCTCTGTAGTTTGTAAATGAGATCTTGTGCAGCTTTTGGGGTCTTCATTTCCTCTGGTTATTGGATGGCCTCAGACTGCAGCCGGGCAGAAACTTAACAAGCCTCAGTTTATATTTAATGGCTTAGACTATAAGGACTGAAATAATTCTTCATAAAAACTAGAGCATTGGGACTAAATATGGAGATTGTAGGTCATCAGGTACATATTGCCAGATTATTGTACTTCCTACAAAAGAAACACTTATCTGCTATCAAAGAGTTTGCAGAGAACTGGAGTATCAAGTGCAACTGAGGTATCCATGGACACTAACCAGGAGCAACTCTCAGATGGCATATTCTTCAGAAGTTGAACAACTTTAAGTCACTTGATTGGGGGGGGGGGGGGTCTCTGGTAACTTTACGGAGGCTGCCAAATCTGTTGAATTTGGGACAAAATGCAAGCCAGAGTTAAATGGTCCCTCTAGTAAATGTCTGGCAACAGGAAGAGATACCCAAAGAGTGACACTCACTCTAGCCCAGGCATTCCCAATGTGTGCCAACTTTGGAGTAAAGGTGGACATATTGAAGAAAAGTTTAGTCCTCTGGCCTCATTATTTGGACCCCCCCCAAATGTCCTTTTATGAATCCTCCCACCTGAACAGGACTGCATGGTTTACAAGTCCATAATAATGCTATGGTCTTGTTTGCATTGCAAAATAAAGAAAGTACTGTGTGTCATTAATATGCAAGGTTAACCTCAACCTCATTTGACCCAAGTGAGGGCTATGATGAAACATGGGAGTTTCTCCACCCTTTTTAGTAGATAATTATATGCAATTCTTTTAAGTTGCTGTTCTATTTTTTTGCACTTTGTTACTACATTATCCAAGAGAAGATTGAATAAATGCAATCCCAGAAATAATGCAGTCAAGGGCCCATCTGGCTCTCAATGCCTCTAAGGCAATGATCAGGAAAAGTATGGCTACCATTCATAATATGAATTACAACTACACACTGTGTAGTTACAGAAAATTAATGTTAAATGAAAATACACAGACTCAGTCTTTTCCAAGTACCAGGTTCATTTTATACTAAACTGTTACAACAGCCAAGTCATTGCTATTCTTTTAAGTACTTTGATCAGTACTTGATAAACAAGGATAGTTGTGTTGAAGGTAGCATTTCTATATGGCATCATACTGCTGGTTAATTTCCATGTCTGAAAAGTTGACTAATTGTAACTGCTCCAAAGTTTAGCTGATGTGATCCATTCACCACAGCCCTTCAAACTGAATTATTAAAATGGGCAGGGATTGCAATGTAGTTCTGGACCCTTGAGTTGATAGGATTCTTATGGCCAGATCGGCCTTCTGTGGTTGGCACAAGCCTTGGAAATGGGTGGGGTGGGTGTATTGTCCTGTCTGAGATCACGCCATGGATGTTTACATCTCTGAAACTATGCACCACATATATCTATTTGCCAGATCTTGGAAGCCTGACCCTTTATTAAAAAAATTGAAAGTGGTTCTTCAATATACTAGAAATATTAAAGCAGAACTTATTAGGAGAAGGTGATGTTGGAGTACCAGCTTATTGTCAAGGAAAAACAAAGAAAGGCAGTGCAAAGAAAACCTTGGCAGTTTGGATTACAGCTATTAAGTAGACGGATAAGTAGAGTCCTTCTTGGGCCATAAATGTAAGGAGGTATATCAGATGTCCTAACTGCCCTCAGAAATGGCCAGGGGTACTTTTATACCAATTTTCAAAACATTAATACCATATTACGGGATGGATATTTTATTTATGCAAGCCTTTGACTACAATAAAATAGCCTCAGGTAAAGCTCCTTGATGACTGCTTCCTGGCGGACTTCAGTAAATGTTGGAATAAGGACTTTGCTCTTGATATGCATGCTGCCAAGTCCTTATGTTCTCCATAGGATTGCATGCTGCCAAGTCCTTATGCTCTCCATAGGGTTGCCAGACCTTCTTTAGCATGAGTGATTGGTTGAAAGAGCATGGTCTAGCAGGATTGGGTAATACCAGGAAAACTAAGAAAGGCACACAGTATCAATGCTGAAACTGGTTTAATGGTAACAAAGCATAAAATAATAAAGATACAAATTGGGTAATACCAGGACAACTAAGAAAGGCACACAGTATCAATGCTGAAAATGGTTTAATGGTAACAAAGCATAAAATAATAAAGATACAAAGTACTAAGCGCTTTCACCCATACACATTCTAGGCATCAGAGTACTGGATTGGGTAATAATTCGAGCTTCTAGATTCTTCCATCTTTTCTGGTATTTATACCCTGTGTTTGCAAGATGTTGCATTTGTTTGCTTGTTGCACACCAGCACTGCACTGTTTTAACCCATTTATCTCAGGTGCATTTTTTCTTACCAGCACTGAAACGGATGCCCTCCCTTACAACTAGTGTAATTTTATCCTGCCCTAATCACACCTATAGGTACCACTGTACCATCCTTTATCTTCCACAGATTCTGGCAACCATGGATGGACAATTTCCTGTAGTTTCTCATGTTAAGTTTTGCTCATATGGGCATCCAGAGATAGTGTAGCAACTGCCTCATGTACACAGAAAACCCTCCTACCATCTAGGAACACAATATGCGAGAGAATTAATTACATTAAGAACCTAGAATCCTTGCTGTCTCAATCACAAGCCAGTACATCTGGCACCGAGAAGGTTGTCTGGAAAAACACCACACCTGTACAGTACATTCCTACATACATGTGGAGGTTCAACAAAAACATACCTAAAGAGACCTCAGAGGCAAAAAGCACATGTACACATCACAACCCACTACACACAGTACACATGCCTGTGTCACAGACTATCATGAGACATACAGATGTGCCCCTCACCAGACTAGACGAGGGGAAGTTGCTTGTCAGGTGCTAGAATCTGCCATAACACTCACGTACCGTCTCTGAACAGGCACAGTTATGACTATCATAGTCCATGTTGGTGTAAATGACTTGACATACCTCTCTGGTCTGGTCTATAGAGAGACATTGAGCTCACCGAATGTGTGTCCAGGCTGTTATGTCCCTAGCCTTAAGCAGCATCCTACACAGTCACCCAGATTGATGCCTCAGTACAAACAGAAAATGATTGACTAAATTGGCTAAGCTTCTGGTGTCATTCCAAGGGGCTCTAGGACCAGACACAGCCTGGAAGGACATGACAGACCACAATGCTTTACCAGAGATGGCCTTAATCAGTCTTCCCTGGGCTTCAGGTTTCTGGCAAAGGCTCTTGCCTCCTCCATAATGACCTTTAGGCAAAATCATGAGGACAAAATTACCACTGTGATAAAAAACTTTTCTAAACAAAATATAAAGAAGATCATGCTCCTAAATGCTAGGAGTCTTAACATGAAACTGCACTCACTCCAAGTATTCCTCACCCTGGAAGATGCTGACATTTGGGCAGTCACTGAAATCTGGTTCAAAGCTGTGTAGAGCACCCAGCCTTACCAGGTTACTTGTCCTACCATACTTTCAGACCCCTAACAGGAGGGCTACAAAGCCAAAGGAGGTAGAGTTAATATTTATCAATGAAACACCTTCAGGCTGGTCAAACAGTATGACGTAAAGGAGACACTGCAGGTACAGTTAACTATTGACAAAGACACCTATTCAAATTATAGCTAGCTACAGATTCCCAACCATGACTCGGGAGGCACATGCCACCTTTCTGGAAAATTCAACTCTCTTACCCTGATCCTAGGCGACTATTACCCAACCACAGAGTGGAAGACCTATTCTAGCTCAAACACGAATGGCCAGAGATTCCTCAACTTAGTCAATGCCAATGCATTGATCAGCTGGTAGACACCCCCACAAGAGGTAAAATTATCCTGGACCAGGTACTAATCAACATGAGTAGCCACTGTAGCACCCCTACAGTGTCATACTCCTTGGTAAGATCAGATCAGACCATAAAGCAATCATTTTTTAAAGTCACCATCTCCCCTGACTCCACCCCCAGCCAGTGTCAGGAAAAAAAAAAAAAAAAAACACTTTACCAAAGCTGACTACAATCTCCCAAGAGCAGGTATAAGCAGCTTCACAGCCACCATCCCTTCAATTGAATCAAGCACTAATGTCCAAGCTTACACCAAAAAACTATGAACACCTATATAGCTGTATGGACTCAGCAATACCGGACAGGACCAAATCTTCCTCAAGGAAGAGTAAACTTGTCTAGTGGATAGCAGCAATAAACAGACGCTATAATAAGAGGAAAAAAATTGCTGTCCAGGACCAAGAAAGAGCAGGTGCCAAGTTGGAAGCAATCCCTCCTTTGAGCAAGCAAATAAGGTTACTGGTGAAATCTTCCAAGGCTGGCAACAGTCACCAAGGACAATCACAAGGCCTTCTTCACATAATTCTACAATCTCAAAGTTAATTCCCAAATCTGCTCTGAATTGGTGGTAAATACCACCACATACACAAAACGCCATAGATCTAACCAACCTGCTGGCAGAAGTTCAGTGAAAACTTCACACACCCCCCATCACTAAACCAGGACAACCCCAGCACCTGCCACCCTCCCCTCATCACCACGGAGCAGGTCATAATACCCCCATCAAAGGCAAAAAATACATCCTCCATGGGACCAGACAATATCCCTGGCTGTGGCCTACATGAACTCAGGGCAAAGCTCTCGGCAACACTAAGAGCCTCATTTCAAACCAGAGGGTTTGCACTGGCTTCATCCCAGCAGAATGGATGACAGCCACAGTCATCCCTCTGCACAAGGGAGAGCATCCACAAACCCAGGCAATTATAGGCCAGTCGGCCTAACTAGCCTGATCCGCAAGGCCATGGAACGCCATTATGGACCTTATAAACAAGGACATTGGCAACCTCCAAATGCTTGATCCCACACAGTTGGTTTTGTCAGAGGGAGATCATGCCTGTTGAACTTGGGTGCCAGTCAAAGCCATGGAGGAGGGCAAGACAGTGCACCACCTACCTTGACCTAGCCAAAGGCTTTGACACTATTCCCCCACTTTGGCATACTAGATAAAATCTCCAAGCTAGGCATTGACTCATATGTTACCAGATGGGTAGCTAACTGGCTCACTGATGGAACCCATTCAGTCAAAATAGGGTAAGCCACTTCTAGTAGTAAACCTATAAGCAGCATACCCAAAGGATTGGTCTTGGGGCCTCTACTGTGTGGGATATACTTTTCTGAGGTGCAAGCAAAAACCAGTGGTCTATGGCTGACCAGGTTTGCAGATGGACATCAACGTGGGCACTGTCAAATTCCCCTATGATGTGAACATCCTCAAAAGAGGGCCATAACCAAACTAATGACTGGTGCAAGAAGCATGGCCTCAAACTGAATGCCAAGAAATGCATAATCTCCTTTGGGGAAAACTGTGTCCCCAATAATTCTCACATTAATAATGTACAAAGCATGCAGTTAGTCATGAGGGACTTGGACACCCAGGTTGATAGCGACCTGACTTGACCAACATGTTGCCTCGTTGTATGGAAGGCTTTTCTACATAGCCCACCTCACAAGGGCATTTCAAACAAGTCATAACATCCCTCTACTCCTCCCTTATCAGACCCATTAAGAGTACAATGCCCCCTTTGGCACATACCTTGCCAAGTACATGCAGCAGTTGGGAGACTACAAATGTTTGACCATGAAAATCCAAGGTCTCAAAACACATGTCCTATACAGATGCTCAGTCTTGGACTGCTCAGAGGTTACTTGTATCTGGCATACAAGACCATCTCAGACTCGTGCCTTGGAGTTGTTGCATATCCAAAAGTCAAACTCCACTCACACAAACCCATGTGCAAGGTCTCAACCTGGTCCGTGACATTAATAGTAGAACTTGGAGTGATAGAAGTGTCCCAATAACTCCCCCCCCCCCCATCATCTGTGGAATAGACCCTGTTCATGTCAGAGTACTTCACTACCTCCTCTAAGAGGAACACCTGGATGGGAAACAGAAAATGTATCCCTGGATGGGCAACAAAATGCATCCCTAGGATCCCACCTGCGTCACTGCTGGGCAGGGAAAACAGGTGCTAACTTTGTGGGAACATTGGTCCATATAGGGCTTATAGATTCATAGGATGATACTAGGCTATTGACCAAGAGGCCCTTATAACCCTAGTTTCACCAATCAAATCCAGTTTTAGATTGGTTTTGTAAGATTTTTGCAAATAAAGAATTGGCACCATAAAAAAAAAAAAAAAAAAAGAAAAAAAAAAACTTCTGAACTTTCTACGGGGTCAGGCAGACAGCTCAGATATAAAAATCAGGGTGTTGCTCATTATACAAACTGGATGTGGTGTACATAACCATCCCTGTGGCAGCCCTGCTCATCACCTCTAGTTACAGGCTTTACCAGAGTTTTAGGCTTCCCATCAGCTATTGTTTGCAAAGCCAGCTGCTCATACCTTCCAATAATTTTATTGTATTCATACATACATCCTGAAAGAGGCACTAAGCAAGGCTACCCAATCTCACCTTTGTTTTTGTTATTGTGGCATATGGTTAAGGCTTGAGTTTAATTTGCCAAGCTTTGAAATTATGCTGTAAACCTAATTGGACAGTGCCTTTAATAACAGTTTCCAGAGAACTGCACCACTTGGTCAAATAACCCATTTAACCAAGTAAAACCATGGTGATCACTGCTCTCTGTACTTTAGGTTCTGGTATAAACACAGATAAATAAAACCTACATAGTGTAATCAATTTTCCATTAACAATTACAATTCAGAAGCAGCATCCGGGCATTTTACAACAGCATCACAGGGTGGGGGGTGACCGGTAGAAGTCAGTACCAAACTAGCCTTGGGACCAATTGAAACCATCACCACTACGAATCTTTAAAAGTTTTCTTTACAAGTAGAATCCAGGCAGTCAAGATGCATATATTACCTAGGGCATGCCCTATCTTCTCCATTTAAGAAAATGTCAATCAGCTATAGGCAATTTGCCATTCCAGAAGAGTTGCAAACATTTAATTGAAATGGGTAAGGGTGGTTTTTGTATACTCAATTTATTTTTATTTTATTTTTTATTTTACGTTTGTTGACCGGGCTAGTCTAACTGGAGATATTTCCATTTTCAGTAGAGGCCCGGGGAGAAAAGTTCCACAGAAAATACATTAAGGCAAACATAGTAGAGTTTAAAGAAAGTTTTAAGACAGAAACTAACAACTCTACAGTTGCTCATTATTACTAGTGAGTTTAATACTGACTCACATAGTGACAGTCACAAAAAAATACTTATATAATTATAATATACTAAGTCTGATAAAGATAACTAAAAAAATAAATAAATACTACTACACACAGTAAAACTCAAAGACATCATATTAAGTTATAAAATACTTTGAGAGATAATAATAAGATAGGAAGTGTGAGAAAGAGAGCTAAGAATATGAGTAATTAGAAGAGGTATAGTTAGCAAGCAAAGAGAGCTAGAAGCCAGTCTATAAGCAAGGAATAATAGGAAAACAAGTGGCATAAGAGGAGGAAAGCCAGGTGGATGATAGAAAAGTATGAAGTAGGAGATAGTAATGAAGTAGAGTCTAAGTAGTGGAAGGATTAATCAGGTTTACTACATGTGCACAGCCAGTGGTTTTGGAAGTGAAGTTTAATGTTTAGTTTGAAAAGAGGTAATGATGCAATGGTTGTTATGTTACTAGGAAGTAAATTCCATTTTCTACCTACTGAATTGGTGAAAAGGGAGTCGCCAGCAGTGTTATTTGATTTTGTGGAATTAGCCAATAGTTTACTGGAGGAGCGGAGAGAGCTAAGATTATTGTAGGGGATTATGAGTTGAGAGAGTATAGGGGTGTTTGTTGGATGGTACAGAATTTTATGGGCAATAGTGAGTTGTTGGGTTGCAAGATAGTTTGGGAATTCTGGCCAGCCTAGTAGTTTCAGGTTGAGACAGTGGTGTGTTCTGTAGGGTTTCCTGTAGCGAAGCGAGCAATGTTATTATAGCAGGTAGTAAGTTTGGTAAGGTTGTTTTTATTGAGGTTGGTGAAAATGGGACAAGCATAGAGAAGAGAGGAAAGAAGATGGGAGTGAGCGATCCTATTCTAGAGGAGGGAGTTAGAAATGGTCTAATCCGATATAAAGATCCTATTTTCCTATTGACAAGTTTTATGGTGTTAATGTGTTGGTTGAAAGAGAGATTATCATCAATTGTAATACCTAACAGTTTAGTAGTACAGTCGGGAGAGATGATAGTGGCATTGTTAGAAGAGATAGTGAAGTTTAAAGGGGCGGTTCTGGAGGTAGGGGTAAAGAGGAGGAGTTTAGTTTTCTTAGCATTTAGTAAGAGAAATCAACTAGAGAACCATGTTTCGATGGTGTTAAAGACATTTTGAGTATGAGATCTAAGTTCAGAGGCAGAGGATGCAGAGCAGAGGAGCAATTTGTGCACATATGATCTAGCAGTCATAGAATGGCTCCATTTGTGTGCCCTATCACCTTTCCCAAACAGTAATCTGGGTGCAACCTGCCCCCCACCCCAACAGTAATTGGGGTGCCAGCAGAAGTCATGGTGAGAGGCCATCTGCTAGGTCCAAAAGACCTGGGATCCCAGAGAACTTTTATTACTTTGAAGAAGGGGAATGGACATACCATAAACTTAAACCAGGAGCTACCATTTATCCCTTTGGAACAATTCATCTAGTTTCCCCAATCAAACCCATACTGTGGGTGGACTGGGTCCATGAAGGAGTTTTCTTTAAAATGAGATCTGTTGGATTGCACTACTTTGGGCTAAAAGCTTCACATTTGGCACCTCACACCTGCACAACTTCAGAGAGGGCTTATTAAATTGATAAATGCTAGTGTAGTGATAATGAAGCTGCTGATTATGGTCATCTTATTTGGTCTTCCTCAGGTGCAATCCTTTCTGATGGCACTAAGTTTCATCCAATCAGCTATACAGGTCTGTCTCCAAGATGCAGGCTGCTGCCTTCTCATGGTGATTACTTAGGTCAATATACATACCCTCACCCATTTTAATTGGCTCTCCAATATTTTTACATATAGTCTGTTCTTTTTTCAGCATTAGCAATTTCATTATTGGTAACTGGCTTAAATTTCACCATCTTAATAATTTGAAAAAATGGACTTATTTGCATCTGGATATGAAGTTATAGCATGAATATTGGACTACTTGCTTGTTTTTGGATTATGATTTTTAAGCTATGAACATTGTTATACAGAATATTAGCTATGTAGTTTACTAACCAAAACATTTGAGAAAGAGGAAAAGCGAAAGTCACCTTCTGAATTCTGCCAGCCTAAGACATATTGGATGATGTCCCTATACATAGCATCTATAACTGGACAATCTTCAGCACAGTAAGGCCCTCAATAAAAAGGTTCAAGATTGAGGAACTATCTTTAAATGGACTAGCAGGCTAATGCATCAGTAATTTGTGGATTTAATCCACCACATATTGTTGGAACTTTTGTTCTTAACTACTCAAAGGAAAGGAGAAGGATGCACAAACTTGGTTCTCAAAGAGGTCCATTGCACTGAGCCCTTTATCTGGGAAATTGACTGCAGAGCTCTGGAATCTTAAGAGCTGCCACATGAGTACCCTATTAAGAGTCCCTGACTAAACACTCTATACTCTGGGCGACTGCAGGACCTTGCTGAATATCCTGGGCCAAGGTTTTTACATACTACATTGGTGATCACCCATGATGAGTTGAAGACCACCCCAATAACTGTGGTGTGGACTGAAAGGTCTTCTGTAGCATCCTATACAAGAGGGGCATGAAATCAGTGGTAATCCCACTCTTTGCTCAATGGTAATTTCCAATTCTTAAACTTGGGGTCTTGGTGAAAATTTTAAGGGATCTAGATTGTCCTTGCTTTTAGTGCAGCCAATAGCTTCCTCTTGCATAGCACATTCATCAGAATACTGGGTGGTGGGGGTGGGATTCTGAAGAGATGATGGCCAGTGTCAATGTTCACAACAAAGTTGACTTTAGTGTAACCTGGCATAGCAGTGACCATGTGGCCCTGATACTGTCCCAGACAACTCTTCATTATTGAAACAAGATAACAGTTAGGACAGCAAATGCCTTCAAGGAACCCAAAGGGTTTGCAAGCTTACCACTGAGGATATGTCAAACTGATCGCTGGTGCTGTCAAACCAGGGGTATCAGTATTGGCACTGAAAAGCCAAGTGTAGAATCTGACACCAAAGAGCTTTGGTGCAGACTGCTAACAGGTAATCAGCAATGGCAGGATCAATAGCCGACTGCTAACAGGTAATCAGCAATGGCAGGATCAATAGCCGACTGCTAACAGGTAATCAGCAATGGCAGGATCAATAACTGAATCAGAGTTACAGAACATCTAGAAAGGCATCACTTATGCCAGGGCCAGTTCCTTGTTGTATCAATCTTTAGCATCAAGGATAGTGAGGCCAAGAGAAAAAGGTCACCTGCTGCTATCCCTAACAGATTCAGTTGAAGGGGCAGCAGAAGACCTCTTAGCAAGGCCTACACAACGCATAAAATAGTCCAACTTTAGATAGGCAGATGGGAAGAAACTCAGTAAAATTTTGAGCTCTAGACTGCTTTCATATCAGGTTAAGTTGGTTAAACTTGAAAGACTTTCATAAGTGTAGGACAGGGAATTACTAGAAAACAGATGACAATTGAAGTAAATCCAAAATATATAGCAAATAACCTCAAAAATAACCAATAATATAAATAAAGGTTGTAGGAATGTCACATGGCAGGGAAATGCCCTTTATTCCACATGGAATAAAGTGCATTTCCTTGCAGTGTGGTTATGGTGACTTTACAACCTTTATTTATATAATTAAAGTAAAAGTAAAGGGTGCAGTTGTACTGCTTTGGAAACTTGATGCCAAGATGCCTGGCCTCCGCTCTGATTAACTGGAAGGGGTAAAAGCGGAGGGCCTCTAGTTGATCCTGATTGAGAACATTTCAAAGTTTTTTTGTTTTCCTTTTTCCTACTATGAAAGGTATTGGCACTAGGACCCTTAAATGTGTTACATTTCCCTAGATGATAAAAACTTTGCTCATACTTGATTGGGGGAATAAAATCCTCAGGACACATGGTTTGGATAAAAATACAGGTAACGACCCACAAAGTCACAAAAGTAAAAAAATAGTAAAAATGCCATTTTAACTAGAGAACTCTGTTTTGTAAGGCTCAGCAGAAACATTGAGAAAAAGAGAAGGCTAAATGAGGCAAAGAAAAAACTGAGTACCCAGAAAATATATAGACTGTATAAACTGCACACTAGTAAATGGCTATCAAGAGTGCAGAAACTGATCATTTTCTTAAGGCTTTAGCTGGATCACCACCACTTCAAGTTCTCTTTTCAATTCAGTGTCACTTTACTTGCCCAAGTGTCAAAGGTCCATCATGCAATCTAGCCATCGCTCAGCTGGTCATCTTCTTTAACCTTGTTTCCATCTCTTCCAAATTTGGTTTGCCAAATAATTTTCTGCTTTCATGCACATGAGACTTGACCACAATAACATTTTCCCTTAACCTTCTCTGCAATAATCCCAGGAGAGAAAACTAAAGTAAACCCAGAAACCAGCTCCAAATCTGGAAAAAATACCACCAACAATGGCACAGCAGTTTCTCCAA
Organism: Protopterus annectens; assembly: GCF_019279795.1. Taxonomy (NCBI): domain Eukaryota; kingdom Metazoa; phylum Chordata; order Ceratodontiformes; family Protopteridae; genus Protopterus; species Protopterus annectens. The sequence continues at coordinate 1,555,100,345 of NC_056744.1, forward strand.
TTTTATTCCACAAAGTTACAAGATTCTCAGCACTTTCATCTTACTGGAAAACTATTATTCACTCTTTTCCACCAAATATACTATAACAATGTACAAGCATACATAGATCATTTCCTGCTTATACAAAAAGCAATCTTGTTAAAATTGATATAAACTTCCCAGCAAGGTAATATAAATGAACACATTTTATATGTCTTGCATAATATATTTTAACACATTTTGTACTTGTTCATAGACACTTTAAAAAGTTTATGCACATTTTAGTCAATTTATCAGCCCTCATTTTTTAAAACAAGACCTAGTGAAAGCTGCACATTAAGCCCTGGGGGAATCCCTGCATCTAACCGCAATTGCCATAACAATTCATATACTGCAACTGCATTATACTGGACCTGCAGCCACCAGCTGGTAGGGGTACATTTAATTTTTAAAAGCAGGAAATTATGTTCTATGCTTTACAAGGTTTGGTATATATTCAGTAGAAACCAGCAACATTATTCTAAAGTCTTCCAATAAGATGAAGTGCTAAATCTTCCAACTTGTGGAATAAAATTGGAGAAAAATTGTACTTAATTACCGATGGTGTTTTTTCTCTGATCTGGAGCCGGTTCCTGCGTTTACCGCTTTGTAAAACTTGCCTTTCAGGTTTTTTAGTTTTCTAGGAGATTCTGTCCCATTTCACTGCAGCAGCTCCATTTCTAGCTTTGCTCTTCTCATTCAGATCTTCATCAGGTACCTAGGAGGTGGTATTCAGGAGTTCGGAAACCATTCCACAAATTTTAAGCTTCTGGACCCCCCCCCCCATTTGCCACATACTGTTTTGTCTATACTCTGTTCCAGACCATGGGCCCTCATTTTTGCATTCCACTCCCTTATCACTTGCTGAATTTTTTTTATTTAGAGAGAGTCTGCTTATAGTACCACATTACCTTCATAGCACAGCTTTGTATACCTTTTCTTGCACATTTGCTGATGTAAATCTTGACAAGCATGAACAGGAGTCAGCTCAAGACTGGAACCCAGATGCACACCAATGTCTACTGGGAAACCATAATAGTCTGAAGACTGTGCCATTGCATCCTCTGTCTTTTGGTAACCATCTTGGGCTTTTGAAATGGTCACAGGATGGCTCAAATCAGCTTTCTTGTGACCTTATCATATGCTTGCTTATCTGGGACTGCCCATTTGACTTACTAATCAACTGGACTGCTCATCACTATTTTCATTATATTATTTTGTGCATGCATTCATTTACGTCACCTTCTCCAGCACTTTCATACAGGATAGTAGCTCGATACCAGTGTACTGCCCATAGAGAATATTCCCTTTGTTCTTGTACACGGACATGTTTATTCTTCAGTAATATGGGTGCATCTGTCTCAATACTGCAATAAATATTCACAGGAGACTTTTCTACCCTCACATACAGTCCTATTTGTTGCAATTTCACCTCAACCTGCACACTTCATACTATGTGATGAAAGAGAAGCCACCTTAGTACAGCTTCATTTTCAAAAGTTGAGGCACCAGTAATAATCTTGTCATTTATCACTGTCTTGCAAATGAAAATCTTCAGACTCACTTTCTAGAAGCCGGTAGAGATGCCTTGTTCTTTGCCATTGTGACTGCTGTCTTAGCCAACCAGTATTTCATCTTAACCTGGTCCATCATCTTAATCTCCCCACTACCTACATTTCTTCCTACACTACTCCTTTCTCAACTTCCTGAACTTCTATATTCCAGCACCAGCTTTGTGTTTCCAATGCCACACATCTGTTCCATCTTGACATGCTACCTTTCTTCATTACGAGATGCTAGAGCCATAAATTTCCTTTAACACTCATACTTTGGGGTCACTCCATTCAACTTCCAGGTCTTCGGCCTAGTCTCTTGACCTCATTGCCTTCTTTGACCACCGCTTACAGTCAAATCACTACTACCAGTGAATTATGCCAAGAGTCAGTCATTTTACTAGATACAATTCTGCACTTCAATGCCTTTTTCTTACTAAAAGAAGTCCACCTGGACAAGTCCCACTTAGCAAGAGAGAATCTCAGCCCAATCCCCTCAGCACAATGAAAAAACATGCAACTCATGAGAGCTCATGACAAGCCAAGGAAAAGTATAGCACAAAGACAAACATAAGAATTCTGGCCTACTGTTAAACACAAACAAACCCATTCTCACAAGATGTATATGCCAACAATGCCTGTAAAGTCAAAACTGCTAGTTGACCAGCACCACTACACAAACTAAAACAAACATTCAATATATGCAGCCATACAACCACTATTCTATAGCTTTTATACTGGAACCTCTCCCCACAAAGCATTAAAATCTTCTCAAAGTACAACTCACTACAATAGGGAGGGAAACCTTACTTGAGCTGTCCATGTATAGACCAGTCACTATACACTGGCTGCATTTTTCTAGTACTTACATTCACAAATCCTGAAGTTCATTCTAGGCAGCAACCATACAACAAGATTCCAGCTACAATAGCAGAGACAGCTCTAGTCTCTTTATATACTGTAACCCTAGACAAGTGAGCTTGTGTCATCTGTGTTCCCCAGTCAAAAAACTGACACTGCGCTACACAGGTCTCTGCACTAGGTAGAGTCTAGTTCACTAGTTTATTTTAAAAACCCATAGAACACAGTGTAAAATGACAAGATAGTTCTTCCACAAGCCTCATAGGGGAAAACAGGAGTGCTGCAAGGATAGAGTACCCTATTAACATATTTACTACCATAAACGTAGCTACCAAGCAAGCCACCATTATACAATACTAGTCTGTTCTGCATTTTATTACCTCCTCCTAGAAGCACTCAGCCACCAAAATCTGAAGACTCCAATCCCAACTACTAAATGCTCAAAAATGTTTATTCACCCCTCTGCTTAGTCAAATAACACATTACAAAATAGAATTGTTAACTCTGGCCACAATTTAGGACTACTTAAAATTTGACCATCATATTCAAAGTAGAATTAAAAAAAAGATCACAAATAAGGACTTACAGAACAGATCTATACAATGACCGCTTCTACCCTACATACACCATAATGTCAAACCAAGAATCATATTACAATGGAATTGCAAAATTTGCTACAAACTTACCAGTAGAACAAATCACTGCAATGATCCATTCAGTCTAGTTTTAGCAGAGCAATTTCTCAGCTGAATACAGCCCATAAGATACTATTTCAAACTGAGAAGTATCACCCATTGCCAATGTAAATCACTGAATAATCCTATTAGAAATGCAGCCTCTACTGACCAGTGTCAGACTGTTCTAGAAAATCATGGTGACTGCACTTTGGAGCATTCTCCCTTCAATCAAGACAGCATTTACAATAACTTAAAATAATTTAAAAACAGTCTTTACCACTTTCACATTGAAGCAACCATGATCTAGTGTAATTCTCCAAGAGAATCCCAAGTGTTATCTTGACTGCTGACACCTATAGGATTAAGCTACAAACATTGTACTTCTGACTGACCTGCTGTGTACAGAGTTAAATGTCACTAGTACCTACAACTGCCAAATTTATCAACAGCCCTTTTACTATTTGTATATATGAGCACATCTGTATATATAAAATACAATATGCTGTTGCCACTTGCACAACAATCAAAAAGGGCAAATATAAAAAGTTTCAAAGCAATTCTGAACAAGATGCTAAGCCTTCTTACTAGTCACTAGACAAATATATGTACCAAATGCTATTTTGCCTGAGTAGTACCACCTTAAAACTACCCAATATACATGTTGTAAAATGTATGCATGCATCATTTGTTTGCTTTTGTATTCTGTGAACAAACACCCCCCCACCTTTTTGTCTGGAGCTTTGACAAAATTTATTAAATACTCTGTGGGCAACATACATGTTACCATTTGCCAGACAGGAGTCCAGAATGGCCTCTTCATTACTCCTGTTGCCCCAACCATGTGGGTCAGACAACCCTTATGCTCAGTTTCACTGTTTTTCAAGTCTGCATGGAGCCTAACAACATCCATTGCTGGCTTAAGAAGACCCCCCCCACACACACACACACACACACACACACACACACAATTTCTAATCTCCCCTTCCTTAAGTAGCATGCTGATGATCCCAGGCCAAGAGACTTCTTGCATCTCTTCTGTATATACAAGGATATCTAGGTCTCACTTACCATCATGCAGTCTACTCCCAAGCTGCCTCACACCAGCGAGTCTGCATTCAGTGTAGAAATGCAGAGTTTGCTTGGCTTGTTTTCTTAACCTGCACTGAAAGCCAAGACCAGTCTTTGCCCTTGGACAGCAGCCCACATTAGTTTAGAGCCCAGCAGCCCTAGACCAGAACACACACTGACCAGTAGAGGCACTTAGATCCCCCCTTAGCATGGGTCTTGGCTGAGGTTGGAGTAGGTCAGGTATTTAAGCCACTTAAAAACACCCTGCCAGAGTCTGTGCTGCTACCCAAGATGCTCCATTTTCAGGTGCATTTTTTTTTTAATTTTTATTTTCTAAAGCAGACCTTACAAAAAACAGATGTTTTGGGTGGAACTCCCACAAAGACATGAGGAGAACATGCAAGCTCCACTCAAGACACTGACAAGTTGTCAAGATTGAAGCTTTAACTTGATCGGAGGTAAAGATTCTAATATATCAACATGTGGAACTAAAAATCAAATAAGATACAGATGTCTTGCAGATTAACCAAATTACTTTTTATGGTAATGAACCCGTGGCCAATTCCCACCATTAAAGATGTCTGGTGCCAAGAGGATATTATCCCATACCTCCAGATCCATGCAGCATCTGTCAGTCCTTCTCTTCCTCAAAGGGATCAAATTTCAGAAGGCAATCCTGGACTTAATACAATGCCAAGCGCTACATGCTTCTTACTGTACACTGTTGGGCTTTATTGCAGCCCTCATCTTAATGCACCTCTCAGTCTAGATTTTACCTTATTTGATATGTTCCTCAAATGTCATTTCCTGGAAAATCAATGAGGACTGAAATCACTAAATGACATTTGAGTTTTCACACTTTCATATCAAACAGAAAATGCACACCAACTCTATCCTATTTAAGCATTTAGTTTTGGCCCCTAGGCTTTGTCCAGTATTTTTGCACCAAGAGGTTGAAAGGTATACTAGCCTTTTCTAGAACATCCCCCTCATCACCCCACACAGTGGGTCCCTTGTTTTGGGGTCTGACGATTGGGGAGAGATGGGCAAAGGCTGCCAGCCTAGTCAAATAGAATTTGATATACAATTCTGGCATTTTGAAGCATGTTGTGACCCTTTCATGTTTCGGCTCCAGTGCGTCTGAAGGTTTCATACCCATTATTTTAAGGCTAAAGTTTTACGACCAGAATTTAGATATGGAATGTGCTTTATTGCTCTGGTTTCTGTTAGAGTATACATGTGAAATGACATTGCTGTAAGTTTCTGTGTAGGTGCTAGATGGCTAAATAATGCAGTTTGCGGCCCGAGACCTTCAGACTAAGTGTCAAAAATGATGTAATTTGGGAGGGTCTTAGAGACATGTTTGTTAGTAATGTTTAAATACCATTTCTCAAGAGACTGGGAGCAATTTGATCTTGATATCCAACTTATCAGCACTCTGCCTAAGTTCACATGTAAGGTTTCCAGCTCTGATTTCTTATAGGAATAAAGATTAATTGGGTATTTTTCTTTTGAAATCAGATCTGTCCTACTGTATTATTTTAAGTTTGTGTGATCTGTTAGATATCTCTGCAGTGTAGTAGTTTGTTGTGTTTTAATTTATTAAATATTTTTAAAACCTTCTACCTGCTGGTTTATGTAGATTAAATAGAGTGTACTGTCTAAGCCCTTCCAATAAGCCTAGACTGAATAGTTACATTACCATTGGATAATATTGCACAGTAATAATTGGACACCCTTTTAAGGGCCTTTTAGTAGCAGATATCATTAGCTGGGTGGTGGCAGGGATTACTACCGTATGGTCCGAGTAAAGGGGCACAGCTGGAGAATCTGTCAGCCTTTCCCAGGAGTGTCTGTGAAGTTGCATAAATAATTCACTTTAAGTGTGTGGTGTGCAGCTACTTGGCAGGGACACAAAGCACTAGCTGGACAGAGGGTACTGAAGGTTTTAGCTTGCCCAGCTAGGCTGAGACCTGGACCCTATAGCTGTGCCAGTGGAGAGTCTTATTGGGGACCTGGTGAGCAAGGCTGCAACCAGCCCCAGACTGACTGATCTCTGTGTGCGCCTAAGGGAAATTGTACTTTACTGTGTGCAGTAGAATAGACCTCCCTGGTGTTAGTGGTGAGGATTGAGGCTCCTTTATTGCTGGGCCAGGACACTTGTCATCACAAGTGTTTGGCAGTGGTGGGATCTACTTCACATACTAATTGGCTTGTAGTGGTGTGGGTAGAGCAAATTCCTGTAGCTTATGTACAGTGATCGCTCTATAAAAGTGTTTTGACAGCCACTCAGTGTATACTAAAGAGTTCAGATCACAACTGTTTTTTTTGTTAGCTTAGTGTTAATCAGGGTGAGCAGGCAGCATGTCAGCAGAATATGGAAAGCTGACAAGGAGCCAGCTGGCGGAGATGTGCCAGGCTAGGGGACTGGTGCATGGAAACCTGAATAAAAACAGACCTGATTGCAGCCTTGGTTACAGCTGCATCAGAAAGCAACAGCCTGGAGGACAATCAGACTGACAGTGGAGATACAATATCCTCGGAGAATGGACAGCTCAACCTTTCTGCAGTGGACTTAGATCTAGTTGGAGCTAAAGAGACTTGAGTTGGAAGCCAGGCGTATGGAACTAGAAGCAGCAGAGAAAATGAGGAGTCTACAAGCTGAGGAAAATGAACGGCAATGGAGGCATGAGAGAGAAATACTGACTCTCTGCCAGAGTCATGGAGGTAATGGGGAAGGGAGTAACTGAACCCCAGAAGCACAAATCGGCAAATTTCATCCACAGTTTAAAGAGGGGGAAAATTTCGATAACTTCATTCATATATTTGAGCAGGTATGTAAACAGTATGAAGTTGACCAAAGGCTCTGGGTACGGTTCCTAACCCCCTTAGTCCATGATAAAGCTGTAACTTCTTTAGCAAAAATGCAGGACACTGACTATTTTGATTATACTGCTGTAAAGACATTAGAATGTTTTAAGCCAACACCTAAAATGTATAGGAAAAAAGTTTCAGGAGCATAGACGCAAGGCAGATGAAAATTGTGTGAATATGTTAAACTGAGCACTTATTTTTCATAGCTGGGTGAGTGGATGTCAGGTATCACTTTAGAGGCTGGCAGACCTTTTGGTAAGGAAACAAGCCCTTAGCACTTTGCCTGAGGACATGAGGATCTGGTTAGCTACAGTGTGCCACTTCAGGAGTTGGGGAAGGTAGATCTATACCTAGGAAGCAGGGCAGGCCTGCACAAAGGGACCCCCGGTACTGCTCATGGAACTAAAGTAACCAATGGTGGGCAGCAGACTGCCCCAACAGAATCTGCCAGTAGCAGGGGAAGCCATTAGTCCAGGTACACATCCAGGCGCTGGGGTTAAATATTTTGAATGCAGTTAGTGGGGCCATGTGGCATACAGATGTCCATGGAGGTAAGGTGGGGAACAAAAGGTGAAAGAGCCAGTAAGTGGGAAAGACAAAATGCCAATAGTAGGTTGTCTAACAGGGGTATGTAACTACCATCCTGAAAATGTCCCAAGAGGGAAGGAGCTGGATAAGGCAGTACTATGTACTTGTGCAGTTACATGCAGTGAGGCTAGGAGACAAGCATGTGGGTCTGGTAGCCTGGGGGAGACCCAGACAGACTGCATACTTGCAGCCAGGACTGCTGAGGTGGTTACTTCAGGGAGTGAGCTGCACTGTAGCAGTGAGACTGAATGTGAGCCACAGCTGCTTGTGGGTGCTGATTTTCCCTTGGACAGGGTAACTGCAAAGGTAGAGACGAGTAGTAGTACCCAGGCTGACAGTGAGGCACCACTGTCAGAGCATGCCAGACTTCCTGTGGAAGGGGAGCTGAAGAGACTTGAGACTGGCTCAGCTCTCAGACCCTACATTGCAAGGCCTGAGGCAGGTAGCTAGGGAGGCACCAGATTCTTAAGGGAAGGGGAAATCTGTATACTGGAACAAAGGGTTACTGTACAGAGAGTGGACCCCTGAAAGAGGGCTGTTGTAATGCCTAGAGCTTACCATCTGGCACTTCTAGCCATAGCCCATGATATTCCCTTTGCATTTCATATGCGCATAAAATGTACAGATAGGTGTATTATGTAAAACTTCTATTGGCCTGGAATTTCCAGAGATATTAGAGCACTGCAGGACCTGTGAGCAGTGCCAAAAGGTAGGCAAGGCAGGAGACAAGGAGAGAGCTCTTGATGCTTTTGCCTGTGATTGAGGAGCCATTTCAGAGGGTAGCTATGGATATTGTGGGCCCTCAGAGTACCCCTAGTTCCACAAGGAAAAGGTAGGTCCTAGTGATTGTAGATTATGCTACACGATAAACTGAGGCAGTGGCTTTGTCCTACATTGAGGCAGAGAAGGTGGCAAATGCGCATTTGCTAGAGATTTTCAGCAGGGTAGGTTTCCCAAAGGAAATACTGTGACAGAGGTACCAATTTTGTCAGACCTGCTGGCTTGTCTGTGGAAGTCCTGTGGGGTGAAGCACATGATCACCCCCTACCATCCCCAAACTAAATGGTCTTTTTGAGAGGTTAAACTCTACAATCAAGTCCATGCTACAGGTATTTGCAGATCAGTTTAAGAGGGAGTGGGACAAATATTTGCCCCGTCTGTTTGCTTACAGAGAGGTTCCTCAGGAATAAACAGGTTTTTCACCCTTTGAGCTGCTGTATGGGCATAGGGTGAGCTGGAGAATCTGTGTCAGCCGTTCGCAGGAGTGTTTGTGAAGTTGTATAAATACTTCACACAAGTGTGTGGTGTGTCAGCTACTTGACAGGGACATGAAGCACTGGTTGGACAGAGGGTAGTGGAGGTTTTAGCTTGCCCAGCTAGGCTGAGACATGGACCCTATAGCTGTGCCAGTGGGGAGTCTTATTGGGGACCTGGTGAGCAAGGGAGCAACCAGCCCCAGACTGACTGATCTCTGTGTGCACCAAGGGAAATTGTACTTTACTGTGTGCATTAAAGTCATCCTTCCCTCTCTTCTAGGAGATGTCCTCCCTGGTGTCAGTGGTGAGGATTGAGGCTCCTTGATTTCTGGGCCAGGGCACGGTCATCACAGGGTCAAAAAACACCTAATGAAACAAACTGTGCCTCAAACATGTACAGTACATTAAAGTCTGGGGTTCCTTTGCCATTGCTTTTGTACAGTTCCCATTTATGTCCACAAGCCAGGAAAGCTGGTGGTAATCCCTCGTTAACCAGTAGCCCACGCTGCATTATGCAGTGATAAAGCTCAGACTACTGCACATGGGTACTGGCAGGAAATGATTCGGAGGATGTGAATGCCCTGCTACTGCAGGGAGATTTCTCAGACTTGCCACTTGGGTGAGGTCTAGTGGAGCACCGCTTCATGTAACTGCATGAGTGACACGATGCCCTACGTTAGCATGTGGAGACATGCTCTCCTGGTGGTAGGAGGGGGCTGCTTTACAGGACTAGCTCCCTTGGTGGTAGGAGGGGGCTGCTTTGCAGGACTAGCAAGCGGACCCTTCCAGTACCATCACACTTACCACTGGGAAATGATCTTCCTGGGCAAGAACGAATTTGATTTGTAGGGCTATTTCCTAGTCTGGGAATACCCACCTCTTGCCCTCCCCTACAGAATGACTAGGCCATTTGGGTGCAGGGGCTGATATGCAGTCATCTAGCCTGGGAATCCAAATGGGTTGATTAAGTAGACTACTCCTTGTGAAAAATATCTTTTAGATCAGTAGCTTGGCTTTTCAAGTAAATGAAGACCTTAAGCTTTCAGCCATGCCAGAAATGACATGAGTGGTCATCAATACTTTAGATGGGACCGAGGCCTGGATAAGCTTTCCCTTATAAAAACGTCTGGTTGTAGGATTAGTACACGTTGAGAGACCACCACAAAGCAGTCATCTACCTAAGAGAAGGTAAGGTGGTTAAACTAATCTGTTATTCTGGCTTACTGGGGAAAAGCCTGCCAGCCAAGTCCTTAACAGTAAGTTGGTAAAACAATTTGAATACCATTCCATAACCAAACTAATCTTCAAATATAAGCATTGTTTCTTTACATGGTTGAAGACCAATTTTCAGACTCCCATCCAGACTTAAGCATGGAGACCATGGGATTAAGCTGGTGAGATGAGGCAGCCAATATGTGCACGTTGCAGTGGGGGGGCACACACACAGTTTGTGCTGGGGACAACTGACAAGTTCCAATGCTCACAAATAAAAAAATACAGGCCTCTACTACTCTATGAAACAAGATATTGTCCCAGTTTATAAAATCTTGTGAAAAATTAGTTTTGGTTAAAAGCTGAAACTTCAAAATCCAGACACTACAGTGATATGAAGTAGTGCTTTCTGAACCCAGAGATGCACTTCTCCTGCTAACAGCTCTGTGGCAGAGTTTAAGAGGATGATGTTTAGTACACAATGCTATTCTAGGCTATCAATGTGCATTAAAGAAAAAACAAATCAAAGCTACCTCCACAATTCCAATTCCTGAAGTATGAATAGTGTGATGAATGGGTGCACATGGGGGTGGGGCGATTTAAGAAGCTTAGGAAGAGTCCTGGGAAAATGTTCTACAGTGGTGGTGCTGTGGTAGCGTTGTCGCCTCACAGTAAGATGCTGCCCGGTTCAATTCTCCGCTAGAGCGTCTTCTGTGCAGAGACATGCATGAATGGGTGTACCTTGCGTTGTGCGTCAGAGCTATCTACTGCCAATCATTAGCGGACCGGAGATGCACTGTGGCGACCCCTAACCGGGAAAACCCGAAAGACAACAACGAAGAGTCCTGGGAAAAAAATAGTAAGCACTACATGCAAACAGTCCTACAAATGACATGCATATGAGCAACATTACAGAAATTAACTAATTTGAAAATGTATAAAAATTGTATTTTGAGAAATGAATGGCAGAGAGTTTTTACACCATTGTTTCTTGGAGTGAGTGACAAGACCAAGATTCTAGAAGTATCACCCATATTAACTGGGCAACATAGTTTAAGAAGTTGTTCTTGCAGCCAGTGTTCACAACCAGAGATGGATCAGAGTATCTAACCTACCATTATTTCTAGGATAGGGGCAGAGTCAAATTCTTCTGTGAAAGAGAGACATCCCATACAGGAGCTAGTAAAATATGTACAACCATGTCATGGAGTCCCATAGGACATGTGGAATACCATTCCTTATAGACACCAAGGTTGGCTATATTTTTTATAGGAACTTCCAGCAACCAGAAGGGTCATTGGTGGGTGCGTTACAACCAACTGCCTCATACACAGTACACAGGTTTATGTACCATGTGCAGGAACATTTGTGATGCCCCACAAGCCAGAGGAAAGAAGCACTACTATGCAGGTGTTATTTAACAATTTCCCTCAGGTTCTAGGGGCCATTGACTGTACAGATATTTGACATCAAGGGCCCATCTGGCCCATATCGACACCAGTGCATCATACAAAAGGGCCTCCACTCCACAAGATGTACAATGCAAATATTATTTACAATCTTTGTGCACTACTCAGGCAGTTCCTATGATCCCCACAACTAACACAAATCTAACTTATGCCACCAATTTGTATGGGATGATGCCACCAATTTGTATGGGATGATTTCCCACAGGGGCAGCACATTAGTGACACTGGATATGCTTAGAGCCATAGCTTACATCACAGATAAATCCACAATGCATAGATCACAACTACACTGTCACAGACCTACAACATTGTGCACATGTTCAGACTGTTGAAGGGCTACTTTTTTAGAGTCTCCCCTCTGATGGCTAGCTGCAGTATGTGCTGGGGACTTTTAGCAGGACATAATGCTGCACGACATGGTGGTATGCAACAGAGTGGAATCAGAAGGGCACCAGACAGATTCAGCAGCACAGGAGGCCTCATGTGAGAACTGGCTGCAGGGGATGCAAAGTCAAATTCTTGTGCTGTGGCTGTAACACTGGTAAAGAGGGGACATTTAATCCACAACTTTGGACCAAATTAGAAACAAAATGACTAAATGAATGAATGCATGCAATACTATACACAAAAGGTAGACATTATTGAACCCTATGGTGGGGGCAGAGAGTGGTTAACGCCAATGGTTATTTGCACAGGTAGGGTGGGACAACAGTCACAAGGATCAACAACTGCTAAATAGGTGGAGGTGGGAATTGACCATCAATGTGGAATTATGTTAAAAGGTTGGACATGGGGAGGAATCTACAAATTTTGTGGCTGGAGGATGGAGTGGTAAGTGGCCAAATGTTAAGTGCTTGCACAGGACTGCTACTAACAGAGCTGTAATGGCATACATGCAATAGTGAATATGGGATGACTGGTGGTAGTGAGGGAGACAGTGAAGAGCGATAGCTAGGGGACATACCCATGGTGGAATGGCACTGCCCATTGGCAACAAACAGACCTACATGATTGTCACAGCATGGCCATGGCTTGGATTTCACCTACAGTCTTTATACATAACTACATCCCCATCATGCCACACCAGGCTCAAAATGCCCTAGGAGGGAGGCACACCCACAGTGAAGACTGTGGTCCTGTTGCATACAGGCAAGAGATCCTATGGCAGCAACAGTGGTGAGGTCGATGTCATCATGTCTGCCACACATTTGCTATGGCATTGGGTACAGCCAACTGTGACAGGATCACTGACCTGCACATCCACAGAGTCACAGTGGCCATAAATCAATGTACAGGCATTATGTGGGAGAAATGCCACCAACTTTCAAACCAGCATACCATTCTATAGTGCTTTTGTCATGCTGTGTGGTTTTAATCACTGCCCACTACAGGTGGGAGAGTTGGCAAAAACCATGATCATTCAACTGGGCTGATAGGCATGTCACATTACTGCATACCTATTTGAGAGAGGCAGGTAGGGGTTCCCTTTGTCAGTGGATATGGGTGGGAGGGTACTTTGCAGTAACATTGTGCTATCAGCTTGTGCCAGGGCAAGGTTGCCATTGTCAGGGTCCAATGCTACACCTATACCACGCAGATTTGTCGAGGCTGAAGGCATAAGCATTGCTCCTGTAAAGGTAGACAAACACCCATGTGCACAACTGATATGTAGGAATCCCGTGCCATGGTGCTGTGGTAGCATTGCAGGACGAATGAAAAAAAAAATGCACCTTGTAGCATATGCCATCATGCCTGCAGAAGAGATTTTACTAACATTTGTTGACCAGGAAAGTCCTATTAGACAGAGCCTATTTTCAGTGGAGGCCCAGGGAGTAACTCTAGATGCATGTCTTTGGAATGTGGGAGGAAACCCACGTGAATGCAGGGAGGACATGCAGACTCCACACAGAAGGCACCCCAGCTGAAAATCAAAATTGGAGAACCTCTTACTGTGAGAGGAGATTAACCACTGCACTACTGTGCTGCCCAGATATGGCAGTGTTTGCCAGCACAATGCTCTTACCAGTGATGTGTCACAAGGCCCCACCATCCAGGCCTTTCCAAGGTATCCACATCCTTTCACTGTTTTGACAGGTATACAGGTTGTGTGCCAGTGAGTGGCGATGGACAATGGATCCCCACTTATGCCCATCCTGTCATGCAATAGCTTCAGCTTGGTATGTGGACTTGCACCAATTTGCCATTGCCAAAGACATTCACATAATACCTCTCAACTGTCAAGATCATAGAAGGTCCAGATTTTTGCCTCATACGTTTGGGTCGGTTTCTCATAAAATTAGTGATTTTCTGGATTCTTATGGCAAATCCATGAGAACTGAATTCACTAAACAGGCTTCAGGCTTTTGAGTTTGACTTCATATCCTTCAGAAAATGCATGGCACCATAAGACCTTTTATTCTAGCTCAAAAGTTTTGGGGGCCAAGTTTATAAGAATATTTAAAATTTGTCCCCCATTTTGGGAGCTTTGTCCTCCCATTCCTTTTGGCTTTGCCCAGATTTTGTGTTGCTAGGATTCACATATCTAGTGACACCCTGCCATACACGGTTTTAGAAAGTCCTACTGCTTAAAATGCAACTTTCATATGCTCTTACAGCCTATAGTAACCTTTGTTTCTGCTGGAAGAATTCCAGCTACTAACACCTTTTCAATGCCATCCCATACATGAAGACATATACCCATGGTAAAGTTCTAGTGCACACACCTGTCTTATCAGCAAGTTCTAGTGCACACACCTGTCTTATCAGCTTTATTTTTCCACCATCGACAGATTCTGAAGTACATTGGATGCATTAGTGCCATCTGGACCTGGGCCCTGTATTCTCATTCACCATTCTAAGCTCTCTATGTTGTCCAGTCACCATCTTGCAGGCTGCTCTTGAGCATCCCCCTACCAAATAATACATGTACTCATTCAGCATGTAGAAAATCACAGATTCTGCTGATATCTGTTGAAGTGATGCAAAATCAATAGCACAATGAATACTGAAATGGCAATGGCAGCTTTTATCATGCTGTTATAGGGCTTGTAGTGCAATAATTATATTAAGCAATAAGAATTTCTGAATCATACATGTAGCACAATGCATTAATAGCTTAACAGTGCACTACAGGGTCCGAGACTGCCCCTGAATGATAGGCCATAATACATGAAAATCCTGGTTGGGCAGTAGTGACCCTCGTACTACCCCAGCCTTTTGCAATCCAGTCATCAACTTATAGAAACACAAAGGTACAACAGTGCCATGATTTACAGCTCAACAGGTAGCAAACTTGCCTTTTATGCTGGAAAATCAGTAGGCTGTGGGGCTTCCATTCCCACCCCAGGTGCTATGATCAAGTTTTTCCAACACAGGAGCTTAGATAAATTCTGCCTCTACAGTGCAAGACAGGTGCTGCACTCATGAGTGTGTCTTCCAGCTAAGATGTTAAACTAGACTCCCATCTGCCAGAGTTTGTGGTAGCTCAGGTGGATGGATACTGCTCAACTATCCAGATTTTTGAAGAATAAGTTGTCTATTCCTCTTGTGGTTTTCTGGCAAATGACTTTGATGAGCTGAGGAATGAAATCACTAAATGATGTACAGTTGCAGACTTCACGTCCTTTAGAAAATGCATTTTAAACACAAACCTGGTTATTCTAGTTTAATTTTATTAGAGCAATATTTAAGATCTGTCCCTATTTTTGTGCTGTGGCTTGACCAAATATTCACTAAAAATCAGCAGAATACCATCTTGATATCCCCAGGAGAGAGAGTGAGCACTGGCCTACTGGTAAATTTTACTGTGTATATTTTCCTTTCCCTATATGGATGCCCCTCACTGGTGTTAGTGGTGAGGATTGAGGCTCCTTGATTGCTGAGCCAATGCACAGGTATCACACCCTCATCACAGACTATTCTTTTAGCCTCCAAAAACACTTGAATGCAAGCCAGTCTCAAGTGAAAGAGAGTCTCAATTTTTACAATCATAAAACCTATTACTAACCTTAAATCCTACCACCCTTCCCCCTGATAAACATACCATTTGAATACTTGCTGATGACCTACGTTTTCCTATCTTCATCCTAAAACTGCTCCATCACCAAAAGCCAATTTCTCAGCCCTATTGAACAGATAATACAAAGCATAAACTCAAAAGGAGTTCTCAAACTTCAGAATAAATTCTGGAGAAGTGTACCAGTCTCAAATCTATGGCTCTCTGTGACCAACTGCCACCTTTCCCAATATCACTGTTTTCGTCCA
>NC_056744.1:1555123683-1555186183 GCF_019279795.1 Protopterus annectens
TCTGCATTCAATCATGACTTATCATTTAAAAGAGGTCTCCCTGAGCAGTTTATGATTATAAACTGGAAATGGCAAAATCTTGCTCCGTGAGCATTTGTCAAGTTTTCCTTCCATTTTTTTCTTGTACAAACACACACAACAGTACCCTTTCCCGTTATACTGTGAAGGCCAGTTAAAGTTTTATGTTTACTACTAAAAGTTTGCTTTAGTTCTAGGCTAATTAGGTTAGATTTTATTCATACTCATTAGAAAAGTACACGGCAGTATCAGCAAAAAAGGCACACTAAGTATTTTTTAGCTTGTTCCAAAGTTCAGGTTGTTCAGTACCACATCATAAGCCTCAAGTGCACCCTCCACACTCATACACATGCAATAGCATTAATGTCCATTATTTTATACAGATGTTAAAAAGTGGCATGGCAATTTTTAAGTTAGTTAAGACTACACACAAGGTTTACATGTTCCATAGTTTACTTTTAAATTTCAAAGCCAAAGTCCCCAGTTCAAGAAACACTATATTCATCAGTAGACAGCAATGGCCCAGACCAAAGGCTTACAACTATTTCTTTCCTTGTTGCAAGAGATTTGTGCTCATTTAAAACTTTCCAACAAGCAGTAGAGTTTCGTCTAACTTTAAAGGCACTGGCCTCATTATATGTTGGTTGGTTTTCTGTTCTTCGAGATTAGATGATAAAAATACCATTGAAGCCATTAAATTGCTAACTATTAAGCAAATTTATATGTGGTTCATGCTCAGTTTTCATTTTTTTTTTTTAATAAAAAATTCCTTCCACATTAAAAAGATAATGGGGACCAATAATGGGGACCATGTGTGCATGTGCACAGGGAGAGAATTCATTTCATATCATCCCTCACCATGCAGACTATTTTGATCCATATCAAGCTTAGTACCTCCATTTTGTTGCTTGGGTATATGTATATTTTTTGTGAGTCCATGTGTGTAGGGTGGTTACATATCTAGAGGACTCAAAAAAAAATAAAGTATAAAAGGGAAAGTAATGTTAGAATTTTGTGTTACCATCTCTAGGCATCTGGATCTGAAACAAAGCACTTTCCTGAAATTGTAACATGGTACTGCTTAGAAACTAAGGTTAATTTTCTAGAAAGTACATACCTTGTACACCTCTGCAGCTTCTGAGAGTGGCATAAAAAGGTGGCCAAAATGAGGTAGAGAGTGCTTACAGGAGGAACAGACTAGTAACTCATCATCCTTACAAAACATTGTCAGTTTTTCCTTGTGCTCTTTACAGAATGTGGTCATCCCTTGCTCCAGACACAGCTTTTGAGCTTTCTGTACCATAGCATCCAGCAGACGGTTGGCAGTATACTTCTTGACTGGAAACCACTTTCGACATTCTGGGCAAGTCAGACTTGATTTATTTTTCCAGGCCTGTTCGATACAAATCTGGCAGTAATTGTGGCCACACTCTAGAATTACAGGATTTTGAAACATCTCCAAACAAACAGGGCATGTTAGCTCTTCAGTATAATCTCCAACAAACTTGTTAGATGCCATTGCAGGAAACAAAGAAATATTAACCTCACCTATTATCCAGCAGATACACAAACAAGAAATCAACTTCTGTGCTGCACTCATTTGTATTAAAGTGATCACTTTCTAATCACTTCAAGGTGGTTGCCAATTAACTTGGGAGGGCAGTATTTAAGAGCAAACACCCATTTCTCAGAATTCATGCTTTACATTTTATGTGTTTTATATTATGCACCCTTAAATGTTTGAATCAAAAATAGATTATTAGAAATGGAAAGGGACTAGAGATGTTAACCAAAACTATTAAAACATGTCTGTGCAACCACAGTTATTTCTGTTTGGGTATATTTTATTGCAGGCACATTGCTATTCTAGATTTAGCAGATGCATTTTGTTCCTGTAAAAATATTTTTCAGTTATATATAATATGAAAATAGCAGTTTAGGGATTACAGGGTATTTGGCCATACACAACAGATGGGAGCAAAAGGACTTTCAATAACATTGTACCAGGCTGTAGCAAATCAGTTATCTATACCCAGAATGACTGTGTTACTTTTATCAGTAAACAAATCTGCGCATACTGTGCAACCACCTACCCAATATGACTTGAGATTCAGTGCAGATACAATGATGCCATGCTGGCTGACTTTGTTCCATATAAATTATACCCACCCTGATGATCTCAGTGTAATCTCTGCTCTGCATTAAATGGCCTCTCTGAAAGAAATGCAAAGCAATGGTAAGGGTATACAGCAGTTTGGAAGCAGTAGTGAAATGTACTGCTTGTACAATGTAATATGCAGGAATGCTCATATTTATGGTCCCCATCTCTAATACAATGCAATATAATATAGAACTCATTGTTTAGAGTTTCTCTGTCCTGCTCCACAAGAATACATAATTACTATGCTTATTATCTAGGGTCCCTCCCCTCCCATATAAAAAAAAAGGTCATCAGTATGTATTGTTTAGGTGTGAGTAATAGACTTGGTCCATGGTCCTACCATCCTTATATGAATGATGATGTTGCTAACTGTTCAGACAGACCTCCACCTGATTCCTATACATGTGTATGTGTACATATATATATATATATATATATATATATATATATATATATATATATATATATATATATGATGTCTGATCGACAGATCAAACGTCCTAATCCATTCAGGGTGAGCATACTTATGCAAAATTGCTTTTCACCAAAGAAGCACTTTCGCATAAGTATGCCCCTTGGATAAGGGAAAATTCCCTTTTCCTCACTGTAGTGCGGTCTCAGAGGGAGAATATTAAAGTAGGTTGTGGGGGGGGGGCACAGCCCCTCACATGGGGGTGCAGGGGGAAAAGCCCCCCTGCAGAAATGTTAATGTAATGTTATTTTTTTTTTATTCACATGCTTTAACGAAAGCACTTTTTCGATGAAAGCCCTTTCGTTAAAGTGTGTTCGGTGGTTATGGATTCGGACGTTTGATCATTCGATCAAATGTACTAGATCTATATATATATATATATATATATATATATATATATATATATATATATATACATATCAATTGTCACTGACCACAGACATCCCCTACCCTTGCAATCTCCCACTATTCAAGGCTACCTGCCTGCACAGAATTATTATGGTATGCACCCCCACACAATCACACACTGGAATGTAACAGAGTTAGTCAAGAATAAATTGTTTATGGAGGTCATTTAAATATGATTTTAATTTCACTGTGTATTGGCATAGCATACTTACACAGTTTAAATGCTGTTTATGCTTCCATAAATCAGCAGCAGGAGAGAATTATGCAATAGGAGGTCATATACCAAGTATGATCACTACTACCCAGTTCCTCATTCTTACACTGAAATACAAATTAAAGGGGCTGTGTGCTCTATTAAGAAGAGGGGTTTGGAAGCACCTGAGCCTACTGCCCAAGCTGCATGCCTCAGTCTACTACATGCAACCAGGTATATACCCTGTCTACAGGTATACAGCCCTAGAGAGTGATACTGCACAAAACATGCTGACAGAGCAGTTCAATGTCCATCACCACCATCTCCACACATATGAGCCCCCATCAATTACAGTACTAAAGAAATTAATCATATCACAGTCTGACCTGCAGGTGACAGGAGCACATGCACATGACATTGGTATTTCTTCTTATGACCACCAAATCCACATATAATAGTCCCTCAGAGTACCGCACCATAAATAGCAATGATAATTGACAGACAGACATGTAAATATCAAGAGCACATCTTAACAGAACATGGCAAAAATTCAGATAAAAAAGTACAAGAAAAGACACTTGCAATACCATTCAGGGTATTGTTGCCTAATATTTGCTTCCCACTGATGGTGATCATCAGGGTGGTGGCATTGCAGATAATTTTGCTGATGCTTGTCCTGCTAATGCCTGAGACCCTGGTCAAAACTTCAGCCAGGTCATTGCAAGCAGCCAACTTTGGAATTGCCCTTCATAACATCTCAATAGCTATACAGTGTGACTTTTGACAAAATTTTAGTCCAGACAGGTGGTGTCTGCTAGGCAGTAACAGAAGTAGCTAATGCCATGTGGCTGTACAAAATGGCAGCTAAGTTGTTACATAAAGAGCATGATTTATGAATCACAAGTAGTGCATCCCATTGTATGACACTGACACATTGTCAGAAAATCTGCACGTACCTACATCAGTTATGAACTATTTAAGCATATTACATGAAAGTGTAATTAGGCAGTTCTGAACTCATTTGCTGATATAGTAAACATTCTGCTATAAAATTATAGAAGTTATGTGCGAGCAAAGCCATAATTGGCTTATCTAACACCCAGAGCCTTTTCCCAATCTGGCACCCCTCAACTGAACATTGAAGGGCAAAAAAAAATAAAAACAAGTCCGTCTGGCACTGTTAAAGATCAGAAACCCACCAGGTCCCATTTCTACACCCCTCACCTCCAAGTTGAAGACAAAAAATAAAAGAACTTCTGCACTTAAAGCAGCAAAGTGCTTCTGAACTGCAATGCTGACCAAATTAATTTCTGTGAGGGCATTCAGATATGCTGGTACAGAAATTAATATTGATATTGTATTACCAGTTGATTGGCATTTTCCAATAACACCCCTTAACATTTTGTGCCTGGAGTACAGCCCCCACCAACCCACTATATGGACAGACTCAAAAAACTCCAACTGTTCTCTGTCTCATATCGCATACTTAGAGACGATCTCTGCTTGACTTACAAAGCCATGTCTGACCCAAGTCTGTTAAAAATGCTACATCTAAAGAAATTCCAATCCCTCCACATCACACAGTCCAGAGACCTCAACCTCATTACCACAATCAACAGAACGTACTGGAGGGACAGGTTCATAACCCAGAGACTGCCCATGATATGGAATAGACTTCCCATACATGTCAAGCAAAGCACCTCACTGACTCTCTTCAAGAGAAATCTTGATGAGTGGATGGGAAACAGAAAATTCACTCTGGGGATAACTCCAGTGGCTCTACTCAACAGAGGCACTGGGAACTAAGGTCAGGTGGCATGATGCCAGAGTAATCCTATGGCTAGGCTTGTAAAGGCACCTATGAACCTATGAACAATCTAGCAATACTACTGAGGTAATGCACCATTTTGAATGCTATCTAGCACATACTATTGAAGTAAGTCAACCTGGAATGAAAATGATCTGCAGGTTTATTTATTTATTTGTCTTTGTTGACCAGTAAAGTCCAACTTGGCAAGTGTCATTTTTAAGTGGAGGCCCGGGGAGAAAAGCTCCAGTACAATGTTTATACAGTTTCCATTATAATGTACAATTCTTTGTATAGTGATAATGGAAACTATACACTCATTTGTAAAATTTAATACATTTGCAACATTACACTGAACAAGAGAAAGAGAGATGAGACATTATGCTGCTAGTAGATATAATATGATATGTTATGTTATATTTGGCAGGGTAAACAGTATGTTACTTGAATTGAGATGTATTATAGAATAGTATTTAAAGAATGTTAGTAGTAGAAGAAAGCTGATGTTACAAGTTAGAAAGCATAGCTTCATTAGAGGCTGGCATAGTGGGAGAAAATTTCTAGGAAGGCACTGGGTACTATTAGAGGTTGTGAGGAGGATTAGGAAGAAGCAGTTTAGCTTAATAAATACATGAGCATGGCTGTGCTTAAATTAGGTGCTGGTTTAGCATTTTTTAAATCTGGGGTAGTTTTTGACTACTTTTATCTACTTTGGGATGTTGTTTCAGATTTTTGAGATACCTTGTGAATACAGTGAATTACCAACTGAGTTATGACGACCCTATTGTAGATAGAAGAAATTTTTCTCTGGAGAGGAAATGTGTTAGGATAGTAGGGTTAGATTATGCCTTTTAATTCTGGACAATTATTTGGCAAGTATATAAATTTATGGGTGGTCTGGAGTTGTATGTAGACTAGATGATTTGATAGCTTCAACCATGTTAGTGACTAGAACTAGGCAGTGGGGGTGGGCAGTATATGGAAGTTTAGTTGCAAATTTAGCAATTTTGCTGTAACATTATGAATGTTTGGTTAAGTATGTGGTGTTTAAGTTGGTAAATATTGGGGAGGTGTATAGTAATGATATAAGTAGGTAGGTTAGTATTAATTTTTTTCTATTAGAGTCTGTGAAGCATTGTTTGACACTAAACAGGGAGCCTAATTTTTGGTGGGTTTTCTTGATTACTTGCAGAATTTGAGGTTATTGTTGATTATGACTCCATTGCCTGGGTTACAGCTTCAATTATTGTGTTGTTGGAGGATGTTATATAAAAAGGATAGTTTTGATTGAGATATTGTTTTTTGAGTAAATAGCATGTTTTATTTTGCTGGGATTGGGAAGTAAGTTTGATTTTTTTAGCCAATCTTCTACTGCAGAGAAGGATTTTTGAGTGACTTGCTGGAGTTCATGGATTGATGGGGCTGAAGAGATAAATGCTGAGTCATGAACATTTTGAATAATGTTTGCATGGTGTGTGGCTGTACGTAGTTTGGTTATAAAGATATTGAATACTAGTGGACCTAGAATGGATTCCTGTGGTATGCTTTCTATGACTAATTGAAAGGAAGATACAGTTTGTTGCCATTTGGCAGCTTGCTGCCTATCAGATAGATAGTTTTGGAACCGTGAGAGGAAGGGTGGAGACAGGCCAAGGGTGGAGACTTCGGTGAGGGGATGTTGATGGGATACTGTGTCAAATACTTTTGAGAGAGCTAGCAGCACAGTTGAAATTACTTTGCCGTTGTTTCTGTGGGAGTTTATGATGTTAATAAAAGTTAGCAGTGCTGGTACTGCTGTGGGGGTGAAAGCCATTTTGAGTTTTTGATAAGCGATTGTTTGTGCTGAGGTATTGCAGAAGCTGGGCATGAATTCATTTTTTTTTCTAAAATTTTAGCCAGAGGAGATAATAATGTATTAGGTCTGTAATTTTTCAGTTCTGTGGATAGACCTCCTTTGTGCAGTGGTATAATAAAGGACTTCTTCCAGATAGATGAGAATAGATATTAGGAAAGCTATTGCTTTAACGGCAATTTTTAAGAAATTAGTTGGTAGCTTGTTGGTGGCTAGTGATACAGATTTAGGCTTGCTTATATATTTTTTTTGTATAATGGAGGTAGGTATAGACTGGATATGCTATCAATTTGTGGCAAGCTGTGATATGCACTCACCTTTAAGATGTCTTCCTAAAGCTAAAGCAGTTAAGCCCATTACTAAGATGTAATGGGTGTTCCAGTATGTTCAGGTATGCCTTCTACCTAGCAGTAATAATAAGAATGTGTGTACCTCAAAGTCTTTGATTGCAAACCTGTCCACTATATGTACCTTACCACAGATGTACATCGTGGGATATATCCCTTGTTTTTTACTTTTTATTGAATGGGTTAGTCCCACTAGGCTAGTGCCTCTTTTCAGGAGACACCCAAAGTTGTATTCATACTGATTAGGGGAAATTTGGCCAGGGACTAGGGAACTTAA
Organism: Protopterus annectens; assembly: GCF_019279795.1. NCBI lineage: Eukaryota > Metazoa > Chordata > Ceratodontiformes > Protopteridae > Protopterus > Protopterus annectens. Next base: position 1,555,131,219 of record NC_056744.1, read on the forward strand.
TTTTCTCTTTGGAGGAGAGGAAGTGAAGCACTTTCTGGGGATGCTAGGTGGCACTGGAGGGCTGCTAATGCAGTTCCAGGAATCAAATGATGGCGGAGAGTGAAACAGAATTGGAGAGAAGAGCTGGAGGAAACCTACTGAAGGAAGAAGGAGATGAAATAACTGCTACATAGCTTGGAATGGAGGACAGGAGACACAAGTACTGATAAATTTGATGAACTAGGCAGAGTCAAACAAAACAAAAGAGGCTAGATGGTGTGACATGGTGAAGAGAGTGTTACAGGAAGAAGAAAATGAGAGCTTGGTAATGTGACAAAGGGGGATACTGCCAGCACAGCTATCTGGAATTTTGTAAATAATTATACATCATTTACGAATATCAACACGATTTATATAAGATACTTGTGTTACAAATGTATTAGAACTGTATGTCATGTGTATATCAAACTGCTGGTACAGAAGTGTGTGTTGAAAAGGTTTTTCCAAAGTATTGTTTTAAATGTAACCACTGTGTGCCCTACTGGAACAGAACGGAAATGTAGATGCACTATTGTAACTGTTTAAATGTATATATTTTAGCAGTGGAAACTGGAATACAGAAGGTTAACCTCAGAAAAATAGCTGAAATTAAATTATTTTATGGCTACGTAATAAAATATGGTATCTTTCAGTTTTCAATGCAGCTAGAAACAGAGTCTGTGCTTAAAAGCTTTCTGTATTGCCTTCAGAGTGAACTAATTACTAGTTTTGAAATGTGAAAGAATGCGCTTGTTTTATGACTTCCAGCATCTGCCAAAGATCTCAGGTCTATGTATTTTCACAGGTAGATGCTAAATACTGCCAAGCTTCCAACAGTGGGGGTTTCACCTGGGATAGAGTCAGATGACAAGAAATTATTTAATTCTGCAAGCTGTCCCAGCAGTAATATTTGAGATATTAATTTGAGGAGTTTCTTGGTGAGAGAGTGCATTCTGTATTCTGTCTTGGATCTGACAACAACAGGAACCATTCACCGCACATCTGCCTTGCTCTGTAAGCAAGTTTCTAGGGAATAATATAAATATCTTAGATTAAGTCAAGAATATAGAAAAGCTTAGTTTAGATATTTTTTTTATTTATCTGAGACTGTCATGCAATGTTGTTTAAATATTTCCTGTGATTTTGAACTCTGATATCACTGTGGTTATATACTGAATAGTTTCTTGTTCTTTTATTATTTATTATTAAATATATTTAAACCCTTCATTGTGGCTGATCTGTCTAGAGATTTTTAAGTTTTGAGAATACTTGCATATTTATTTGGTGACATTGTGTGGGCCACTCCTAATAGCCTTGCTCTTGGTCAAACTACCATTTATATTAATATTAATATTACACAGTAAGATTGGATGCCCTTTGTTGAGGGCCTTAAAGTAGCTGATAAGGAGTTGGCTGGTGGCAGTGATAACTACCTTATAGTCTGGGTAAAAGGGGACATAGCTAGTAAACCTGTGCCAGCCGTAACCAGGTGTGTGTAAATCAAACCTCAGAGTGTGTGTCAGCTACTTGGGTAGGGATACAAAGCATTGGTTTGACAGAGAGGGTGCTGGACATCTTGGCTTGGCCACTCAGCTGAGTTCTCAATTCTATAGCTGTGCCAGTGGGGAGTCTTATTAGAGAAAGAGGAAGAAACCAGCCCCAGACTGACTGTGGTCTCTGTGTGCCCTCAAGGGCAATTGCATTTGATGCAGAGAGCTACAGCTGGAAATACTGTATGTGTACTTGGCACCTTCCCAATGTATGTCCCCCACTGGTGCCAGTGGTGAGGATTGAAGCTCCTTGATTACTGGTCCAGTGGTGGGTTGTCACAAGTAACACAAACAACCACTGGATATAGGATATTAAGATGTTAAGAGAGTTAATAAAATATGAGGAGATTTAAAAGTAGGAAAGAATAGAGGATGGACATATAAAAGGGGAATTTTTAAGACTGAAGTTGATTATATAATTATTCTAAAGACATGAAAGAAATAACAATGGGGACAGATGACAGAGTATACAGATCATAGAGCAGTATGGACTAGAATAAGGGAATACAGTGAAATAATAAAGGACGGAAAAATGATAAAGATAAAGGAGGAAGAAATGATAAATTATGGAAAGATCATATCAGAATGAGACCATTTTATAATCATTGGACACAGTGGTGGATAGCATATATGCAAAAGTATAAACATATATTTAGAAGTGAAAAGAATAATAAAAAAGAAATAAGAATAAATATAAAGAAGTTTTACAGAATTATGAGAAAAAGATAAAAAAGAAGCAATGAAATAAGGGGAATAGAATAACAAATGTATAAAAAGAATAGAGAAAAGGTGAAAATTACGTTATATAGGCAAAAATTTCTTTCTGAAAGAAAAGAAAGAGGAGATTCCTCTTATTTAGGAAAATAAGTTAAAACGAGAGAAAGAAGGATGGATGCTGACTTAGATAGCAAAGAAAATATAAAATACAAACAAGAAGATAATACGGAAGTGGTAGAAAGTTTTGTAGAAACAAAATGTATGAAACAGAGAAAATGGATGGGCAAGAAGAATGAAGAGTCAAAAAATATTTAAAAAAAGTAAGGATTTTGTTTAGAAAATGATATAATAGCAGAGGCAAAGAAGGTGATAAAAGAAGATAAAAATCAGCACCAGGATTAGATGGTATAAATTATAAGTATTATACAGAAATGAATAAAGACAAAAGAAAGATTTTTTACAAGTACTAAATGAATGGATAAAGGAAGGTATAATGGAAGAAGACATGTGGCAGAGTGACACGATTTATATGGGAAAAGGATGAAATAAATGATATAAAAAATGGAGGCTCATAACATTAGAGAATATTACAAAAAAGAAGGAGAAAGTAATGGATGAGGTAGTAGGATTTATGGTTTAAAAGGAAGAGAGGTGAAAGAAATGTAAATTATAGTGAAAGAAATAGTAGAGATTATACTGAAAGGAAATAAAGAAGTAAGACTGAGGATGTGGCATAGCTAAAGTATTTGAACTATGAAGCAATGTGTCAGAGTTTAGAAGCATATGACATAGGATAAAAATGTTAACATAATAAAGAAATCTTATAAAAAATTCATGTGTGCGAGTTATGATTTATGAATGGATGGGAAAAATAAGTATTAAGGGAGGACTAAAACAGGGATGCCTGATGAGTATGTGCTTATTTGTATTAGTAATGAATTCAGTAGTAAAGACATGCATGCATGAAATGAGAGAGGCAAGATGTGAGAGGGAAGGAAATGTTACATTACCAATATGTATGGCATAAACAGGTAATTTAGTTCTAACAATAAAAAACAAGGGATGGATAAATGATGCTGTAATACTGGTCAAAAAGCTGTTGAAAAGTTGGCCTGCAGTTAAACAAAATAAAGTGTAAGGGATTTGGTGAGATAAAAAAATAAATGCAATATATCTCACATGAAAGGACGTAAAGATCTTGGGAGTGACATTTATTGAATATGAAAATGTAATAAGTCAATGGATGGAGACACTGGAACATATAAAAAAATTGATAGCTTGGTAAAAAGGTTTTACTTATCAATGCAGAAAACAACATATAATGAAAACTTATCTATTAGAAATATATATATATATATATGGATCCTATTTAAGTGATCAAAGTTTAGAACTTTGAATTTCATGTGGCTGAGACCATATGATCTAAGTTTTTTAGTGCGATCCCGGAGTTGGTATATTTTAATAGTGGGGGGGTATGGGGGGTGCAAGGGGGCTTGCCCCCACCTGCATATATGTGTTTTAATTTGTTTTTGTTTTTTTTCTTTTTTTAATGTTCGAAATTATAAAACTTCAATCATATGATCCCGACCATATGAGTTCGAAGTTTTGTAATTTCGATCATTCAACGTAGACTCATATATATATATATATATATATATATATATATATATATATATATATATATATGGGATCCGTCAATATGTTCAAAGTTTCACTACTTCAAACTCCACTTCACCAAGTCCACTTGTTCGAAGTAGTGAAACATGTTTTAGCGTTTTTTTTTTTTTTTTGGGTAGCCCAGGAAACTAGACTTCAGCAAAAGTGCATTTTCGTTTAAGTGGACTTTCACTGAAGTGTAGGGTCTACTGCTCTATTCTGAAGAAGTGTATTTTCGATGTGAAGCAGTAGACCCATATACATATATATATATATATATATATATATATATATATATATATAGGGTCTATATTAGAACACCGAACTTTCAAAATTTCGAGTGTTCTAATATCGAATCCTATTAATCGAAAATTTTAAACATCGAACATACAGAACAGCAAATTTGCTGTTCCAAAACACATACACACAACACAAGCACACCAAACAAACAACAATCCATACACATACACCTAAATTCTTACACCTTACCCTACACTAAACTATACATGCACCACTAACTATCCACTTACCTTAACCGAAACCCTAACCCTAAGGTCCGTCACTATCACACAGTAACCTCACCCACGCCCTAACCCTAACTCACCTAACCCCCCTAACCTTCACATCCACACAAATGCACACTTACCTGACCTGCGCCCTAACCCTAACTCATCTAACCCTCACGTCCACACAATCGCACACTTACCTGAACTCGACCCGTAACTTTACACCACAGCGCTGAAAATATGGAAGCAACAGAAATAGACAACCAAATTCTTTCCCTAGGAAAAAAAAATCGTTTTTCTGTTTCTTCAATATTTTCAGCATTTGGTGTTCTAATATAGACCCATATATATATATATATATATATATATATATATATATATATATATATATATATATATATATATATATATAGTCTATATCACATTGCCGAATACGTAAATAGCGAACGCTCACATGAGCAAATATTCATGTACTCGAAGTTTATGAATTTTTTTTTTTTGCGGTACAGTGAAGATCGGGATTTTTGCCCTTTCCTCACTGTAGTGCGATCTTGGAGTAGGAATATATATTTAGTGCCAGGTGTGGGGGACGCAGCCCCCCCACAATACCATTTTCGAGTAGTTGAATATTTACTCATGTTTGCATTCGATATTCATATATTCCATGATGTGATATAAACGCTATATATATATATATATATATATATATATATACACACACACACACACACACACACACACACACGTTTCCCACTTAGATGTAAAAAAGAGTCATTAGACATTTTTAGTTTATTTTGGGCTCAAGGTTGAACGCAGTGAAAAGAGGGATAATTTATAATAAAAAGAAGAAGGTAGTCTGAACTTAAAACAATCCAGTGCTGCACTCAGCATCTATGCAGTTAATTTGGGTAATAAGAATGGTAAGGAAAGGAAAAATAAATTATAGGTGAGATGCTATATGAAAATATAAAACTATATGGGAAGAAAAAACTAAGATCTGAAAAGAAAAAAGGGACAAGATGGAAGAAAAGGAATATGACAAAAATGAAATTATGGAATTTAAAATTAAGTGAAGTCAATGGGAAAAGAAAATAATGGTATAATATGATTTAAAACATGGGGTTATACACATGGAAAAAGTAAACGATTATGCAAACGGCAATGAAGGACAGAAGAAGAAGGTCTGAAAACTTTTATGAAGCAGCAATTTTTTGTGGAGAATTATATTGGACATGTTACCAAGAAAGGGAATATAAAATATAATGTGACGGAAGCAAGAAAATGTTTTGACTGTGGTGAATAAGAAACAACAAAACATTATTTTTTGGATTGTAAAAAGAATAAAGAATTTTGTGAGGGTTTAAAAATGAATATAGATGGGAATGGGTTTAAGAGTTTAAATATGATATTACATGGAAAGTATGATAAAGTAAAGAAATGCGGAATATGATATTACATGGAAAGTATGATAAAGTAAAGAAATGCGAAATATGATATTACATGGAAAGTATGATAAAGTAAAGAAATGCGAAATATGATATTACATGGAAAGTATGATAAAGTAAAGAAATGCAATATATGATATTACATGGAAAGTATGATAAAGTAAAGAAATGTGAAAGTGTTAAATGGGATAAAATATTGTTTCTGACAATATGGTTGCTATGTGAAAAAGATGTAGAAAAATTGTTATATAATAAGAAAATGGAAGAGGATGAAGTGTTAAAATAGAGGTGTTTAGTTAAGTGCTTTCTGTTGATAACTTGTAAATAATTTTAAGTATGAATATAAAAAAAAATGAGTGTCTATATAACTGATTTTCCTTTTTATGTGATATAAAATAAAGGTAAATGTTAATATAGCTCTCCTTCTCTTTTTTGATAAGTGCCATGGGTTTTCTTACATTCACCTGAGTTAACATCAGCTCAGGCAGATGGGACCTTAGTTTAACATCTCATCCAAAGTATGGTTTACCTATGTGCTCTGCATACTCCATATGGAATTGTGAGCAACAAATTATCCCACCATGTGTAAACTATACAACTCCTATGCATATACCTCATACATAAATGAGAGGCTTGGCCCTGCAGAGAGTGTTTCAGTCTATGTGTACCAGATAAACTGCATGTATATGTACACAAAATGTTCCAGCTATTCTACTACTGTAAATGGTTTGTTACCTATGTTTCTACAGCTGGCATGTAAGCCACTGTCATCTGGACTGCATAGCTTTCACAAGGTGTCATTATGTCCACAGAATGATGCTGGATAACTTAAGCCATGTGTAGAATTAAATCCTTCTTTAGGCACTCAGGACCCATGGTTGATGCTTTTTGCAGAGAGGGGCTACTGATCAGTCTCTACAGGTGTAGATATGGTAGGCACCACACCATGACATCAGTGTTGTGGGTAAGCACAATCACACACTGCAGCAAGATCATAGACATGTCACTGACATAATCAATCATGCTAAGACACACTGCAGCAAGATCATAGACATGTCACTGACATAATCAGTCATGCTAAGACACACTGCAGCAAGATCATAGACATGTCACTGACATAATCAGTCATGCTATGACACACTGCAGCAAGATCATAGACATGTCCTGACATAATCAGTCATGCTAAGACACACTGCAGCAAGATCATAGACATGTCACTGACATAATCAGTCATGCTATGACACACTGCAGCAAGATCATAGACATGTCACTGACATAATCAGTCATGCTAAGACACACTGCAGCAAGATCATAGACATGTCACTGACATAATCAGTCATGCTATGACACACTGCAGCAAGATCATAGACATGTCACTGACATAATCAGTCATGCTAAGACACACTGCAGCAAGATCATAGACACGTCACTGACATAATCAGTCATGCTAAGACACACTGCAGCAAGATCATAGACACGTCACTGACATAATCAGTCATGCTAAGACACACTGCAGCAAGATCATAGACACGTCACTGACATAATCAGTCATGCTAAGACACACTGCAGCAAGATCATAGACACGTCACTGACATAATCAGTCATGCTAAGACACACTGCAGCAAGATCATAGACACGTCACTGACATAATCAGTCATGCTAAGACACACTGCAGCAAGATCATAGACACGTCACTGACATAATCAGTCATGCTATGACACACTGCAGCAAGATCATAGACACGTCACTGACATAATCAGTCATGCTATGACACACTGCAGCAAGATCATAGACATGTCACTGACATAATCAGTCATGCTATGACACACTGCAGCAAGATCATAGACACGTCACTGACATAATCAGTCATGCTATGACACACTGCAGCAAGATCATAGACATGTCACTGACATAATCAGTCATGCTATGACACACTGCAGCAAGATCATAGACACGTCACTGACATAATCAGTCATGCTAAGACACACTGCAGCAAGATCATAGACACGTCACTGACATAATCAGTCATGCTATGACACACTGCAGCAAGATCATAGACACGTCACTGACATAATCAGTCATGCTATGACACACTGCAGCAAGATCATAGACACGTCACTGACATAATCAGTCATGCTATGACACACTGCAGCAAGATCATAGACACGTCACTGACATAATCAGTCATGCTAAGACACACTGCAGCAAGATCATAGACACATCACTGACATAATCAGTCATGCTAAGACACACTGCAGCAAGATCATAGACATGTCACTGACATAATCAGTCATGCTAAGACACACTGCAGCAAGATCATAGACATGTCACTGACATAATCAGTCATGCTAAGACACACTGCAGCAAGATCATAGACATGTCACTGACATAATCAGTCATGCTAAGACACACTGCAGCAAGATCATAGACATGTCACTGACATAATCAGTCATGCTAAGACACACTGCAGCAAGATCATAGACATGTCACTGACATAATCAGTCATGCTAAGACACACTGCAGCAAGATCATAGACATGTCACTGACATAATCAGTCATGCTAAGACACACTGCAGCAAGATCATAGACATGTCACTGACATAATCAGTCATGCTATGACACACTGCAGCAAGATCATAGACATGTCACTGACATAATCAGTCATGCTATGACACACTGCAGCAAGATCATAGACATGTCACTGACATAATCAGTCATGCTAAGACACACTGCAGCAAGATCATAGACATGTCACTGACATAGTCATGCTATGACACAACATGTCACTGACATAATCAGTCATGCTATGACACACTGCAGCAAGATCATAGACATGTCACTGACATAATCAGTCATGCTATGACACACTGCAGCAAGATCATAGACATGTCACTGACATAATCAGTCATGCTATGACACACTGCAGCAAGATCATAGACATGTCACTGACATAATCAGTCATGCTATGACACACTGCAGCAAGATCATAGACATGTCACTGACATAATCAGTCATGCTATGACACACTGCAGCAAGATCATAGACACGTCACTGACATAATCAGTCATGCTAAGACACACTGCAGCAAGATCATAGACACGTCACTGACATAATCAGTCATGCTATGACACACTGCAGCAAGATCATAGACACGTCACTGACATAATCAGTCATGCTATGACACACTGCAGCAAGATCATAGACACGTCACTGACATAATCAGTCATGCTATGACACACTGCAGCAAGATCATAGACACGTCACTGACATAATCAGTCATGCTAAGACACACTGCAGCAAGATCATAGACATGTCACTGACATAATCAGTCATGCTAAGACACACTGCAGCAAGATCATAGACATGTCACTGACATCATCAGTCATGCTAAGACACACTGCAGCAAGATCATAGACATGTCACTGGCATAATCAGTCATGCTAAGACACACTGCAGCAAGATCATAGACATGTCACTGACATAATCAGTCATGCTAAGACATACTGCAGCAAGATCATAGACATGTCACTGACATAATCAGTCATGCTATGACACACTGCAGCAAGATCATAGACATGTCACTGACATAATCAGTCATGCTATGACACACTGCAGCAAGATCATAGACATGTCACTGACATAATCAGTCATGCTAAGACACACTGCAGCAAGATCATAGACATGTCACTGACATAGTCATGCTATGACACAACATGTCACTGACATAATCAGTCATGCTATGACACACTGCAGCAAGATCATAGACATGTCACTGACATAATCAGTCATGCCTTGATAAAGGCATGGAATGGTTAGTGACACAAGGCAGTCCACCCAGATTACCAGACTAACAGAGGTGGAGCTGTTTCTGTTGCCCTGAGTCGGGAACAGGTGCAGTGATAATCAGTGGAGGTATGACTATTAATTATAGGATGGTACAATCTCTTTGTGAGTTTAAGAAGGATATACACCAGGTTAATATGACATGTAGTAGGTGTCATTATATGAGTAATTGGACATACAGAGTATGGGCTGATCATAATGTCTCATTAGGATCATCAGGAGTACAGCAAAGCAGGATTATAAGAGAATTCTGTTCATACTACATATGAGATGTTGTATGAACACTGCTGGCATGCATATGACATTATGCATGTACCCTATGTAAGTTTGCCCACTGTAGTGTTTCTGAGTTGTTTATTCAAACCAAGAAGAAACTTCACAGTGTGGAGGGTGTGATGTTCACTTCCTGAATTATATTATACACCTAGTTCGCTTAATAAAAATTGAACTGTAAAATACGTGCTACAAAATAATCAAATAGAAAATAGTAGGCAGTCAACAGGTGAGTTAAAAATGGGATATCCTTTATTGAAACACACAAACAAGCAATATACTCAACTAGGATCACTTGTTTGTGTTTTTCAATAAAGGATATTCCATTTTTAACTCAGGTGTGGGCTACTTACTATTTTCTATTTGATTGTTTTGTAGCATGTATTTTGCACTTTGATTTTCATTAAGCGAACTAGGTACATAACATAATTCAGGAAGTGAACATCACACCCTCCACACTGCAAAATTTCTTCTTGGTTTGTTTTGGACCCAGTATAGGTTGCATACTGTTTTTTTTTTTTCTGAGACTTCGAGGGATACCATGGGTTTTTCTTTTTGAGTTGTGTATTCACAGGATAGAATAGTGCAATGGTGACAAGTAGATCTTGGGGCAGGACAAAAGGCTGATGCTGGCACCTGTGCAAGGGCTGATAATGCTGACACATTTATAACAGAGCCATAGACGGCCAACACTGTTGAGTAGTCATTCACCCTCTGTAGATGGTGAACATACACCCACACCCACAGATGAACCCATGGCTGTACATCCAGTTGGGTCACTGTACCTGGATGGGGTAGGTCGTCCCATAGTTGTGATTGCCAGCACTACTTCCCTAGAGGCTGCTGCAAATGATGGGTGCACTGTGCCTGATGTAGGTATACCATTCATAGTGTAGTCTCCAAGGGGTGAACCACCAGATGCATCTAGATAGTAGAATCATGCTTTCAGCATCAGAATACCCATTTGATGATACTGTGTGTTTCTGCATGTACTGTCTTGGACTAGAGTTCAGCTACACTCTCTGGGTTATACACAGTTACTATTTGGTAGGGCTTAAGGGGGTACACAGCATCATGCATAACATATGACAAACATATATTTGAGGGATCATGTAGCTCCACACACATATATTTTGACTGCAGAGCCTGCACTTGATGTCCTAGATAAACTTGATGTGCTCATCCACATGAATAAGTATAATGTCAATGAACTGGTTAAGTATTCCTAAAGTCTGACACCTGTTTTATATCTAAGGTGTCCATTTTTGGTCTCTGAAGCATGCGTGTAAGATGATGAGTTTTGCATACCCCACTGTCTCCACAGGGCTAGGCTGGACACTCACTACTGCAGATTCTGCTTGTGGGTGGCACATGTTTTCCAGGATCTTTGTCCTGATCAACTCGGAAGTGATCATGTATAACAAAAATAAATAATCCAATAAATAATCCATTTATTGACTGGGAAGCTCTCTCAAAACAAGTGTCCCTTTTCAGTAGTGACCTAGGAGCATTACTTGGTTCCGTGATTTGCTCAGGATCACACAGTAGGCAAATGGAGGTGGAAGGAAACAAAACCTGTACCATGCACTACAGGAAAAAGTTTTATTAACCACACAAGGCCTTAGTCCTCTGCACTAACTTCCAAATAGTCCCTCACACTAAGTGCAGGACAATCCTTTGTGCTAACTGCCGGGCAATCCTCTGTGATAGCAGTCAGATACAACATTAAGTATAACTGGATGCTGATGAGCAAATCTGGACATGATACCAAGCATTACTGCTATCTATGACGCAGGCATTTGCCATGTGCTTTTGCTATCTATGGTGCAGATAGTTGCCAAGTGTTTTTGACTTTTGTATAGTCATACACTGTAATACGAAAGATACTCACAAAATTACTATGAATTGTGAATGCTTTGGTTGCAAAGATTCGAATATTATTACTGCTTCATTTGGGTATACCCCTTCATTTGCTTGTTCTTATACAGTTACTTGCATACATGGTATTATGCAATCCAACTATTACTACACTGTCTTGAACATATTTATACAAATTGCCACCACCTTGCACATGGCCACAAACTGTGCAAGTTTGCACTGCATACTAAAAAGCTTGATTATTGATCCCACTTGAAACTGGTTAGCATTTACAATGTCATTTGTAATTTCTTAGTTGTATTTTTTTTTTCTGTGCACCTCTAAAGCATATGGCAGATAGTATCCATTGTTCTCAGATGGCTAGTTGAAGAATTCATTTAAAAGAAGCGGTAGCCATCACCTCTGGCATTAAATAATGTGTTATTTTTGGCAGTCTTACTACTGGGTTACATTTTATAAGGTTTTGTACACAAAAAAGGGAGAGGCTCCGGCATACTTTAAGCTAGTTTCACCTCCACAACAAATTAGTTTTCTAGGAAAAGAATTTTAAGTCTACTGAATCAGGTCAATCAAAGGTAGTTATATGACTTTTTCTCACATATAGTTTAATTTGCATGCTGATGAGATGCCACTATGTGGAAATTTAAGGTGCATTATGTAAAACACTCAACCTTTGGGCATTACAAATCATAGCACTGGCCTTTGAAAAACATAGCAGAGAGTCAAAAAGAGGAGCATGTTGTTATTTTTCATAATATATATTTTTTCAGGTACTAGAGCTTAGGTAAGTAATGGTACTATTTTTTATATAGGCTTAGATCAGTTATTTAAACATGTTCCCTTAAATGGATTTAAGATTATCAGGAACATCAGTAAATCTTGTAAAAAGCAAACTTAAATTTGTAAGTAAAATCATAGTTGGTGAGAAGTGTGCACTCCTTTGAGAAATACTTTAATAACTAGGTCCACTAAAATGTGCAGAAAGTGGAATATAGACATTTACTAAAGACAATGTGCTTTCTTTAAGAAGAAATAAAATAAACATAGCTGGTCTTCACAGAAACTTTGTGTACTACAAAACTGTGCAAATGGCTTTGAGTAATCCTCATCATGGTTCCAATTTACAAACATCCTTGATGCTCAGTAGAGCAGCCATGTGCTACTCATGTTTTTTTGAAGATATATGCAAATATGATACTTTGGGGGAATGACCTAGTTAAATTACTCCATCTCAAATCATGGTGAACTGTTCTACAAGAGTTCTTACACAATATGGAAATTCATAGACATCTCTACTACCCCAATCCACTACTACCCCAGATACATTTAAAGCAGTGTGCAAATTGTGTATGTGCACATTGCAATGTATCCATATGCAACAGGAAAATCAAAGTTGAGCACCTCTACCCTGCTCAGATTACCATTTCAGGTAAATAGTGCAATGTGGCGTGTTTGTGTGTGTGTGTGTGTGTGTGTGTGTGTGTGTGTGTGTGTGTGTGTGTGTGTGTGTGTGTGTATGACTGGTTGGTATGATTGTATGTATGTGAGTACTTGTTGTAACAGTATATATGTGTGTGCTTCACTGACAAATGCCTGAACTGAGTGGATCCTAGTATGAATGCAATGATTGTAGATACGAAGACTAGGTGTGAGTATGTGTGTCTAGGTGCTTTGTATGTGTCTTTGTGACTGTGTGTGTGTGTGTGTGTGTGTGTGTGTGTGTGTGTGTGTGTGTGTGTGTGTGTGTATAAATGGCTAAGTACTTGTGAAAGGCTGTATGTCTGTCGATTTGTATTTTTGGGGAGAGAGTTGCATCTTATTTTGTTGTTTAGGCATATGTGGTACTTACTTGAAAATGATGAGAGTGCTCAGCTGAGCAACTGCCCAACGTGCTCATTTGAGTGATTCATGATCATACAAATCCTATGTTAATGCATGTTGTGCATGTCTGTAAATTGTATTTAATCACTCAAGTGAAACACATCCTATTTGTGAAGGTTAAGCTACAGTCCATGCAGCATTACCTTTAAAACTGCAAAAGTAATATCATTCAACTGTGTCTACCAACATTTCAGGTTTCATTCTTTCCTTTTTCAATGGCATGAAAATAACTCATTTTTGTTTTACTACTGAATTTACAAATTTTAACAAAATGATTAAAACATTCTCATAACCTGCATTTATGATTATGATTCATATGTTTACTTTTTATAGGTTGTAACTTGAGCTTATATATGTGACTGAATCTCTTACTGCATGTTTGCTTCTGACTGCTATTTTGGATTGCATTGTGGTGTTCTTTGCATCACTATTTAATTTATATTCTTCTGACATCTTCAACACATAATTTCCATTTAGCTTTTATTTTATACTCTTCAAATTCTTCATGCAATTTCTTAATTGTATATTTGTTAGGTCACTCACTTTGCATATATCCAGTCTTTTTCCAAGTGTTAAATTAGACTCTATCAGCAACCTTGTTTGATTTCATCATTTAAAATGTCACAGACAGTTCTACCTCTTCTAAACGAGTCATTTAAGTCATCAAACATAGTAGTCTGTTGCTCCATTTTTGAGCTCAGTTATACATGCATCAGTAGTTTCTTCTTTTAAAAAATATTATCTTAGCAGCTAATCACTGTTCTTGCAGTCCCTTCTCAATCTCCTAGTCACCAAAGTCAACTTTCCCCCAGATTTAACCTGATATTAAAGGCACAATTCAACATAATCTTGCTTGAATAGGGAATCTTCTGTTTCTTGTTATTTGTCATAGTACCATAGGAGATTACTAGGCTATCGACCCGGAAGTCATTTTAAGCCAAGCCATTTCAACCCAATATAATACCGTAGAGGTAATAGTCAGTAACTAAGATTGCATTTAGTGATGACTGCCCATGTCTGGAAGGGCTGTGGGCACTATCCTCAGTAAGGATATATGTTGCCCCATCTACTCATCCAGGTTCTTCTTGAACAGTGTCTTAGATGTGTAATGTTTCACATGAATTGGTAGTCAGTTCCAAAGATGTGGCAATCACCGGGAGATAAATCTGTCCCTCCAAAATGTCCTATTTAAGTCGCAGGCCATATTCAAGTCCTTGGAATGGGTAGCCCTAGACACATTTGATTTACAGGAATGCAATAAGTTTATTAGGTTTGGGTCTTGGGTTGCTCTGTAGGCCAGGCATAAGTCTTCCCTAACAAGTCTACATGATACGGAGTATAGGGACAGGGATTTTAGTCGGTCCATGTAAGGCACATGCTGGAGGCCCTTAATCTTCTTTGTTAGAAACCTCTGAAGTCTCTCTAGGTGCTTAATATGGTACATACTGAATGGGCCATTATACTCAATTATGGGACAAATAAGTGCCATGTATGGGGGGTTATAACTTCTTTTGCTCTCGAGGCAATGCCTTTACTAATGAAGTGAGCTATGTGGAAAGTTTTCCTTACAATGGTAGACACATGGTGGTCAAAGTTATGGTCACAGCCAGCCTATGATCCCAGGTTCCTTACCACTTCATGGGTACTTAGGTTATTGATATTGATTTGATAGTGTGAAGGGACATTGTATGTGCCAAAGGGAATGATGATGCATGTCTTTGCATTCAGTTTGAGACCATGACTAATACACTAGTTGTTGGTCTGTGTGAGGCCATCCTGGAGTATACTGACATTATTTGGTGATTCAATGATTGCACGTATTTTACAGTCATTTGCAAACTTGGTCATCCACAACCCTTTAGTTTTGACCTGAACTTGTAAGAAGTATATAGCAAACAGTAGGGGGACCAGTACTGACTCTGTGGCACCCCACTGGTAACAGGTCTGCTGGTTGATGTGGAGTCACCCACTTTGATAGTGCGTGTCCGGTTTGTGAGCCAGTTGGCAACCCATCGTACAACAAAGGGGTTTACATTCAGTTTGCTAAGTTTATTGGTAATGCCTGAATATGGCATTGCGTTGAAAGCCTTTGCCAAGTTGAGGTATGCTGTGTGCACAGATTTGATCTCATCAATGACCCTGGTCCCTTTTTTTAAATAAATCCACCAGATTTAACAGGCAGGATCTGCCTTTGTTGAAGCTGAATTGGGAAGGATACAGGGTTCAGAGGTCACCTATGTCTTTATTTATGAGGTCCATAATGATACATTTCATGGCCTTACAGATGAGACTGGTCAGACATATGGGTCTGTAATTCCCGGGGTCTGTGGTTAGACCACCTTTGTGGATGGGAATGACTGTAGCTGTTCCCATTCTGCAGGAACAAAGCCAGTGGTTATGCTATGCTTGAAAAAGGAACTTAGTGGTGATGCTAGTTCATGTTTTAGCCTGTTTAGAAGACAGCCTGGGATGTCATCTGGTCCCATAGAGGCTGTGTTCTTTGCCTTGCACAGGGCTTTGAGGTCCTGCTGTTCAGATATGTAAGGTGGGGGGAGTTTGGTGGGAGGGTTTGCTATAAGTTAGGAGGGGTTAAGGTAGTGAAAATTTTAAATAAATATAAAACACTGGAGCAACAGAGGAAGACACCAACCAGAAATTAGCGTAAAAAACTTTATTCAATGCTTTCGTCTCAAGGACTTCTTCAGAAATACAAATACAAACATTTACTACACTTATATACAAAAATCATGTCCCACCCACAATCATAATTAAATAATTAAATCAATTAATGCAATAAAGCAATTACAATAATACAATTATAAGCATTTTATAATATATAATATCAGAATATCAAAATAGAATAAAAAAATATGTAAAAATATGTACTTTCTATCTACAGTCTACTAAAAAACATTTAATATTAATAGATTCATTTAAGCCTGGGGGATTATCAGTTACCAGTCTAAGCTGTCATAATGATTCTTTCCTTTCTACTCTGTTTCTTAAATTACCACCCCTTAAATCAACTTGAATGTGTTCCAAAACGCTAAAGGTACATTTTTTATATAAACTACATTCTACAGAATGTCTGAATAAGGCATTGTTGTCATCCTTGCTCTTAATAGCATAATAATGCTCCTTAATGTGTTTACTTAAATTCCTAGTAGTCATTCCTACGTAAAATGCAGTGCAGCCAGAACACAAAGCAATATATACCAAATTAGTGGAGTTACATTAAATCTCCTGGGTACACTGATAGTACGGTCCAAATGAGGTAAATTGATGAAAGGTCCTTCATAAATGTATCTGCAAACGTTATAACAGAAACATTTAAACATACCCCTAGGCTTATCAGTCACAGGCATAGATACCAAAGTCTCGTTTTTCTCTAACAAACTCTAGATTTTTTATAAACAAAACAAGGGTTATCACCTAAAATGGTATGTAATTCACTATTGCCGGAGATAATCTTCCAGTTATTAGTGACTACTGACTTGATTTTGTTACTATCTACCATCATATTAATAATACATTTAGGTGCTATCAAAAATGGAGTAGGAGTGGACTGACCAATAGTGTTCTTAACACAAAGCCCCTTTTTTTAAAATGGGGGGAAACTCCAACTCTCTTTTATCTTTAATGTTAGTACTAACTTCTTCAAGTAAATACAATGGATAACCTCTACACAAAAATAACTCACTGATAAAATTAACTTCTTCAAGAAATAAATCATCATTAGTGGTCATACAAGATGCTCTAATATACTGACCCTTGGGAACATTTCTTTTCATGTACAAGGGATGGTTACTACTAAAGTGTAGGTAGTTATTAACATAAGTAACTTTCCTAAAAATTCTACTGGAAAAGTACTTGTCTATGGAATTCCATTCCAAAATCACATCCAAGTAGTTTACATTATTACCTTAGCCACTTAAAGTAAATTTAAAAAAATCACAACTCAAATTTAGTTGTGATAAAAATGAGGAATGTTTATCATGAGGACCTTTATTGATGAAAAACAAGACATCAGTGTATCTACAATATAATAAAATATCAGAAGCAAGACCAATGGTGGGTAAAATTTCTTTTTCCCACCGTGCCATCACCAAACCAGAGAAAAGCTGGGGCTACTGTAGCCCCCATTGCTTCTCCACAAAGCTGTTTATAACTTTTTTGCTAAAAATGAAAAAAAAATGTTATCCAGTAACAGTTCCAACAAGGAACAACATGTTTTAACTGTAGATTCAGGTAGTATATTTAGTAAGAAAATGAGACACAAACTCAATCCCTTGTACTTGTGGAATGCAAGTATATAAAGAAACTACATCTGCAGACAATATAAAAAGCTCAGTCTCTTTTATACTTGGGTCCAAATAACTCTGACTAAATAATCTAATCTGTTTCAAAAATGACCAAGAATCCTTAATAAATGAAAAAAACTTTTGAACCACAGGGTTAAGTAACATGTCTAAATATAGCGATAATCCTTCTGTAATACTGCCAGATAAAGAAACAATGGGTCTTAAAGGAGGATTGGGAGTGAGAATTTTGCCAAACCTATCCACTAGCAGGTTCACTATCTCTGTGGGGCCAGGGTGTGTGATGCTATTGGCCACCAGTTCTGCACATGCTTGGGTCATACCCTTTAGGTTATGTACATAGCTGTAAAAGGCCTTATGGTCATCCTTGGCTGTACGTGCTAGGTTTCTCTCAAAGTTGCTCTTTGAGGATGTGACAAGTTGTCTTATTTGTCTGTTATGGCTGAGGAGAGTGCTTTTCCATTGTTGAGTCCTTGTCTTCATTTTCTTGGACAGCAATTCTTCGCATTTATTGTAGAGTTTGTTGATGTTAGAAGTCCACCATGGCAGCTTGATTTTACTTGGGGGTCTGGCTTTGATTCTACTTGGTACAGCCGAGTTCATACACTTATGCAAGTGATTGTACAGGGCTTTAGTTTAAGCTTTGGCATAGTTACCACTTTCAGCCTGGGATGGGGCTTGGAATGCATTTATACCTTCACCTAGGAGGGTATAGTTTGCCTTGGTGAAGTTTTTTAGTCTGATTTCACCCTTTGTGAGTTCTGGTGTTAGTGTCAATTCAAAGGTGACTGATTTGTGGTCAGTTTTAACTAATGAGGGTCCAACAGTTGCAGCAGTGCACCTGTTTGACATTTTGGTGAGGACCAGATCTAGAATGTTTGTTCCTCTTGTCGGGGTATGGACACTTTTCTCCATGGCATTTGAATTACAAAGTCAAGGAACTTTTGAGCTAGCAAGTTTGGGTTAGAGTAGGTTTCCCAGTTGATATTGGGATAATAGAAATCCCCACAATCAGTGTGTTTGGTAAAATTTGGATTGTATTCAGTTTGATTAAGTGGCTTCATGATGGTTGTAAACCATGGAGAGGGATCTATAACTGGCTAGGACTTGAATGGGGTCTTACCCATCATAACCTGGATCTGGAGTAACTCCATGGAGTTGTCCATTCTAAGTAGATGTGAGGTGAATTTATCTCTAATATAGATTGAAAAACTGCTCCTTTGGTTTTCACGTGTTCATTTTGCAGTCTAAAGGTGCAGAAGGCATTGTAGCCTTGCAGGGCCAGGGGATTCTCTGAACCTTAAACCAGATTTCTTTGACTGCACAGACATCTACATCTTCTAGTGATAGAAGTGTTTCCAAGGAGTGCAGTTTTTGGTTTAAGCTCCTAGCATTTAGCAGCATAACCCTTATTTTGTTCTGATTGGTTAATTCCATGTTGGTATGTTGTTTTTGAGACCTTACCTAAAAATGGCACTATGGGGGAGCCTTTGCCAGCAGCCAAAACCCTAGAGGTGCGAGATGCAAACTGTCTCTGGCAAAGCAGTGAGGTTTGTCGACCATGGCTTCCCAGGCAGACAGGAACTGGACCACCATAGAATGACACCAAAAGCTAAGCCATTTATTGAAACCAGTCATTTTTTTTTTGTTTATACTGTGGCATCATTCTAGGTAAGGGTATTATGCTACTCAACGCTAGGGACATACCTGCCTGGGACACATAATCAGAGAGCACAACCATGTCTGTCCTCATACAGTCCAGTAAGGTATGTCTCAGGTAATTCACACCAACATGAACTATGACAGAGTCATAACAGTACTTGTTGCTGAGAGACCTGAGTGCTACCACAACATTTAGTTTTTAATAAAATAAAAAAAAGATAAATAAACTTCACCCTTTGGCCTTTGCATTTGTGCATGTGTCGATGAACACACCTTCTGCTGTTGTTCTGCTTTTTCTCATCCATATGCACAGAATTTAAACATAATTCCTTTCTGCCACTTCAGAATTAAAGTAAGTGTGTACAAACAAATGAGGTCTGCATTTTGTGTGTGTTTGTTTGAAATGCCCTAGTTAGGGATGGCAGGTTAGTTAATTTGCTGAAGCTCAAACCCTGTAATTTAGTTACAGGAAACAGGAGCCTGAATCCTCTACACCAATGACCAGAGCACTCAAAGTGCATTTTCAAGGAATTGTGAGTTTCAGTGCATTTTCAAGAAATTGTGAGCATCAATGTATTTTCAAGAAATTGTGAACTTCCATGCATTTTCAAGATACTGTGAGTTTCAAGAGAAGAGAAGTGTATTGCTGCTCATGCTAAGTCTGTTTTTAGTATGCAACTGTTTGCTTAGCAAATGCAAAAATAGTTGAATGGTGGATCTGGGATGTAATCCAAAAAAGAATATAAAAGCACAGTAAACATTCACTCTGGCCAAAAAAAAACTCTTTATTATAAAAAGAAAAAAATAGATTAGCGCTTTCGTGGATGTCCCGCTTCCTCAGACCATTAACACAAACAAATGATACAAGGCAAATATTCAAAACTTTTAAAAGCATGTTCAACCAATAAAATCAAACTAAACAGTACAAGTGACAGACATAAAAAACAATAAAATCAATGGAACAAGCCTCTCTTCTTCAAAACAAGTTTTGAAGAGATATGGTCATTAAGACCTGGGCTACAATTAGTCCTAAAATCTATGATCCATCGCAGCTCACTATATTCAGTCTTATTGAAAATATCACCTTCCCTAGTAGTGTCATTGATCAGTTCTAAAACCAAAAACATAAAAGAATGGTCATGACCCTTTCCAGATACATGTTTGGCTACAGCACAGCTTAATGTCTCATTTTTGATATCATTGCAGTGTTCTAAAATGTACTTGCACTGCTCAGTTGACTTATATAAAACCCTTTGCATTTTGTGCAGTGCACTAAAAAAAAACACATTTTTAGTTTTGCTATCTCCATAAAGGTTAAATTCAATCTTCCTCCCAGATCTAGGATGTTGAACGTATAGCACACTCCATATATATCTACATGCTCTACATGATCAACAAGGGAATGTTCCCAGGTGATCTGGGACTGCCCTACTTACAGGAGGCTGTTGTTTATAAAAAATATATTGTTTAAGTGTTCTGTTGTTTCTAAACATAAACCTGGGTACTTGGCCCAAATTCTTCTTAAGGTCAGCATCTGTCATTAGGATGGGCCAGTTTTTCTTAATGATGTCACATTAAGTTCACATCACTTGAAAAAGTAAGTAACACCCTAGGTGCAGCATTACATGTATTAAACTCAGTTGATAACTCAGTATCTGCCTTAGCTGCAAAATATGGTTTGGTTTTAGTATGTCTAGCTGAACGAACATGGTCTGTAATTTTATCTATCTATCTCAGATGGACTGTAATCTCTATCCAAAAAATCCTCTTTTAAATGGCTAATGGCTCCAATATCCCATGTATATAACCTCGTGACCCTTAGTACCTGACCTTTTAAGACATTCCTAGGACTGTGTCTGGGATGCATACTCTTCTTATGTAGCAGATTGTTCTTTTTACAAGGTTTCTTGAAGATGCTTGTATGTAATCACCCAAGCATATTCCTATGCATCATTACATCTAAAAAATCAATGTTATCACAGGATAACTGGACACTAAATTTAAAATAGATAGGAAGTAGTACCTTGCAAAAATGCAACAAAGTCCATTAGTTCCCGTTGTGATCCTTCCCATACCAAAAACACATCATCAATGAAACATTTGTAACAGTGAATATGTGCCCTAATTATCAGTGAGAACTTTGTCTAGTTCCCACTGCACTAGTACAACATTAGCACAGCAATTATCACAGACCATACCCATGGCCACCCCAACTTCCTGCAAATAATAATCTATCCCAAAGACAAAAATATTTTTCTCCAAAATAAGTTCAAGTTTATCTTGTTTAGCAAATGATCATCACTGTTTGTGCTATAGAATTTGAAAGCACTGTTAGTAGCACAACAGGTAGCATGCTTGTTTTTGAAGCAGAAGGCAATGGGTTCTGCTCCCACACCATGTAGCTGGATTGCTGATACTGTGTTGTACTTTAAGAGGCTGTGGGGATGTTGCAGCCCTAAGTTGTGTTCTCATTTGGATGAAATGCTTAGTAACTATGAACCTGCAATTGGTTTGCCATCCATTTGTAACCTAGGCAATTTATTCTTCAAGGGCAGCAGGCACTGAATTTGTAGATGAAACACTGAAATATGAAGTTGTTTGCTAGCAGCAACTCCTTCATTAGTTACAGATCTTTTTAATGTGGAATTATTCAGATGACTTTTATTTCCCCAAAGATTGTGCATACTAACTGATATTTAGTGGCCTTTTATGGTCAAAATGTTCTGAAATGGGCAGTTTTGTCATTATTGGTTCATATGTTTTGTTTCATTGCTTACTGGAAAAAATGTTCAAAACTACAATTTTAAAACTTGCTCTATGACACCCCAATCCTATGTAGAAAAAAAATGGAAAAAATATGTTTGAGGATGAGGCTGAGGATGATGAAGTGGTGCTATATTATATAAGGAGTATAATTTAATACAATTAGAAAGGTGAATTAGAAAGGTGAATCAAAGAATACATGGATGTCTGTATGGTCATAAAAATGTGTGCAAGGGGCCTATGGTTTAAAAATAACCCAAAGGTAAACTTCATCCATCATTGGCCAGATGCATTTCCTTTGAATGTGGGTTTCAATGTAGTTTTAATGATTGTGAGTTTCAAGGGCAAATAATTTTACTGTTAATGCTAAATCTGTTTTCATTGTGAGATTATATTGTTTTGTTTAGCAAATGTCTATCAGTGTTTGTGCTATAAAATTTGAAATAAAAGTTTTAAATTAAATCCAAATATCTGTAATCATTGTAGAAGTAAAGGCAAAAATAGTATTTGCACTGACAAGTTTGAACAGTGTTTATGGTAATTGGGGAGAAATAGCCAAATAATGGAACACTGTAATGGCTGCAGGGGAGTGGATTGGGGGGCTGCTGTGTGTGTAGGTGGGCCCTGATCTATTACTCTGCCTATGGCCCCATTTTACCAAGATCCAGCTCTGGTAAATAGTAACCTAACATTCAATGAACATGTGGCCAAGATAGTAAGAAAATCCTTCTATGTTGCTCACCTTATAAGCATGGGCATGGCATCTAGGTCCAGTGAGGTCATCATGCTACTGCACTCAGCCCTCATCATACCTGTCATAGAGTATAATGCCCCCTTTGGTATGTACCTGACCAAACACATGCAGCAACTGGGGTGTCCACAAAGGCTACTTACAAAAAAGAATATAAGAAGTAAATACAAAGTCCTATGTTGATCGCCTCAAAGCCCTGTCTCTTTACTTGGTATCATACAGAGAGTTGATATTTTCCTGGCATACAAGGCATCCTGGAACCCTGTTTTGATGAACCTTTTACACAACCACAAAGCAAACTCCATCAGAACTACTAGAGTAAAAGACCTACATTTTGCTTGCAACATAAATAGGACATGTTGGTGAAACAGATATGTTTCTCAGAGAATTCCCATTTTCTGGAACAGGCTTCCCATCCATGTGAAGCAGAGTTCCTTCCTGTTCCTATTTAAGTGCAACTTGGACCAACGGATGTATAATTGTAAATTCATTCCTGGTCTAGTGCCTATGCCTCTGATGCACACATGCAGTTAGTAAATTAGTCCCTGTATAAATCAAATTTGTCGGTCACATTTGAGTTGCATGGCTAGGCTTATAAGGATCATAGTAGTCATTAGCCTAGTATACACCTATAAGCCTATGAACCTGTGAACTAGCCATATCTTTAAAATAAAACACATATTCATTCTTTGAAATGAGGCTGCATACATAAACTGGGATAAAGGTACAGTCTAATCTAATCTTAATACTACACTTCAAAGTTTCCTAAGTAAGTTACTCCCAATAGAAAATAAATTCTTCTCTGCAAAGTAACAAAGGCTGAAAACTCAATCCACTACTGATTCACACCCATATATAAATCAGCTTTAACAAACACCCATACATAAATCAGCTTCAACAAATAAGCCAGAGCTTGGGATACTATAATCAAGTCAGCTTCAAGTAAAATGGGAACAATGAAGTTAAATTAAGTGTAAACCATGCATAAACTTCTAGCCATGCAGCATAACCTCAAAGTGCTATAGAATGAATTAAAAACTCTTAATAGTTCCACCAGAAGCAGAAGCAAGCTTCCTCAGCAACACTTGCCATTCACTGTAAGCTGGACAATAACTCTGCAACTAAATGGCTAATGCATTGTTAGCATACATGTATAATATGCAGTACCAGCTCATACTTGATTCTCTGACCCACATCCCTCTAACTTGTTAAATACCCCCTTGAACTATACCACCACCTAAATTACCACCATCTGTAACTGGCTATGTGTTATAAAGCTCCATAGTCAGCCAGGTTCTGAGTGACTGTACCCAAGGTTTATACATGCTAGCAATATATTCATCTCACAAGGACTACAACAAATAGCGTATAGGCTTTATCTCATCAGTGATTTTTTCCAGATCTCTGAATGTTAGCCACAATCTTCCCTTTGCATAAAACTCCCAGATGTACTTCAAGAAATCAAAGCTATCTGTATTCTTTTGTTTTTATCAAAAAAGTTCCTCCCAGCTGGCTCATCTCCTTTTATCTAGCAAACTTTTCTGCCATAATCAAAATGGCTTCTTGGAAAAGAACTTCAATAAGCTGGAAAAAATGTAACTGTTCATTCAAAAGGGAAATGCAGAGGAAATGATCTAAGCTATGCTAAAGCTGTAGTGAATTAAAACAAAAATAAGTAATGCTTTAATAAAGAAAAATAAAAGACGTTGCATTGTAATTGCATTTTATTAAATATGCAGTTTTTGACAAAGTATGTGGAATTGTATATAAAAGTAGTACATTTGCTACTGCTGAAATCTACTGCAGTTTGAAAGTGAAACTATCACTGCTGTGCACATGTCTGCAGTGCCTGAGGGCTAACATACATTGAAGATGGTAATGTAGGTCAAAGGATATTACCTTTTTGTGGATTTTCCCCAGAAATATGTAACTGTGGAAACCATCAAACATATTCCAAAATTCAGAGCTTAAGTCAAATAGGAAATCCTGCCTGGGACGCAAGGAGAGAGAAAGACAGAGACAGACAGGCAAAGTCTATTAGCTAGAGATTTTCTGGATTATTCTGGTGGAGCATTGCAGAGACAGAGATGATTATAAGAACTATGCAGTTTCTATTATGATCTTGAAACCTAGTAACAGTTAAGGCACAGTAGCTAGAATTAGCTGAGGTCTAGACTATTTGATACAGCTTGCTGTATGCCATCCTTCTGTTTAGAATTTCTGTTTTAAATTTCTCCTTGCACGATTACTTTTCAAGTGCAAATTTTTATTTTATTTATTTTAGGTAAAGTGTTTTACTCTTCAGTTTAAATGATTGTTGCTGGTAGTTTATTCATTTATAAGCTTAAGGATTTGCAATGAACTGGTGCCTTTAAATATTTGGTACCTATCTATCAAAGTGTGATTACTCAAACCTAAGCTACAATTCAAATATTTAAAATCGGGCTTATTTTTAACGTATAGAATAATCTGTGTTCTTGGTTTGCTAGATAATGGTGGAAGCATTACCGTGTATTGGGGAGAGGGTGTTTGTACTAGAGAATTATCCCTTATCGCCTTTCTATAAATATTGTATGTCTGTCTACAAAATAATTTTGGACAAGTTCCAGTACTGTTGGTAAGATGGCACTGCAAGGCTCTGAGCTCAGACTAAGGTGGATAAAATCCTGGGGAGCCAAGGACTGTGACTCTGCTCTGTGGTGTAAAGCTTTTTGGTGTGGCAGGTGTTGACTATTATTCACTTACCATATGTCTTTAAGGCTAATCATCCCTTGCACATTAATTGGCTTGAAGCAGTCTAGACTGAGATACAGTACCTCTTCTCACTACCTATTTTTTATTGCAGAAGTTGGGCTTTATAAACTATTTTTGTCACAGCTTCCATAAAGGATGTGTTAGCAATACCATCTTCCTTGTCTCCACAGCAATCATGAAATTTGCAACAAAATCAGTGCTGGCAAATTAACCAAACATATTTGTATTGATATAGTCAAGACCTTGACTTTGGGCCTCACTATAAACTCCTGCAAAATACTCCTTTCTTTCAGTACTGAAGAAAATATACATTTATGGTTCAAAGATCATTTAAGCAACTCAAATATCCAGATACACTTTGATTGCTTGCTTCCCTTTTCCAACAACCCTTATTCCTGATTATTTGTCTCACAAGATTCGGTCCTTCTCTCCTCCCATTCTCACTTATCATTAATCATATTAGCCATTTGATTGTCTAACAATTAACTTTTACATGTTGGTATTCTCATCTTCTGGTAATCTGATTTAACCCACAGAATGCCTCACTTGCAGATATTATACGATCTAATCCAAACCATCAACACCGATAGATAAATAAATAAATAAATAAATAAATAATAAAATAAGCTCCATGAAGTCATTCTCCCATATCAGTTTTCCTTTCTGGAATCTCCACAGCGTCTTCTCATAGGTGCCAGGATCAATCTCACCCACCTTTAAAAATTACATAATCAAAACTACTTTATAAGTTACAACCAGAAATCATCACTCCATCAACTGCAGTTATCAAATTATTATAGTCCCTATACACCTTCTGATCAAGTCAGCAGTTACCTCAATGTTACATTAAACAAACAAATGCAAATTCTGTAAAAGCATTAACAAGCTGCCACATTTGTTTAAGCAAATCTTGTCAATTTATCCATATCTCCTAACCATGAGCACCACTGGATCTCTCTGTCCAGAACTAATATGGTGCTAATGTACCATACTCCAGATCAGCTGCATCTTCTACATTGTATCCTAACAAGTCCTCTGTCTGAGTTTTTGCTTTTACACCACACATCTCACAGCCGCAATTCATTCTAGACATCTAAGAACCACTTCCATGTCTAAATGAGTGTCATTGTTTTGTTGTGGGACAACTTACTGAGAGTTACTGACAAATGAGAGCAGTTCTTTATACAGAGATTAGACTGTACATCTTTGGGATACTGTGATCTCATTGTATATGTCTGTAGCAGGAAGTGGAAGGGGTCTTTCTCTTGAAAAAATGTTTATTTTTATGAATTTGCAGGGTGCCAATAATTTAGCTAACAAGATGAGATGTGGTATTTCAGTTTGCTAGCTTGTTGATGGGTTCTACTTGTAGGCAGCTTAAATTTGATGTGATTATGATTGACAGGCTGGCTGTTGACAAAGTGGACAAGATTCATCTAAACCCAATATAAGCCTTACAGCCATCTCACTTATACAAATGATTTATTTTCTATTGCTGCAGAGCTTAATCACCACCTTGCACCTCCAAAACTATCACCTTCCCAGTTTGCCTTTTTTCAAAAAGGCATTAAAAGACCACCTTTTTAATCAGGCTACCTGAACCTGCTTTGTGTATCACTGCACACACAAACAATCTTTCAACTAAATCCATCAAGTTGCACTGTCTCATCAGTATTCTGAAGAACCAAGTTCATCTGCAATTCTCTTAAAGCTAACTACTTCATTAGATTTCTATAAAAGCTGTACACTGGTAGGTTCCCTTCTGCATACAACTTTTAACAATGTAAACAAAGCAATATTGTTATCTTTTATTTTCTAGTCAACCAGTGCTATCCCTTTGCACCACTGTAACATACTTCTCAACCTGTAGCTCAAAAGGTCCGGACAAAGCCAAAAATAATGTGGAGACAAAAAAAAGCACAGGGATGGAATTTATTTCTCTTATAAACTTAGAAAGTTGCTAGAATAACACTTTTTGCATTATCAGCCATTT
This sequence comes from Protopterus annectens, assembly GCF_019279795.1. Classification (NCBI taxonomy): domain Eukaryota; kingdom Metazoa; phylum Chordata; order Ceratodontiformes; family Protopteridae; genus Protopterus; species Protopterus annectens. Next base: position 1,555,159,228 of record NC_056744.1, read on the forward strand.
TCTGAAGGATATGGAGTCTGAAACTGAAATGTATGTCATTATTTTCAAACTGCAGTTCTCAGCACAGTACCAGAAAACCACAAATTGTATGAGGATCAGACCAAAATACGAGACTAACATCTGGACACTCTGCGAAAAGTAATATGTAAGTCCTGTGAAATGCATCAGTTTTCACATTATAATATCTCACAGTGACATGTTTTTGAATAATGATTGTTGTAACAAGGTTGTGGCTGAAACTGGACCATGATAAACCTATTAAAATAAATAATATAACAAATAAAAAATAAATAGAACATGTTGGTGGGATAGTTATGTATCACAGAGAATACCACTTCTTTGGAGCCCTCTTATACTTCACATAAAGCAAAGTACTTCTGTTACTCAGTTCAAATACAATTTGGATGAATGGATGGGTCACCACAGATTCACCCTGGATCTGGACTCCTGTTTCTCATGGATAGGGGAAACATATAAATGACCCAACATATGCTTGTTCAGTTCATCTCTGGGTTATTTGTCTGTAAAATATAAGGGTCAAAAACTAACAGAGGGATGTAAAGTTAGGCTTCTTAAGATCTTCCTAGATCAATAGCCTAGTAAGTACCTATGAACCTATGAATAAATAATAATATTAGGAATGCGTAAAGTAAATAGTTATTAGTGGGGCAACACAGGTGTCAGGCATTGGTCCATCACTCTTTGGTGTGATTGCCTTGGACTTATGTGGACCAGGCTATAGGTAATACTAGATAACAGAAGGATTATCTTCACTGATGAGATAAAGATGTGCTCAACAGTGGAGGAGAGAAGCCAGAGTCTAGAGAAGAAGTTTGAAAGATTGACTAGGTAGGTAAAAAGATGACAGCTGGGGATTAATACATACAGATATAAAGATCTTCATTTAAAGCACAACATTTTTGGTGTGAAATATCAGCTGGGAGACCGGAAAAGTATTTGGGGATGCTCATCATACCTGGAAGGCATCAGCAGGAGTAGAATAGACAGCAGCATCTCGAAAGAATAAACTCCTGAAGATAACTGAGCATGTTCGAATAAAGAAAGTCTGCACCTTCCTTCATCTAGTTTCACATATGCCTCATTCATTTTTTAAACATACACAATGCCCAGCATATAAAGCTTGAACAGTGTTGCTATAAAATAAAACTTCACCTATAACTTTTCCCTACAGGACTTACCACTGCCTTATACTTAAATGCATTGTCTGGGGTGAGTTAGTACACTATTTTATCTTTTCACAGTCATAATTAGCCTATAACATCATTCATTTTTCTTACAAATGTCATTGGTACATATCTGTGATTGTACTCACAGAAGCTTGCCAAAACTCTTTTAATTCATATAATCATAACAACCACTCCTTCTATGCAGTTTTCACAGCCTGAGTCTGGAACTTTTTCCACTAAGCATCAGGCTAAATATTAATCTTAACCAATTTTAAATTAACCTTAAAATCCCATATATAATCCAAATGAAAGTGAATCTGCTTTGAAGGAATCACTTAACAAATCATGGTTTCCCTAAGGTCAGCCTCCTGTCATGTTAACTACTTGATGTACATACATAAATCCACCTCTGGGATCTAACACTAACTCCTAAGCACTTCTCAATCTCTACTCATTCTGCTGTCTTAACTTTCCCCTCTCTTCCCTCATTCTCTCTTTTCCCTGTTCCTAAAAGCCACTCGACTTACAGTCCCTGGTAGGGTCTGGAGATAGATGAGGGTTCATAGGTCCATAGGTGGGTACTAGACTATTGACCCTGGGGCCTATATAAGCCTAGCCAAAAAGGTTCCCTGGCTTTTGCCACCCAAGAAAATCTATCTTCAGAATGGAGTTACTATGGAGGTAGCCTTTCTCACAGAAGTGGGAGACAAGTCCTCATAAACCACCATTATATGTCCAAATTGTGGTACCTTGTGGGCACATGCAGGAGAGGATATGACTTAAATCGGAAAACTCTCTGATGACTGTTTGGCTGGTGGGCACATTGTGGTCATACTTTCTCCCTATAATGGAGAAAAATTGGGTGATATTGGCCTTAGTTTTGACTTGATAGGTGGCAAATGCAGAGGAAGAATAAAGTAAAAAACAAATAACTAACAAATTAAAAAAATAATAATAGAAACTCTCTCTCTCTCTCTCTCTATATATATATATATATATATATATATATATATATATATATATAGTAATTACCAACAAAGCAGTACAGCTATTGCAGAGAATGTCAAAGAGAACAGATTACAGTGGTTCAAAAATGTGTAGGAAAGCAGAATATGATTTGCGAAGAAGATTTTGGTGAAACAGAAAGAAGGGAAGAGGAAACAAGGATGTCCAGTCAGGAGATAAATGGATTGTGTGACGGACTTGTGACAATCAGGTATGATCATTGAAGGTGGGAGAGTGACACTGAATTGATAGAGTTGGTGACTATTGATATGACACCCCAATCCTGTGTAGAAAAAAATGGAAAAAAAATATGTTTGAGGATGAGGATGGGGATGATGAAATCAGTAGAGGTAAAAATATAATTAAAATTGGTATATATCGATCTACTTTCTTCTCTCATATGGCTTTTATATAAATAAGTTACACCAGACAGGTAATTTTATTGCTTAATTGTTATTTATTCTTATATCAGTTCTGTGTCAGTTCATGCATTTATCATTTCACTTGCATAAATGTTCTATACTCAATGGATAGCTGTGATATAGTTCTTAATTTTGCATTTAGATGGGCACAGCAATACATCTAACATTGAGTATAAATGCTTTAAATTTTTACTATGTGCATTCACCTTCCATACCAGATGACTACAGTAACTTCTTCTCCCATCAGTCATGAGGCCATTTGTTCTCCCATACCGGGTTTCCATACCATGTGGGTGACAGTTGACCAGAGGGGTCAAATCAACCCACTACTCATTTTCCACAGGAATTGGCAAGCATGTCTCAGGCAGTCACTTTTACCATCTCCCACCCTTCTCTTCTTGTAACCAAGCCACTACTCAGACTCATATTCTCTGGATCATAGCTATGGCTTCATCTCTATATGCCACAGAGTTGACAGATTAGTGCTAACATGCTTATTAAAGTCTGCTCAGTATTCTGTCACATACTGTATTTAAATGTATATGGATTACCTACTTTGTATTTATTGCATGCACTCTGCAGACTTTCTCCTCAAGCCTCAGTTGAAAATGGACTACATTTTTCTGTCTACCCTGGACAATAAATGCAAATGAATAAATGAATGAATATATGAATGAATGAATGAATGAATGAATGAATGAATAAATTCACAAATAACCAAATAAAGGGTAGTGGTCCTACTTAATGGAGCCCTAACGAGATCACACACTGAGTATTTGGTGCAGTTCTGGAGACCATACAAGGAGATGGTTTTGTGAGATGAGTGGGAAAGGATATGACCAGAGATTAGTAGAGCTGGATTTCTTTTCACAAAGACCAGAAGAGATAGCAGTGACATGATATGGCTGTACAACATCATTTCAGGGAGATATTAAGGAGTCATCATGAAGAGGAATGGCAGAAGGGAGGAATGAGGCACAGGTACGAAAGCAGGGATCAACTACCACCTGGAACTGTAAGAATTCCTATACAACCAGACAGCTACAGACCAAGAGAATGGACTACTGTAATGGTGGTAGGCAAGGACCCCGTGAAAGCATTCAAGAGGGCATGGGATATGTCCGAAAGTATAATGAAGGTAAGGCTAGAGATATGGTGGCAGTAGAATACTGTCTGCTTAAAGAGCAGACTCCCTGTAATGTAAGTAGCCTTTTAACAACAGCATTGATTACTTTGGAAGTGGCCTTCACTGCAAAGATAAAAATAATTCCATAACGTAGGAAGCAAAGCAGCAATTTAAATAAAGCCTACAAGGAATCTATAAAACAACCCATAATACGAATCTACAAGCACAGAAAATATTAGACTGTTTTAGCTTTCTGAAACAAGAAAATCTTCTTCTTGTAATTCTTTCCACCTTTCTCTCTCTCAGAGATAATTCCATGTTGTAATGTCCCAATAGTAGCTCTCCTCTCACTCTTTCACTTTGTACCCTCTTCCCACTTATGAAAACATTTGATTTTTATTTGACACTGGAATAGTAAACATTTAAATAAAATGTTTTTCTTTATATTGACTTATGTATTCATCTCTCTGTTCTGTCTATAAGACCATTGTTGTGTACTAGCTGCATATAACAAAACTGCTGTCATTTACTAAATGCTTTGTTTTGTGCCTTAAAGGCCCAGGACATACCTGAAAGGTCTTTGGACCAGTGTACTTACCATGTTAACAAATATATGAATAAATAGGTAGTGGATCTGGAGAAGTCAGAAAAAGTATAATCATTTTGTTCTGAAAAGCAAATCAACATGAACATGATTGAGCTGTTTATACGAAATGTGGTACATTATGTCTCTGCAAAGCTTTTCTCCATTGATCACCCAGAAAAAAAGACCCCTGGCTTGATAAGTCTCACCTTGACCTGATTATCAAACAGAAATAAACAAACAAGCACATAAATAAATAAAATAAGGTGCAATCTAAATGAAATAAAATTAAAAGTTAAATTAGTCATTATACTTTTTATGATTATACTAAATGAAATAGTTCTGATTCAGACTTGGCTTGGTTAGCTGCCAAAAATTCATCTGCTACATGTCAAAGGTTAAAGATCACTGGTCCACCTCAATGCGTTTCACCAGCACTTCTCTACAATGTAGTGTATGTTGGAGCCATGTAAAGGTAATTAGGAGGATTTACTGAACACTAAACTGGGCAAGAGGAGAGTCAAGCAGATTTGTTTAAAGGTGATACATCAAATACAGCATCATCTAGACAGTTAGGTGTACATGAAATTGTTCCATAAGGCATCACTGAGAAAGATGGCATCACCATATTTTATCTCAAGGATCATTGGGAAAGTTAGCTGTATATAAAAGAGCTCCATAACATATCACTTGAGTGCTTCAATCACTGTGTTTTATTTCAGTTACCCCCTCCTACCCCCTGCACAAATACTTAGCAATATAGACATCAAGGTAATTGCATCTGGAATAAAAAGTTGATGGGAAAACACTTAATGTGAAGGCATGTTTTAGCTTACAGGAATGCAAAGACATATTTTAGTTAGAGAAATGCTATATGCTTAACTGCAAAAAATTAGTTCTTCACCTAGATTCTTTGCAGCAACTTATTTAATCTTTTGGTGGTAGGGTTGCATCCTTCTCTATAATTACATAATGTTATTCTGTATCACATGATGCTTTCAGCTGCATGGCATGAAAAGGATGCCTACAGAAATGCTTTTTACTTATATAGTGAGCCCAAGCAAAGTGAGTGTGAACGAGTCTCTTCATCAAAAAAAAAAAAAAAAAAAACAAGAATCAGTACTGCAGAAACAGCTAAAGGTAAGCAAGATATAATCAGGGTTCAGAGAAAGTTTAAGAAGTTATCCATAAGGGAAGAGGCTACATCTTACAGCCTTGTTACAGTTGAAGCAAGGCAGTGCTGGTAAAATTCCTTGTTGTTGCAGGCAGGAGAGAAACAGCCAGAATAAAAAGAAGTGGTGCAATGCTGTTAGCTAAAGGAGAACTGCGGCCTGTATAGTTTAGCACAGGAGTCTTTCTATAGTGTTAGAAGCTTTAATTTACAGTCGCTAGATAGGTCAGCATTGTGGAATCAAGAGGAGTGTAGGGAGAGAAAGATAAAAGATAGGGGAGAGGTTGAGAGAGAAGATTGGATGGCAAGGGTTCCTTCTAAAAGTGTCGCTAGCAGCGTGCTCACCAGTATTTAATAGATTCAGCTACAGACCAAGCAACTAACACTTAGGGCTAAAAGCCTACATGCGCTTGTAAATGTTGAGCTTTTATTTATTTTTCTTACTTTCTTGTGTGTGCAGAATGACCCACATACAAAGGGGGTAAAGGCAAATGATTTCTTGTAGTCAAACAGCAGGGAAACTTTACTTTGTTTTGGGCTGTAAAGAAAGATGAGAGTGTAACATTATGAAAGGTTCAGGAACAGTTAGCACAGGAGAAGATAGGGGAATGGGAGGGAATCAGCCAGAATGTTAAGCAAAGTGGAAACACAGATCAAGCTCACATCCCTTACAAAAAAGACAATTGTGTTACAAAACAGCATCTGAATACCAATTTAGCCACAATTAGGCAGAGTAATATTGAAACAGTTAGAGAGGAGCACTACATACACGCATCACCAGTTTACTTAACTCAAATGGGAATCATGAGATATAATATTAAACAAACTATTGATTTCATTTACAGCAGTTAATAACAGCATGAGGAAGGCAAACAAGTCATTTTAAGGATTGGTAGAATAAAGTTTAATAGAGCTGTCTAGTCAAAATTAGAGCTCTTCGATGTTTATAAGGCCAAAAAATCTATTGGCCAAAACCTATATCGCTACTTCCCAGCCATATCCTGGAACCAGCTTCTGCCAGCCATTAGAAAAGTAAGTAAAACTTCAGCTTTCAAAAAAACCCTCAAGGAACTCTTATACAGCACCTGGACATGTAACTGTAAAAAGCCTCCATAAACTTCCTCCATACAGCTACACCCTGTTATCACTCATTCTCTGTCCTCACAACCTTTCATAGGTTCATAGGCTAGTACTAGACTAACTACCCCCGCGAGCCATTTTAAGCCTAGCCAGTTACACCCTGTGAGATTCAAACCCTGTACCTTGTGTTTGTAAGGCAAACACCTTAACCATTAGGCCACCCTCCCAACCCTATGAAAAAAATAAAGCCACCCTTTATCCTCCAGTAATAACACATCCCTTTTATTAACTACTTATAGAATTGTATCTTAGTATTGTATCTTAGAACTAGACTAACTCTTTCTCAGTAACAGCTCTGTTTACTTAGTCAAATTTTCTGTTACTTACTGTTTTTCACTCTGTTTCATTCGATGTTGCTAATTATTTTTATGTAAGATATGTTCTCTAAAAATGTCATATACTGTACTTTAAATATGTTATGTTTTTAAATGTATTGTTTATTATACTTAATCTACTGCATTTTAACTTTATGATGATGTGGAGCTTTTCTCCTTGGGCCTCTGCTGAAAAAGGGCTCTTGCTTAGTCAAATTTTCCCAGTCAACAAATGTCAGATAAATAATAATAATAATAATAATAATCCAGCCAGAAGTGGCAGACTTGATACTAAGTTATCGCAACGTTTTTCTAAATACTTGGATAAAGATCAAAAGTTGTTATTACCATCGGAGATTAGTGAAGTCGCTATTAATGATGTCACCAGTGCGACTCGAGAGCATGAAGAACTAGAACAGTACATGGAAGCTGTTGAGCGTGATTATTTGAAGCTGAAAAGGCTTCAATTACAAAGGCAGCACTTTGAGTACTGCCTAGAAAAGAAAATTGTTCCTCGTGGCCTTCGTGTCCTAAATATGCCTACTCAAGGTGCCCAGTTTCCGGAGCTGTTGATGAAGTGGCAACAACTGAATTTAGTGGTGAGCGCTAAGTATATGCGTTTATTGATTTAATGCTTTTGGCCCAGAATCAGTCCCTAAAGAAGATTTGGGGGAAAATACCGACTCATTGATTATTAATATTTCTTCATATCATTTGAATCAAGATGAGTGTAATGTATTATGTAAGGGTCTAACTTTTATTCCCTCAGATAATAGTAAGTTGACTGATACTGTATTGGATCTGAAGGTGTTCTGTAGGAATGTGATGCTACGTTACCAATATGGCAATAGTTCATCTTTAGGGAACATTGACAATGCACATCAATGTATGTATGAGTTCAGGAAATTGAGTACCCTTGTTCCACCTAATCATCCTCTTGTAGAGGCCTATTTAAAGTTAACTGAGGATAGTATACATAAATATTATAATGAATGTTTGGGAAATCCCAGACCTGGGAAGAAATTTAATTTAACTTTCAATGAGAGGCAGGCCTTGAAGAGTTTGAAGGAGAATTTAGACAACAGTATTAGACCTGCCAACAAGGGGGACTCGATTGTTGTAATGAATAGTGAACAGTATAATGCAACTACGAAGGACATGTTAAATGATGTGAGTTTCTATCAGAAGATAGGAATGGATGAGGTGTATAATATTATTAGTGAGATTACGAAGTCCATGCAAGAAGTTTTTGAGGTTGGTTTGATCTCTGAGGAGACTTTTAAGTTTCTCATGGTATCTGACCCCCTGATACCTATCATTCAAGGACTACCAAAAGTCCATAAACATCTGTTGAATCCTCCTATGCGCCCGATTGTTTCTGGTGGTGGTTGGATTACTGAACCCCTATCTATATTTATAGAAAAACATTTGAGACCAGTAATTAATTTAAATAGTGTGGTCTTACAGGATTCCAAACAGTTCCTCTTAGATTTATATGAATGTATTCAGGTTACTGAGAACATGGAGGATATGATTTTCGTGATGATGGACATACAGTCATTGTTCACTATGATACCAAATGAACTAGGGCTGTATTATGTACAGGAATATTTGAAGGCACACAGTAATTATGATCCAACTAAGGCTGAGCTGATTTGCTTCCTTTTGGAGATTGTGCTGGAAAATAATATTTTTATTTTCAAGGATGATTTTTTCATCCAGAAACATGGCGTAGCTATGGGCACATCTTGTGCCAATAACTACGCCAATATGTTTCTGGCACGCTGGGAGGAGGAAGTATTATTCAAAGTGGAGGCATTTGCTAGTTATGTTATTTTTTATCGATGTTTTGTTGATGATGTATTCCTCCTTTGGAGTGGTACAGATGCAGAGTTAGAGAAATTTTTCGAGGAGATTAATAAATTATGTGAATGTTTGAAATTTACCATGACTTCCTCGAGAGAAAGGATTGAATTTCTGCAGTTATTTATTGAGAAACTTCCTGGACCTTTAATTAATACAGGAGTTTTTCGTAAAACTTGTTTTAGGAATACCTTACTTAGTAGAACTAGTATGCATCCTAACTACGTGTTTCATAATCTGATACGTGGTCAGGATATTAGAGATTCGTGACTTAAACCAACTTTTGAAGGTTTCCAGTCTGAAACTGAGCATCTGCAACAGAGGTTAGTATCACGAGGATATCAGACAAATGAAATCTTAGCTAATTGGGCTGACCTAAGTACTCTTAGACAAGGGACAGCAGCCCCTTATTATGGGCTTAGGCCCATTGAGTTGGTGGATTTGCCAGCTGTTATGAATAAACAACTTGATTTGGTGAGGATCCCTTTATTCTTTACCAGAGATCAAATAATAGTCTGTGATATATATTTAAGCAGCATTGGTTGATCTTACAAGTAGATCCTGAGATAGGTGATATTGTTGGTCATAGTCCTTCTTTTATTTTTAGGAATAAGTTGAATTTGAAGAGAATACTTTGTAGTGAAAGGAGCTTGAGTAGGAAGGTTTCAAATACAGGCATTACTTTGCCATGTGGTGGCTGTAACTTCTGTGAGTTCATTAATACGTCTGAGACCTTTGATCATCCGGATTTGAATAGAAGTTTTTATTTTAATGTGAATGCAGATTGTAAGTCTTCTAATGTTGTGTATCTCGCTCAGTGTACTTTATGTAAATCATTTTATGTAGGGAAGACTAATCGGTCCCTACGTGAAAGAATTAGGGAGCATATTATAGTATTAGGAAGGGCATTGAATGCAATGCCCTTTCTAAACATGTCCTGGAACATGGAGAGTTACATCAGTTTACATTTAGAGTTATTGACATTATTACCCCAAGTTTACGAATGGGTGATATACGCAATCACACAGAATTTAGAGAGACTAACTGGATGATCATATTAAGAGCTGATAGAGGTGCTGGACTTAATGAATGGGCTTCCATCAAGCCCTTCTTAAAGAAACGTAGAATACCTAAATAAATGTCAGACTATAATGCTGCATTGTAATGCTGTATTCTTTTGGTAATATTTCTTTTGTTGGCAGAATGAGTTGTCCTTTATTATCATGCTCATTTGGGAAGTTTCAAGTTGTACTATGCTTTTAAGGGCAATATTGAATGTAATTAAGAGAGCTTTGCTATTGGGTGTTTTTGAATTTTAATTGTAGATATATATATATATATATATATATATATATATATATATATATATATATATAGCTCTGATTTTATGTTGGTTTTATAGGTCTGAAGAAGCATTTTCATGCGAAAGCGCTTACCTCCTGTATGTTATAATAAACATTTTAAAGAAAGAGTTTGGATGCTGCCTTGGTCACTCTATCAGCTACTTGTTGGATGTGTTTTACTTTATATACTTGATCGAGCGTTTGTTTTGTGGATTATTGCTCTTCCATTCGTGCTTTATTATAATTAATAATTAATAACTTCTTATAGTAACATTTGTTAATGTCTGTTATGTTCTTCGCAGATAAAGATTCTAGCTGTCTACTGATGTACTATGTTCTCCATCTGTAAATATGTTGCAAGTAATTGTTGTTGTTGTTGTGTCTTTCACCTTTTCCCAGTTAGGGGTCGCCACAGTGAAACTCCGGTCCGCTAATGATTGGTAGTAGATTTTTACGTACCGAGTTGCCGTCTCTGACTCACAACCTTCAACGAAGGTACGCCCATTCATGCATATCTCCCCATAGAATATGCTCTAGCTGAGAATCGAACATGACAATGTCTTACTGTGAGCTGACAACGCTACCACAGCACCACCACCGCAGTAAATATGTTGTAAGTAATTACTATGTTAAATTGTTAATCGCTTTGTAATCCAATGTAACTACTGTCTGTTTATTTTAACTGTGGAGCTTTTCTCCCCAGGCGTCTGCTGAAAATGGACCTACGTCCAGTTGGACACTCCCGGTCAACAAATGTAAATAAATAAATAAACAAACAAATAAATAAATGAGTTAGTTTGCTAACTATGTTGTCTCACTGGACTCATGACAAGTTTTCTTTACAGGTGAGAATAGAAATAAAATTCAGCGGTCTGTGTGGAATATTGCAATTAAAACATGGAACAAATGGAATATAGTATTCAAGCTTCAAAGAATACTGATAATGTTGTGCATTAGACAGGGCTCTCAAGCAGTGAACTAGATACATCTATTGTTAAGTATTCACCTAAATAACAACAAAGAACTGGAAAAGCATACACTTTTAACAACAGGAGAGAGTACAGACCTCGTGACACAGAAATCAGTAGGTCATCTTGTATATGCAGTAAAGTATATTTTGTTCTGCTGAGGCTGATAGCTTGTTATGATGATTTAAAGTGGAAAGTAACAAATCTGGAATAGGTGATTTAAAAACAGATTTTATTTTCCCCTAATAATCAGTGAGCTTCTACCATTCTCCCACAGGTACATTAAGGGTCAGCAAAAATATTAACAGGGAACATTTTTCAATGATTATAATATCCCCTGAAATGAACTTTTTCTCCAGCTGTAGTTTGTCAGCATTTGCTCTAATTTTAAAATTCTGTGCAAAAGTAGATAATTGGATATAAATATCTCCAAGTGTAACAAAGGGGACTGCAGGTATGTGAGGCAATCAACATAAAAGGGTAATCCGAGATTCTTTTCCACAACTCATCATTCATAGATAGCCCTATCAGCATATCCTGATGTCCGGGACTTTGTAGCTGCTCTTGCATGCCATCAGCCTTACTTTGCCTGCAATATCAGTTCTGGCCACTAGAGGAAGAAGTTGCATTTATACAGGCAACAGTGAAAATCTAATCAGGCTGCTCTACATATTTCTAAAGCCGGTCTTCAAACCTGTTGCTGTTTTAGAACACGTCAACAAAGCCAGTGTTCAGCCTCAGACACATAAATGAAAAAAAAATGCAGCAAAGGCAAAGAATGACAGGAAAAGGGCAACAATATTTATGGTCAGGTCATGCAAATCTCTTAGGTGCTACCTTTTATTTTATGTTGAAAATGTGTACTATTGGCAATCAACAGCATTGTTTTTTTCTATTTTACGACAGTAATTCTTCATCCTCATAGTCAGGAATTGAGCATTTTAAGATTTTTTTCTTACTACAGTAATAGGTGTAATTCAACAATACAGGATACTTTATAGTTAATTTCAGTAGTGCACACAATTATTTGATTTCAAACTAACTAGTTAAGTTTTATTTTTAACACTGCAAGCATCTGCTTTACCACAATGATAATGTTCATGACAGGTTCTGTCTATTAGTTCAGGTCTTCTTCATTGCTCTATGAGTAACATTGTTTTGCTGTAATAATTTTGTTTGTTGCTGTACGTTTTATGGAAGTACAAAAGTTTAAAGTAGTGTATGTTAACTGGAGAGGAGAAGTGAATAACATAGAAAATGTGGCAGTGTGACTAATGCACAAGGCCTATGGGCTAGTGTCAGTAGACATAGCTCAGGACTCTAGGGGAATAATATACTCCTTTGAATAAATGACACGGCAACCTCTGTTTACACCTGAGATACCATCAACTCAGGCACCTGTGAAACTCAATGTAATATATCTTCTGAAAGCTGGCACCATAGGAGTGTAGACCCCCCCCTCCCCATGTGGCACTGCAATGTCATTATCAGCATATAACTCTAAGAAATCATTGTGGGAAGAGAGGCTACATCCTCCTGGCATTCGTAATTCGTACATCATAGCTGATTATGCTACCTGCTGAAATATTGAAAATACTAGATTTCTGCAGCTGTGATGAGGCTTCACTGCATAAACAGAAGAGAATAAGATTCCAGAGATAAAAGCTTCAAGATGGTGAAATAAGTAAAGCACCAAGAAAGCTCATTCCCAAGTCATATATTAATATACGTGGTATGACAAAAAGACACCAAAGTACATAACGACAGGCATGGTTGTGCGTGGATCCAGTAATTTAATTACATTATTTTGCATTCGGGGAAAGGCTTAAACTTGTCTTATTAGAAACAGCTTAGATGTTCATAGCTTATTACTAGGTTAATGACCACTAGGACCCTTACAAGCCTAGTCGGTCACCCCAAACCATTTGGGTACCAAGTATCATGGGTATTTATACAAGATGGGGGGGGGTGTTAGTAGGTCGAAACTAAGGATTTGTAGGGGGTGTTATTTAGGATAATACTTTTCTTATTGATGGACTCCATAAGGGACATGGGAGCCAGATGTGTAAATTTACAATTTCCCATCCAACTGTCAAGGTTTCCTTTGAATAGGGTCAGGGATAAACTCTGTTTTTCATGGGTGGGGAGCCTATTCCATTGTGTAGTGATCTTTTGAGACATATATCTGTCTCTCCAGCACATCCTGTTTATGTCACAAGTGAAGTTCATTTCTATGGATTAAGTGTTTCTAGTGCTGTTTTTTGTGTATATACAACAGATCCATTAGGGCTGGGTCTGAGGAAGACCAATAAAACCTAGTCAGCAAAGAACAGTGTACTTTCCACACCAACACACGTGAAAGTTTCCTTTAAAATCACTTTATTGTAAATCCAATAAAGATGAGCATTTTCATCTTACTTTCTGTAAAACTTCATCAGATAAAAAAATCAATTAAAACAGCCTTTTAAATACACCCCTAGTCACATGACCAACATTTCATTCATTAAATTTAAAGACCCAGAGTACCATCAGCTTACAAAAATGTATGCAAGATCTTCCAACAACTTTTAAAAACATAAATTAACAAATCCAAATGAAAAAACAAAACTAAGGTAAGGCTCCAGGCTCTCCAAATAATTTTATTGCAGAAACACAAGCACACCTGTCTTTATAGTAACAATCATTGAATCACATGGTTTGATAGTAATCCCCTTAAATAAATAAAGTAACAGTTACATAAACTGTAACATAAAAACACAAACTACATAAAAAATGTCAATATAAAACACCAGATGGTGTATTAAAAAATAAAATGTATATATCTAAAACAAATATGCACAAATAAAAAGATATGACAGAATTGGAGCACAATGTTACCTGCGAAGTGGTTTATTCTTTAAAATAGGTCTCAGTGGTACACGATCATTTAAACCATGGCCAATATTTGCTCTTAGTTTCAGAATCCATTTGGTTTCTAAATTCTCAGTTCGAATTCTGATGTCACCTCCCCTTAAATTAGCAAAGCATTTACCTAGTACCCTAAAAGTGAAAATATGTTGCACATTGGTCTCCTTAATATGTTTCACCAGGGCATTAAACATACTGCCCTTTTTTATGTGGTATATATGCTCTCTAATCCTGTCTCTCAATAATCTGTCAGTCTTGCCAACATAAAATTTATGACAGGTCTGGCAAGTTGCTAAATAAACCACATGAGATGAATCACATTAAGCACTAGTTCTTAAAGTATAGATTTCTCCAGTGTCTGGATGTTGAAAAACTGTCCTTGGATCAGTGAACTTACAAAACTGACATTTAGTTGACAAAGTTGTCTCCTTAATCTATTACTATCTATGAAATGTGTTTCAGTTACTCCAGAAATATAAGGCAATTCATAAATATCATAGATAATTATTGGAATATTTTGACCTCAGATCAACACATTTGTAACCTGATAGGAAGGCATCCACAGTTCACTTTTAAAAATAAGAAATCATTAAGGAGACAACTTTGTAACCCCAGGGACCAAATTATGACTATGACCAGTGACAGTACTGGGACTACACCTTGTACTAAATGTCAGTTTTATAAGTTCATTGATCCAAGGACAGTTTTTCAACATCCAGACACTGGAGAAATCTATACTTTAAGAACTAGTGCTAAATGTGATTCATCTCATGTGGTTTATTTAGCAACTTGCCAGACCTGTCATAAATTTTATGTTGGCAAGACTGACAGATTATTGAAAGACAGGATTAGAGAGCATATATACCACATAAAAAAGGGCAGTATGTTTAATGCCCTGGTGAAACATATTAAGGAGACCAATGTGCAACATATTTTCACTTTTAGGGTACTAGGTAAATGCTGTGTTAATTTAAGGGGAGGTGACATCAGAATTCGAACTGAGAATTTAGAAACCAAATGGATTCTGAAACTAAGAGCAAAATATTGGCCATGGTTTAAATGATTCTGTACCATTGAGATCTATTTTAAAGAATAGACCACTTCGCAGGTAACATTGTGTTCCAATTCTGTCATATCTTTTTATTTGTGCATATTTGTTTTAGATATATACATTTTATTTTTTAAAACACCATCTGGTGTTTTATATTGACATTTTTTATATAGTTTGTGTTTTTATGTTACAGTTTATGTAACTGTTACTTTATGTCTTTAAAAGGATTACTATCAAACCATGTGATTCAATGATTGTTAGTATAAAGACAGGTGTGCTTGTTTTTCTGCAAGAAAATTATTTGGAGAGCCTGGAGCCTTACCTTAGTTTTGTTTTTTCGTTTGGATTTAGACTGTGTTTGTTACTGAGGTACCAGGTTGCTGTTGGAATTGTCTTTTACTTTTATAAATTAACAAATGTATATATTATAAATAATAAATACATAATATATGAATAATATCTGTGTATCCCATGATTATTCTCTTAAAAACTATCTTCGTAAGGATCTTAGTTTCAACAGTGGAACTATTGAGAAATTTTCATTTAATCCCATCCGATTGCATGTATTAAAGTACACCTGCCAGATCAGGTCTCACATTTCTACAAACACCGGCCAGGGACCACCTCTATCATTAACTTCAATTTTTTTTCTAATGTTATAAATTTAAAATAATGGCTGGGATTATCCTTTACGCATTTATGTGGTGCATGTGTGCCCTTTCTCTTTTTGATAGTGTACATATACTCGTATAAGAAATCAAGCAATTTGCTTTCCATTTTTCCAATATAAAAACATTAACAATCCTGGCACAGTGCACTATAAAAAACTCACGAGTGGAGTTTTGTTTTGGATTTATTTCTGGTAGGTGCATTATCCTCTATGCAAGCATTCACATGTTTATATAATGACTCTGAATTATTCTGCACAGGTAGTTGTAGTCTCAGGGTTGGCATTGACCTTGAATTTTGACAAACTGCCACTTAATAGGATGGAGTTTGCCTTAGAATAATAAACATAGCTGGGATTTTTCTGGGTTGATTTTTACTTCAATGTTGGCAGCTATCACTCGGGGGGGGGGTGCAATGTTCTCCCATGTTGGTGAGAACCAGATCCAGTATGTAGGATCCTCTGGTTGAAGCATGAATTATCTGTTCCAGGGTGTTTGTGATAATAAAGTCCAGGAAGCATTGTGGCTGTGAGTTTGAGACAGTGTACACTTCCCAGTCTATGGAGGGGTAGTTAAAGTTTTAATTTGGTTGGGGAGCTCCTCTAGTAAGCTTATGTAAGAGTTGTGAGACTCTAGGGGCATAGATAGTGACTTGTAGCTAACCATGATATGGTGAAGAACCTTGCCTATGGTGACCTGCATGTGGATGAGCTCCATGGGATCATCCCAACCTGGAGGTATGTTTGCTGCTAATGTAGATCAAGACACCTTTCGCCAATGGCCCCAGTCTATGCTGTTGTTGGTCTAAATGTGTGTAAGGCTATGTAGCCTTGTACTGCTGGAGAACTTTCTATGGTTTTAAACCAAGTCTTGGTCATGGCACAGATGTCTATATTCTTCAGAGGGCTTGAAGGGTATGGAGTTTTTTTTAGGCTTCTAGCATTGAACAGTAACACTTTAAAGTAACACTTTAAAGTTTTACTTTTTCACTGTGTTGGTAGTTTTATCTTTTTGGCATTTCCTAAAAAATGTTCTAAGGGAATGAATACAATTTTAGCCAATATCTGAAAACATAGGGGGAACAGGTGATGCCCATCTTTGGCAAAGCAACATGGTCTGTTGACCATGTTCTTCCATGCTCACATATATTGTATCCCCTTGGAGTGACACTAGAAACTAATCCATTTATTAAAATCAATCATTTTCTGTTCATACTGTGGCATCTTCCTTGGTGAAAGTAGAATACTGCTTAATGTAAGGCTCATACTTGTTTGTGACATGTATTTTGAGAGATCTATTATGTCTCTTTTCCTATTGTCCAAGTGATGGATGTCTCATATCATTTACACCCACATGGACTATGACAGAATCCATAGGTGTTTATGTGTTTATTTTATTTATATATATATATATATATATATATATATATATATATATATATATATATATATATATATATCTTTCAGGTGCTAAGTATTTTTAAGATTTTTAAATTTCCCCTAGTTACTAGATTTACCACATCAGCATTGCCACTTTTCCAGAGGCAGAAATGCAGACACATTCCTTTCATTGAAGCCTACATTGTTGCTCTGGGAAGAATTGATTACTGGTGGCTGGGTGGGTTATGCTTAATTAGCCCTACTTCATTTGGCTAATACAACAGTGTAGTATGTTGGCCATTAGAAGTTTCTTATATAGTATTGCCATTTACACTGCAACTTGTACAACTTGGGAAGAGTGAGGGAGGGAGGGAGATATTGTGGAAGAGGATAATTTTTATCCAGTTTTATAGAATACTGACTACCTTTCTAATTTTGCTTCATTTTTATAAGTCGTACCATTAATTGTTTTAGCTACCAACTTACCTAATGTCTGGGCTTATTTCTTACCTGTATTTTATTATATAAGCAAATCATATATATCTGCTTATAAATAACTTTACCAAAGCTGTTTCCACTGTTCTTCACTAAAGCACATGTGTGCTTAAAGGAAAATTTCACCTTCTCCTAAAGTTTAGCTCAACCCTTAGCTTTTTTTACTATAGTATGATTCCAGTATTGTTTAGTTACCAGAAACCTGTTTATTCTTTGTGAAATATTCATTTCCTTGCCTTGGAATCAAAGGAAGGGAAAGCCCACCCACTTTTTTAAACTTAAATTTTCACATACTTTGCAGAGGAATTTGCCTCCCTTGCATGACGTAGCACAGAGTCAGAAAATGATTTAGTTCTGTCTGTCAAGTACTGCCCACAATCTTACATAGGCAATTAGAACTACTGATGTCAGCAACTTAGCACCTGCTATAAAAAATAAGGCAAAAATGTGTTTTTCACTGATTTTATTACATAGAGGAAGAGATCTAGTATTAGTGAATCTAGCTGATAGTGCTGCCATCTGTCTCTCTTTCTGCATAACAAAACATATGTGGGCAGTTCTGTCTGAGGTGGGGGGCATAAAAAAGGTAAACGTGTTAATGTTTTAATAAAAAAATATTTTCTGACTTTTCTCTATATGTCATAGAAAGCATCTATACTACATTTAAGTCATCTTGATGTCATATAAAGTAGTATAAACAGCAAACACTGGACATCAGAGAACCTTTATTTTGGTTATAAAATGAAAATAATTATCTTTCATTTGATGGCAGCATTGTTTGTCCTTCACAATATTAAATTTCAGTAAGATTGTCCCACTTTGGGCATCTAAAAGGACAGCAGCCCTAAGAGCTGACCACATATTTTATAGTGATCTACTTGTGAGTGGTATTTTCTGTAACTAGAATAGTTTTATACAAAGTAGTTAGATTTACACACATAACTACAGATTTGTCATGCTCAAAGATTATGGTTTAGATGATTTAATAAAGATATAACAAATCAAGCAATGTAACAGAAGTGGGAACATGTCATATATGAAGGCATTTGTGCCTCAGTTTAATAAAACATCATAAGACAAATTCAAGAACAGATATTAGTACTTTTTTGTTCTTTTTCTAAAATATTTTTTACAAAAACAGCAAGCACATTTGCACATTTATCAAATATTAAGAATAACAAGCAAAATCTTCCTACTGCTGCAGACACTGGTGAGTAGCAGAGAAAGTTTTCTGAAGTACTGATTAATAACTCTTGGATTGTACTGTTTACTTTGACACTTCAGGAAGAGTAAGACAAAGGTTATGTCAGTGCTCTTTGCAAAGGACTACAAAATGACAATATTTACAAAAGCATGACATTTAGCTGATTTCTTTGTCTGGAGTTATAAAATTGCCATGAATGGCTTATAACAAGATCAAAGAAAATGTATATGATGGCCATTTGGGGAATAAAATGCAATCACTCTTGCTACAGGAGGTGTGTAAGATGCCTGTGTCTCATGCTACTGCCACTGTATCTCAGTGGGATAGGAAACATCACTTCTTCCTTATGTCTAGCTTAATTAATATAAAGAGGACTTGAAAAGGATTCTGGGAAGGAGACAAAAACACTAAAACAAGATCACATGAACATGCCAAGCTCCCTATCAGCCATTTTGTAAAAAAAATATTAAAATTTAAAAGGAGTGTTATTTTAATACATTAAAATGGCTCATAAAACAAAGATACCATGACACCCCCGCAATGGCCTAGTAATCAAGGAGCCTCAATCTTTACCACTGGCAAGAGTGGGGCGATGCATACACTGGAAGAATGGCAAGTACACACACAGTAAATTGCAACTTCCCTTAAGAGCAAACAGAGATCACAGTCAGTCTAGGGCTGGTTTCTCCCTCTTTCTCCAGATTCCTAATAAGACTCACCACTGACACATTTATAGTGTTGACATCTCAGCTGAGTGGCCAAGCCAAAAGATCCAGCACCCTCTCTGTCCACCCAGTGCTTTGTGTCCCTGCCCAAGTAGCTGAGATACACACACACACACACACACACACACACACACACACACACACACACACACACACACTTTAAGGTTTGGTCTATACGCAAACACAAACACACACCTGGGAAAGACTGGTACAGGTTTGCTAGCTATGCCCCCTTCTGCCCAGACTATAAGGTAATTCCAGCAGCCACCAGGCACTACTTCTCAGCTACTGTAAGGCCCTTAACAAAGGGTGTCCAATCCTACTGTGTAATGTTATTATAAATCCAAATGGTAGTCTGGTCAAGAGCAAGGCTATTTAGGAGTGACCTGTACAGTATCACCAAATAGATATGCAAGTACTCTAAGAATGTACATATGTCTCACAAATATCAGCCACAAAGACATGCTTAAATATAATAAATAATAATAAATACTAGAACAAGACAATACTCAGTAAATCAACACAGTAATTTCAGAGTTCAAAATCACAGGAAAGATTAAAACAACATTGTAGGATAGTCTCAAATAAATACAGAAAACATCTAAACTAATCTTTACTATATTCCTATCTGAATCTAAAAAGAGTTGCTATGCCCTAGAAACATACAGCAAGGCAAGTGCAGAGGGTGGTGATGAGTTCTTTTTAGTTCAAAGACAAAGTACAAAATGCCCAGTCTTGCTCTCTCAGAGGGAGTTCTTTAATTAATATCAAATATTACTGCTGGGTTAACATGACATCACTTTTTGTCACCTGACAGTTCACAGGATAAACCCCTTTTGTCAGAAACTAACAGAATTTAACATCTATGTGTGAAACATACATATCTCTCAGATGTTTGCTCAGAGCTGTGCAGATGCTAGGAAGTCGTAAAGCAGTAAAGCACTTCTGCATCTCAAAACTAGTCATTACTTCTCTTCCAAGACAATACAAAAACTTCTAACTCTAGACATTGTGTCTGCTACACTGACAAAGAGAGAGAGAGAATTTTTATAACACAATCATAAAACAATTTAATTTCAACTTATTTTATTGATGTTTTGCAAGTGAACCCTTTATATCCCAGTTTCTACTGTTAAAACCTATATAGTTACACAATTATAATAGTTTATATACATTTCTAATCTAAGCCAGCAGGGCATGCTCTGGTTACATTTTAGCTCAGTACATAACATACAGTTCTGTATAAATCATATCAGTATTCACAAATGACATAGAAATATTTACAAAATTCCAGATAACTGAACTGGCAGTGTGACATTTCTTCCCCCACCCTGGAAAACACAATCTAGTTTTTCAAGTGACCCTTGAGAAACGTAGCTTGAGAGGGTTGGGCCTATCTGAGAATACCTTACCCCATTCCCTGTCTTGAGATTCCAGCTGCCTTGGTATTGCTGGCCCCAGTACATTGCTGCATTGTCCCATCATATGCCTGCAACCCTAGGCTCCACCATAGTAATTTGAGATTTGCTGGCTGGCCTGATGCAGCCATGTTAAGGGATTGTGGTCTGTAACTACAGTAAATTTCCTTCCATACAGATTAGGCTGAAGTTTCTGCAGTGCCCACACTATGGCTAGGCATTCCTTTTCTACAGCTGCATAACATTCCTTCCTGGGTTGGAGCCTACAACTGAGATATACCACTGGGTGCTCTTCTCCCTCTGAGGAAGGCTGGCTAAGTACAGCCCCCACCCCATGGTTTGAAGCATCCACCTGCACAGCAAATTCTTTGCTGCAATCTGGACTGAAAATGCAGGGAGTCCTCCAAAGCTCCTTTAAGCTTCGGGAATGCCTGCCCACATCCTGGGGTCCATAACACCTTATCTGGCTTGTTTTTCCTTGTCTAGTCTGTGAGGGGAGCAGCTATGGTGCTATAATTGTGGACACATTTTCTATAGTACCATGCTGTCCCTAAGAATGCCCTCACCTGCTTTTTGGTAACAGAGGCAGGCCATGTCTGAATGATTTCCACTTTGGCAGGTTCTAGCCTGATCAGCTACTCCCTACTCTATGTCCCAAGTAGGAGACCTCTACCATAACCATCTGACATTTGCTGGCTTAATGGTCAACCCTGTTGTCTGTAGCCTGCTCATCACCTCCCTGACATGCTGAAGGTGCTCTTGCCAGGAATGGCTGTAGATGGCAATATCATCTGGGTAAGCAAGGGCAAAATGTCCTGCTCCTGCTGGGATATGATCTACCAGCCTCTGGAAAGTCACTGGGGCATTATTCATCCCAAAGGGCATCTTCGTGAAGTCATGCAAGTCAAACGGAGTCACAAAGACTGACCTCTCTCTAGCACTGGGAGTCAAAGGCACCTGCTAGTAACCCTTGGTAAGATCAATGGTGGTAAGATACTGAGCCCCACCCAACTTCTCTAGGGTTTCATGTGTCCTAGCCATTGGGAAGCATCTGACTCTGTGTAGTCAACACAGAAACTGGTGCTGCCATCCTTCTTTGCCACCAGCACCACTGGGGAGGCCCAGGGACTGCTGGACTCCTGGATTACCTCTAGTTCAAATATCTCTTGTGTCTCCTACATTAGAGTCTGTTTGACTCTCTCAGGCACCCTAAAATGGGCCTGCTTAATAGGCCTTGGGGTCCTGTATCCACATGGTACTGCACCAGCTCAGATTTCTCAAACCTGGGTAGAGGATAACTGCTGGGACATAGCTACCCCTTCCACTGAGGCGTCAGTCCGAGCCTCAGTAAGGAGATCAGTCAACAGATCCCTTTCAGACTCCTCTTGCCATCCCAAGCATCTGACTCTGTGTAGTCAACACAGAAACTGGTGCTGCCATCCTTCTTTGCCACCAGCACCACTGGGGAGGCCCAGGGACTGCTGGACTCCTGGATTACCTCTAGTTCAAATATCTCTTGTGTCTCCTACATTAGAGTCTGTTTGACTCTCTCAGGCACCCTAAAATGGGCCTGCTTAATAGGCCTTGGGGTCCTGTATCCACATGGTACTGCACCAGCTCAGATTTCTCAAACCTGGGTAGAGGATAACTGCTGGGACATAGCTACCCCTTCCACTGAGGCGTCAGTCCGAGCCTCAGTAAGGAGATCAGTCAACAGATCCTTTTCAGACACCTCTTGCCATCCCAAGCATCTGACTCTGTGTAGTCAACACAGAAACTGGTGCTGCCATCCTTCTTTGCCACCAGCACCACTGGGGAGGCCCAGGGACTGCTGGACTCCTGGATTACCTCTAGTTCAAATATCTCTTGTGTCTCCTACATTAGAGTCTGTTTGACTCTCTCAGGCACCCTAAAATGGGCCTGCTTAATAGGCCTTGGGGTCCTGTATCCACATGGTACTGCACCAGCTCAGATTTCTCAAACCTGGGTAGAGGATAGCTGCTGGGACATAGCTACCCCTTCCACTGAGGCGTCAGTCCGAGCCTCAGTAAGGAGATCAGTCAACAGATCCCTTTCAGACTCCTCTTGCTATCCACTGCAAATACTCAGCACAAGGGGCACCCTATCACGGTAAGGTTTCATCATGTTAACATGGTACAGTTTGTATCCCTGACTCCAGCCTAGCAGTTATACAGTGTAGTTAACCTCACTGACCTTCCTTACCACCTTGGAGGGTCCCTCCCAAGCTGCCTGCAGCTTGTTGTGTCTGACAGAAATGAGCACCATTACCTGCTGCCCTACAGAATACTCTCTAGCTCGAGCATTCCATTCATACCAGACCTTTTTCCTGCTGTTGGGCTCCTGCCAGGTTCTCCTGGGCTAAGCCCATGAGTTTCCTGAGCCTTGTCCTGAGCTTTAGGACATATGCCGCAACAGACTCCTTGTGGGATTTACACTCACCCTCCCACTCATCTCAAATCAAATCTAGAGGTCCCCTTACCCTATGTCCGTACAATAACTCAAAGGATGAAAAACTTGTGGCTTCCTGGAGAAGCTCTCTGTAAGCAAACAACAGATGGGGCAAATATTTGCTCCACTCCCTCTTAAACTGGTCTGAAAATACCAGTAGCATCGCCTTGAGTGTAGAGTTTAACCTCTCAACAAGACCATTCATCTGGGGATGGTATGGGGTGGTCTTTTGGTGCTTCACCCCACAGTGCTTCCACAGAGAAGCCAGTAGGTCTGACATGAAATTGGTATCTCTATCCATCTGCATTTGTTTTACTCTGCTGAAAATCTCTAACAAAGCATTTGCCACCTTTTCTGCCTCAATGGAGGATAGGCACTCTGCTTTAGGGTATCTGGTGGCATAATCTACTGCCACTAGGATGTACTTTTTCCCTGTAGAACATGGGGTACTCAGAGGCCCCACAATATCCATAGCTACACTCTGAAATGGCTCCTCAATCATAGGCAAAGGCATCAAAGAAGCTTTCACCTTGTTTCCTGTCTTGCCTACCTTCTGGCACTGCTCACAGATCCTGTGGTACCCTGTTACATCTCTAGAAATCCAAGGCCAATAAAAGTTCTGCATAATACATCTCTTTGTACGTTTTATGCCCATATGACCTGCAGAGGGGAATATCATGGGCTATGGCTAGAAGTGCCAGATGGTAGGCTCTGGGTACTACCAGCTGGTGTATTCTCCCAGCCTCTAGCCCTCCCTCAGGAGTCCACTCTCTATACAGTAACCCTTTGTCCCAGTATACAGATTACTCCTTCCCTTGGGAATCAGATGCCTCACTAGCTACCTCCCTCAGGCCTTGTAATGCAGGGTCTGAGAACTGAGCCTGTCTCAACTCTCTCTTAGTAACTCTTCCCAACTTCCCTTCCACAGGAAGTCTGGTATCCTCTGTCAGCAGTGTCTCGCTGTCAGTCTGGGTACTACTAGGTCACTTTGTCCAAGGGAACATCAGTATCCACAAGCAGCTGTGACTCATCTTCACTCTCACTACCGTACACTCTAACTATCTCACTAGTCCTTGCTGCAAGTGTGCTATCTGTCTGGGCCTCCCTCATGCTACCAGACCCACATGCTTGTCTCCAAGCCTGACTGCATGCAACTGTGTGCACACAGGGTACTGCATTATCAAAATCATTCCTATCAGGACATCTGCAGGGATATTCTCAAACACACCTACTTGATTGCTTCCTTTTTCACCCTCCCAGTCAATGTGAACCCTAGCCAAACACATTTAGAACAGAGTCCCTCCTAAAGCTCTAACTGGAGTGGACTGCCCAAGCAAGCAGTGCTCCTCTTTAACCATTGCAGGCTTCACAATGGTTAGGTCAGAGGCTGTGTCTCTCTTAGCAGTGGCCTCTTTCCCATCCATTAAGATAAGATATAACCTCTTGTGGTAGTTTGGTATCCTTGTTGTCTCGAGACAACTTACTGCTGGCATTTTGTCATTCCCACCTTTTGATCCCCACCTTGCCTCCATGGACATCTATATGCTATATGGCCACACTGGTTGCAGTTAAAACATTTAATCCTTGGTCCTGGATGTGTACCTGGACTAATGGCATCTCCTCTTACTGGCAAACTCTGTTGAGGCTGTCTCGTCTGCCCATCATGGGTTCCCTTAGACACATGAGCAGCACTGTGTATCCCTTTCCTGTGCAGGGATGCCATGCTTGATAGGAATAGTTCTCCCTTCTTCCACAACTAATCAGCAGTATTGCATTGTCTATCAGCTAACCAGATTCTCATGTCCTCAGGCAAAGTGCTAAGGGCTTGTTCCCTCACCAAAAGATCTGCCATCCCTTCAAAAATGGTGACCTGACATCCACTCACCCACCTATGAAAATAAGTGCTTAGTTCAGTAATACATTCACACACACAGTTTCATCTGTCTTGTGTCTATGCTCTTAAAACTTTTTCCTATAAGCTTCAGGTATTAACTTAAAACATTCTAAAAGGCAATAGTTTACTGTATTATAATTTAAGCACTCAGTATCAGACAATTTAGAAATAGCAGTTACAGCTTTACCATGGAGTAAGGGGGTCAGGAACTTTACCCAGTGCCCTTGGTTAACATTATACTGTTTACATGACCTTTCAAACATATGAATGAAAGTATCAAAATTATCACCCTCTGTAAATTGTGGAAGAAATTTACTGACCTTTGCTGCTTCTGGGGTTTGGTTACTCCCTTCCCCATTACCTCCATGACTCTGGTGAAGAATCAGCATCTCATTTTCATATTGCCTCTGCCTCTCATTCTCCTCAGCCTGCAGATGTCACAGTTTCTCATTTTCCTCAACCATCAGACATCACAGTTTGTTTTTTTCCTTAGTCTCCAGACATCTCAGTCTTTCTACTACTTCTATTTCCAAACACTTGGCCTCCAGCTCAAGTCTCTTTAACTCCAGATGGATTTTGAAGTCCTCTGTGGAAAGGTTGAGCCATCCATTTTCTGATAGTTATACATTTCCAAGGCCAGCCTGGTTGTCCTCCTGATTTGCTGGTCTGCAATGCAGCTGTGTCCAAAGCTATAATAATTTCTGCCTTAGTGAGGTTGGCATGCACCAGTCCTTTAGCCTGGCACACCTCAGCCAACTGGCTCCTTGTCAGCTTGCTATACTCCTCTGCTGACATATTTTCATGCTCTCCCTGACTAACTAAGCTAACAAAAAATAAATAAATAAATAATAATTGTGATATGAAACTCTGAATGTTCAGTCTGTGGCTGACTTGAGAGTCCAAACACATTTGGTGACCCCTGTGCACAGGCTACATGAATTCAATCTCCACACCACTATAAGCCAGTTAATATGTGATGTAGCTATCCCACCACTGCCAACCAATTAATATCTGATGCCCCTGCACTGGCCCAGTAATCAAGGAGCCTCAGTCCTCACCACTGGCAGCAGTGAGGGATGTACCCACTGGGAGGATGACAAGTACACACACAGTAAAGTACAATTTCTCTTAAGAGCACACAGAGCTCACAGTCAGTCTGGGGCTGGTTTCTCCCTCTTTCTCCACATCCCCAATAAGACTCCCCACTGGCACAGCTACATGGTTGAGATCTCAGCTGAGTGGCCAAGCCAAAACACACACGCACACACACACACACACACATACACACACACACACACACACACACACACACACACACACACACACACACACACACACACACACACACACTTTGAGGTTTAATTTAAACACAAACACACAGCTAGGAAAAGCTGGCACATGTTTTCTAGCTATTCCCCCTTCTGCCCAGACCATAAGGTAGTTCCAGCTGCCACCAGCCACTACTTATCAGCTACTGTAAGGCCCTTAACAAAGGGTGTACAATCCTACTGTGTAATGTTGCTATTAATCTAAATGGTAGTCTAAACAAGAGCAAGACTGTTTTATGAGTGGCTTGCACAGTGTCACCAAACAGATATGTAAGTACTCTCAGAGCTTACATGTG